>NW_024080742.1:2691058-3033645 GCF_003009895.1 Hyaena hyaena
TCAGCACAGAGCTGGACACAAGGCCTGACTGAACTCACAGACCATGAGATCATGACCTGACCTGAAGTCACACTTAACTGACTGAGCCACTGAGGCTCAGTTAAGCCTTGTTAAGTCTTCTATAACATAAATATCTCTTTGGAAACTTCCTTTATCTCTACCCCCACACTCAAGATACATGTTAACAAACATCCTCGAAGCATATAGCTCTCTGATATACATCTGAAGGGTCTCAAGACTAATGTTTGACTAGACAGAAGTAAATGATCTTGTCCTAACAACGGCTGCCCCTCAGGGTCCAGGCTTAGAGACTTACCATATCCCTAACTCCTCTTCACTTAAAAGTATATAATCAGCCACTTTTCACAACCCCAGTGCAGATCTTTCTGCCCATGGGTCCTGTCTCCCCGCTTTAGTAAAAGCACCCTTTTTGCTCCAAAGACATCTCAATAATTATTTTTTTAATGCTTCAAGTTTTATTTAAATTCTACTTACTTAAAGTACAGTGTAAATTGGTTTCAGGAGTAGAATTTAGTGACTTATCACTTACATACAACACCCAGTACTTGTCACCCGTCTAACCCATCTCTCTGTCCACCTCTCTCCAGCAACTCTCAGTTTGGTCTCTATTGTTAAGAGTCTATTTTATGTTTTATGCCCCCCCCTCTCTTTTTTTTCTTTCCTCTATGTTCATCTGTTCCATTTCTTAAATTCCACATATGAGTGAAATCAGATGGTATGTCTTTCTCTGACCGACTTATTTTGCTTAGCATAAGTCACTATAGCCCCATCCTTTATTGATCGTGCTCCTGGACCTCAACATTTCACAGCAGTACACATCTTAATAGGCTTTAGTTTGTTTTTTCCTCTTGTTTATCTCTTATAACAGGGATCCCAGCTGAGAACCTAGGATAGACAGAAAAGATTTTCTTTCTCCCCTAAAGGAAATCCCAGTCATAGATAGCTGTGAGAAATAAAGGAGATGATTCATTTTCAGAAATGCCAAATAAAAGCTGTGCTGTCTAGTTAACAGTAGGTTTACAACCTATTGGAAATATGTACGAACGCCCCTCCCCCCGCCCCCCCAGTGGAGTCCCAAACCTTTAGACACTTCACTTCCTCTGATTCTTCTTTCCCTCTCTGTTTCACGGGCTTATTTTTGTGGGATTTGCAATGAGCATGTGCCAAATAACAAAGGAAGGAGGGACTGAAAGTCTCTGTCACCTTGGGGATTGTACATTTGTTCTAGTCAGACCACTTTTTGCCTTACATGGGCACAGGCGATGTCTGGGTAAGTCCCTAACCTCTTTAGTACTCAGCCAATGAGGAACCAGGGGAGGGACTTGCAAGCTAGGAAATAAATTGTCTGCTGTAACTGCCCCGAGTGTGTCTGTCCATCGGACACCCGCTCTTACAAGAATGTTGATTAAAGCCTCGCTTCACTGTGCTCTGAGTCTCTGGGTCCCTGCTTTGATTGGGTTGGTGGGCTTATTTCTCACAATAGCCACACATTCTTATCTGCTGTCTGCTTTCCTTCAGTGCTTAGAATCTTGTGAAAACTAGAAATGGGAAACCTCCCTGAGATGCAGTTGGGAGGTTTTGGCAGGCAATTGAGAACCAACAGGAAGAGCCAGACTTCGGGATTTGACCTTGCACATGGTTACTACTCCACTGTTCCCGCAGAAGGAAGGTGCTTTCCTCTCCCCTCCCCCAGCGACACTCACACTGGTGTTCGAGTTTCCTCCAATGGGCATTTAGTTCATAGCAGCCCCGCCAACTTACCCCTTTCCTACTTCAAAAAGCATGACTCTCCTTTGTCCTCCCCACCCAGCCCCCGACTTGCCTATGGTTTTGCAACAGCTTGTTTGTCCGGATTACAATTCTCTTTTATTCCTGAGTAAAACCATCTTTTGCTGGTAAAATAAACTTCAGTATCTATTTTTAAGGTTAACAATCTTAAAATGCATCTTCTGTACTTTTAAACTATAATCAGGATTGTTTTTCTTTAAAGCACTTAAATAATTACATAAGTAATGTTCATTGGAGAAAATTCAGACAAATCAACAAAATTCAGGCACAATGTCACTCACCAGTTGGAGAAGACAATGATTAAATTTCTGGACACTTTGGACTTTATAGTTCTCTCTCCAACTATCAATTCAGGAACAAAGCAGGATCATATTATAAAGACTTTTGTGTCCTCTTCTCAATTAATGTATCATAAGCATATTTCCATATCAATAAATATACATATTTGTTATCTTTATAAATGAAAATATTGTTATGGCTTAGGTTGTCCATAATTTACTCAGCTAACTGCCAGGTGTTAGACATTTAGGTTGCTTATAGTTTTTTCTTTTTGCAAACAGCACGATACACATCTGTCCAAGTTCATTGTTTATTATGCAGTAATTTGCTTAGGATGAATTTCTATATGTGAAATTTTGGGTTCCAAAAGTTGTATATTATTAAAGCCTTTGCTAAATTGCTCTAAAAAATATCTAACAATTTGTAGGGGTACCCAGGTAGTTCAGCGGGTTAAATGTTTGACTTCAGCTCAGGTCATGATTTCACAGTTCATGAGTTTGAGCCCTGCATCAGGCTCTGTGCTGACAGCTCAGAGCTTGGAGCCTGCTTCGAATTTCGTGTCTCCTTCTCTTTCTGCCCCTCTCCTGCTCACATTCTGTCTGTCTGTCTCTCTCTCTAAAAAAACAAAACAAAACAAAAAAAACATTAAAAAAATCTAACAATTTGTAATCTGTATGTATATTCTGTGTATATATACATATATTTGCCATTTGCCAACTTAGTGGGTAGTTATTGTATTTTGTTGTTTTGGTTTGTACTGTTTATAATGTGAAGAACATATTTTCATATACTCACTGGAAATTCTATAATTAGTCCATCCATGTTCTTTACCTATATTTTCATTAGGTGGTCATCTACAGCATTATTTATTTCTAAGAGTTTTTAAAATATATATTACGCATATTGACTATTTGTACAGCATATATTTTGTAGGTTTTTCCCAATTTGCCTTCTGTTGTTCAGCTATATGGACTTTGTGCACAGGGGCTATCCTTGTGTGTGTTGAGTATGGTTTAGGAATTCAGGCCATCTGTCTTCTTCTCTATAAGTTTTGTGTTTTTATCAGAATTTAAAAATAGTTCCCCACAAAGGTATGAGAATATTCATCTATATTTCTTTCTACTAATTACAGGATTTTAATACTTATGATGAAAATTTTAACCAACCTAAGAAAAAAAAGAATCAAAGTTGACCCAAGCTGGTTCCCTATTTATTGCAAATTTGCCCATGCTTCCTTTATTGAGTCAGCCATCCAATCAGCATGTGGTATCTGCTCTAATCCAAAAGAAAAGTATGTCTTCCTTCAAGGATACTGCAGATCCTTTTTTTGAGAGCAGATGGCTCCAACTGGGCCCTTTCTCCTCTTGTTTGAGGCCTCAGGATCTCAACCTCCATATGAAGCTACTTCCTAGTGTAGTTGGGGAAACCCCAGTTTGGATTCTCCTGGGTTCTTTCCTCTTTTCTTCTCTGCCTCATCACTGAGCTACTCAGGAGTAGGTTTTGGCATATCTCCCCTTCCTTCCTGCCCTGTTACGTGAGTTAAACTGTTTACCACTGTGGGGAAACAGCCAAGCAATTCCACAGGCAGTAGACAAAGAGAAACTATGAAGTCCTCAAAGCAGTGGATCCTGACCTCAGTTTCTAGCTTCCCACTGAGACCCAAACTCTTGTTTGTACCTCTTCTATCCACTGTGCCCTAAACTATTTTGTTTCTGCTTTTAGGGGACACCAAGACAGAAATGTCATGTTTCTTTGCTTGGGAAGATAAGTGGCACCTTGGAATGGGTAACACTCAAGTATACTTGGCCTTTCCAACAGGAGCTCTGTTGGACATTTTCTCAAATTCCATCTCTTTTACAGGAACTCAGTTCCATTTATTCACTCAACAAATAATTATTGATCCACTGTAATATGTATCTAACTGTTGGAAATAGAAAAAAAGCCAAAGTTCCCTGAATTTGTGGAGCTTGCATACTATGAAGTATTTCTTTTGCTCTTCTCTGTATTGCGGATAATGACTTACACACCTGGTCTCCTGCTCTTCCATCCACTTCATCACTGGATTATAGTTTTCCTGAGGTCAGGCACCCAGGTCTTATTGATCTCTGGTTTCCCCATTGTACCTGGCATGCGTCAGAGATTCAATGGTTCTGCTGTCTATAAATCATAGAATAATGCTGCCTTTCCTATGGATGTTGTTTCTGTTCTCATCCCAACTCTAGGAATTAGAAAAATCCCAATGGACATCTTGAGAGAGAGGGATGCATAACAATAACTTGTCACTTTTATTCTACAGAAACACCTTAAAGTGGTGCTTCTCAATTTTGGTACTACTGATGCCTTGGGCCAGACTATTCTTACTGTTGCAGGACTGTCCTATGAGTTGTAGGGTGTTTAATAACATTCTCAGCCTTTGTCCACCAGATGCCAGTAGCACCTGCTTCCTTGTTTGTGATAACCAAAATGTCTCTAGACATCACTAACTAGCTGCTAGGGCACAAATTTGCTTTGATTGAGAACCACTGCCTTAAAGATTTGTGGTAGATTAAATATGGCCACAAATCTTTGACTCTTTACTTTTTGAGACATTAGAGAGTCTGTGTTCTCTCAAATCTGGGTGGGTTCTGTGATCACTTTAACCAAAATTATACTGCAGTAGTGATGTCATGCCAGCCTCTGAGCCAAGACCTAAGGAAACAATTTGATTTTGGAGTTTTTGGTCACCATGTAAGAAATCTGTTTGCCCAAAGGCTGGAATGCTATGAAAACTCAAGGCGTATGCAGAGGTGGAGAGGCTCTCAAAGATGTGCGTGTGCATGTGTGGCTGTGTGTGTGTGAAAGAGAAGGAGAGAGAGAGATTGGCATACAGAGAGAGAGAGAGAGAGAGAGAGGTGGAGGGAGAGATTGGGATACAGACAGAGAGAGATTGAGAGAGAGAGAGAGACTGAGACACACACTCAGTCTGAGAACCCTCAGGTGCTGTTCTGAAAGTGGGTCTTCCAGTCTCAGCTGCTCCAGACCAACTGGATGAGAGATGAACCACTAAATGAGCCCTTCCTGAATTCCCAACCCACAAAATGCTGAGCAAGATGAAATGATTGTTTTAAGTCCATATGTTTTGGGATACTTTGAACACAGTGATAGATAATTGGAACAAAATTCTTTTTTTGAGGAGAAAGCAATTCAACAATTGATTGTTTACCATACATATATCATGTAGGTCATGAGCATAGTTTCTGTAAGCCAAGTGCAGAGGAACATTAGGGGTCTGTTGTGACACTACCATCACTTCCATTTCTACCAGGTAGTCCTCAGGATAGTCTCTCACTTATCTTCTTCCTATTGGGTTGACAGTATGAAATGAGGAATTGTTAACGTGCTTTCTTCTCCCTACTACTATTGTTTAGTTTTTAAATTCAAAAGTACTTTATCATTAGCTAATTCATTTAATAGCCTTCTAAAATATGCAAATGTATCTTTTTTCAATTAGCATTTGATAATAATAGAATAAATTAGAAGAGAACTTTTATTTTATTCTATCCTCATTACATACAAATATAGTTAGAGAAAAAGGACTATTTGTTAAGGGAATTATTTTGCTCTAAGTCACTAAGTGAATATAATTAGGGAAAAATGAAATGTACCAAATGACAGTAAGTATGAAATTGTTTTTCAAATGCAACTTAAAAAAAAACATTTTCCTCCTAACTTGAGTAATTATGTTGTGAAACCACATCACATTATGCTTTAGGTACTTGTGATGACCTAGCAAAATAACAGATATGTACATCAACAGCCAAGTCCATTTAGGACTGCCTTGGAAGTAGTATTGAGTAAAGGGAAATTTCCTGGCTGTGGGGGTTCAGACACCTCTGAATCTCAGTTCCTTTGCCTGCAGGGCAGCATACGCAGTCCCTGATGCATGTAACTGTAAACTTTTAGGTGGAGATATATTCCCAATTTTCAGCAAATGTAATCTACATCGAAATTGGCTCCAATTATAGTGACAATAAATAGATGAGAAAGAGTTTCTTACTAGGAAAAAAAATTTCTGGGGCACCTCGGTGACTCAGTCAGTTGAGCAATCGATTCTTGAATTTGGCTCAGGTCATGATCTCATGGTTCATGAGTTTGAGCCCTGCAGAGCCGACAGAACAGATGGAGCCTGCTTGGGATTCTCAATCTCCATCTCTGCCCTTCCCCCATTCATGCTCGCTCTCTCTCTCTCTCTCTCTCTCTTTCTCCTTTTCTCTCTCTCAAAATAAATGAACCTAAATAATTCTCTCACAATTTGCTTATTTAATATATGGCAGTAGTCTATCCCCATTCTTTCATTTAATCCTTATCATCTGACGATGTTGTTTTCATCATTCTTATTTTATAAATGGAGAAAGAGGCTCTGAGAAGTGAGATAAAGCTATGTCACAAGGTCAGCAGTTCAAGTGGAAATCTGCACTTTGGATCCTGGTTCTCAGGGCTCTGGACTCATCTTCCAAGGGCACCGCAGGACAGTTGTTCTTCAATCAGCAAATGTCACTCAGGATGAAAGTGCTGCTCACAAGGCACACTGAGTTGGGGCCCAGCACTATCAGTAGTAGCGTTGTTGGAATCCAGTGTGAGCAGGTAGGTTAAGAAGGCTGAAGTTTGTTAGTCTGGATGTTCCTACTGGTAAAGATATCATAGCTGTTGGATTAAATGCGAACTCCTTAAATACAGGCTGGTTAACTTGTTTGGAGTCCTGGCCCTCACGGTGCCTCTGAGTTGAGAATCTTGCCCACAGTTGGTGGGTTGAGCTAATATTAAATCCAGGGTGTGACTTCCTGGCTACACATTAAAATCTCCTGGGAACTTTGGAGAATCCTGAACCTTTCTGATTCAATTGCTCTACGTTGGTGAACCAGACATTGGTGATTTAAAAATACCTGCTTTCAAAAGGACAACCATTCCTTTGGATGAGGGATTTTCTTTCCTTCTTCCAGTGGATATACTCAGCATAATAACTGTGTTTACCGTCAGCTACCATATTTGTGTAATAATTACTTCTCAACAATTATTTGTCCTACAATTACTTGTCATATGATAACATAATGTTTTGGTGACTTTCCATCCTGTTTTTTTAAAGTTTTTTTTAATGTTCATTTATTTTATTTTTGAGAAATAAGGAGTGAGCAGGGAAGGAGCAGAGAAAGAGGGAGAATGAGTCCCAAGCAGGCTCCGTGCTATCAGCACTGAGTTTGACATGGGTCTCGAACTCATGAGCCGCGTAAGATCATGACCTGAGCCAAAAGCAAGAGTTGAATGCTTAAGAGACTGAGCCACCCAGGCACTCCCATCCTGTTTTTCAATCGTATTCATGACAATTTCTTCTTCAGTGATAAAGTCACTGTGAGGTTTAACCCTGTTAGGGCCATAGGAGAACTTGAATCTAAGTCTGCTGGCACCCGACATTTGCACTGGCCCCACAAGCTGCAGAAGGAAGTCTATCAGCCAGTGGCCTGGGGCTGTCACACATGTTTCCTGGTGTGAATGCTGTGGTCATGCATTTCCAACATTTACTCTCAGATGACCTTGAGTGTCTTACTGTTCTTTTTAGCTTGGAATGGGTCCTAGAAAATGCAATCTAACAAGGCTCTGCTGTCCCTTCCACATTCTGCACATTTTCTTTAATATGCAGGATAGAGTAGCTGGTGGCTGACAGTGCCCCAGCTCTGGACCTTGAGACTTACAAGGCGCTCTTGGCAATGAGGGTGGAGGTAGCGGTGTGGCCCCTGAGCTCTTTCCTGATGGTTTGCCCTTTCCTTACCTCACAGGATCTGCCCAGCTCTTTATGGCCCCAGTGTCCCTGTTGTCTACTCACATGCTGGTCTCATTTTTCTATGGGCTGCTTTTGATATAGCCTTAGACTCTTAAGAAAATAGTACATCTGATCAACCTGGCCTGCCTAGCCAGCCTGCCCAAAGGTGAGCAAAACAGGTGGTTTGCCTTTTCTGTCCCTGGATCTTTGGCCATCTGGTGGAGTCCATGGACTCCTTCTTAGATCAAGGTTTCTAACTGCATAAAATGCTAAGTTTATAAAGGAAACAAATTACCTAAAAATGCAGCCATCTACTTTTGAAGCATGAATTTGTGGTGGACCAACATAGGGGCTTTATTAATGAATGAAATGACATCTGAGGCCATCAGTGACTAAGATAATGACATCTGCAACAATTGTATGTGAAATGACACAGTGCTAGTGACTGAGACCCAGGCATGTTCCCCTGGGTGGGCTGCCTGCACTAATAACCCAAGAAAATGCTAAATTTTCATTAGTGGTGAGTTCAATAAAGACGTAATTTTTTTCCCTTCTGAAGGCCCCGATACATTCTCTCTGCAGTCGCCTTACATACTTACAAGATGGAGCTGGTAGAGTGTTAACAGACATTAGGATTGAAAACAGCTCTGTGGCTAGAGACACTTGGAGCATGGTCCGTTGAACAAAGTAAAACAAGTTCCTTTATTGCAGAGTTTTTAAGATCCTTTACATTCATTCTAAATCTCCAGGGAGCTGTTTTCAAACCATTGCACCAAGTAACTCTTCAGAGGAGGACATCCTGAGGCCAGAATGCACTTAAGGAAGTACTCTTGTAAGCGAAGGAACAGGTCGGGTTCCCCGCTGCAGTGCGCTTGAGCCCCCTCCGAGGACACCGCAGGAATGGTGTCCTCCTATCCGAGGGGAGGCTGTCTGGAAGGTCAGCCATCCTGCATTTCCAAGGATGCAGTGCCCTGCCCACATCTGGTGACCGGAGAGCTTGGATCCATCAACTGTGCCCCTCGGGAGTGACTTCAGATGCTGGAGGAGAGAGGGGCTAAGCTGCTCACGGACACCTTGCCTGCATCCAGTCTGTTTCCACCTCATGGCCTTGAACACTTCCCTCAGATACTTTACGGAAATGAAGGACACATCCTTCTCGTAAGGGGTGTGCATGTTCTTTATCTCTCTTCTTTCTCAAACAGAAATATTGTTTTACTTACATGAGGGACACCTGGTTAAATAATAAATGCTTCTCACTGAGCGTGCATTGCAGGGCAGTTTCTGTGCTAAGAGGTTCATTCCTGCCCAGTGCTGTGAAGATTATGCTACAGATTCTGAATAATAGTCTCCATTGAGAAGAAAACAGGTGAGGGCTGACTTCTGCAGGTCTGGACCTGGTTGGCTGGTGTGGGCTATGTGGCTCTGAGATTTGGTGACTGCCATAGGAATCTGGGAGGTTTAGGTGACAGCTTCCACTATTCCTTGTCTCCCGTAGGTGGGGAGGGATGGGATGGAGTGAGGAGTCCGGGCTGGGCATTTTGAAGAACGTGGAGTTTGGGGACATCAATGTTCAGACTTTTAGCCTGCCTCCTTGGGAAGACAAGCAGCCTCTTTCTAGAGCATGCCACCTTTCTTTTGCATGACCAAAGAAATCATTCAAGAGTGAAATGAAATACTTCTTATCTCCATTCAGGATCAGAGCTCAATATCTTGAAATGGGATGGTGGTAATTGACCAATCACACATTAAATGAATAAATCACACCTTCACTGATCACCAGTGATTTCATGTCATAATTGATAACAAATCACTGCTCTTGAAAATACTCCTGCAATAACATCAATGCTACTATTGTTTTCTGGAGATTCTGTTTTTATTTCAGAGAATGCAGTCTCTTTTCAACCACCTCAAGCCCACTCTGCCAACTCCGTGCTTTTTTTTTTTTAAATTTTTAATGTTTGTTTATTTTTGAGACAGAGAGAGACAGAGTAAGAGCAAGGGAGGGACAAAGAGAGAGGGAGACACAGAATCTGAAACAGGCTCCAAACTCTGAGCTATCAGCACAGAACCAGATGTGGGGCTGAACCCACGAACCATGAGATCATGACCTGAGCTGAAGTCAGATGCTTAACCGACTGAGCCACCCAGGCGCCCCCCACTCAGTGCTTTTATATACCCCAGATTTTCAATCTCCACTTGCTGGCTTTTGCTTGTTTGAAGTTTGAAAAATTTGAAAGCAACATGCCACTACTCAAAAAATATTTTTATCATTAGAATGTGCCTTATATATAAGCTAGGTAATTTGGCATGTGTCTTATATCTAAATGTTAGCTATTATAGATGTAGTTTCTTACATATGTATCAGAGAAGTGATTTGAAGCTTTTTTATTATATAATTTTGGTTCAGAAAGCCTCTTATTTTCTCCAGAAAAGACTAGTTCTTTAAAATTGTTTATTATAAACATTCATTTATTAAATTTGTACTCCAAACCAGGCGCTGTTTTAGGCATTTGGATACAGAGAGATGCTTAATGCAGTCCTGCTTTTGAGAACAGAACAATGGAATAATTTCTGTGTTACTTAAGAAATAGTTTAATCCAGATGTCTAGGAAGAAAAGAAGATTAAGAGACAAGATTAAATAATCAAGTTACCCCAAAGAGATGATCTGGGGAGAGAGACATTAAATTCTTAGAAATTATTGCATAATCTTATTCTGACCAAGAGGGCTAAATGTAAAGCTAAAGCAGTATTTATTGCCCATACTTGAACACCTGTGCTCATTATGTAATGTGTTTAAGAATATTAAATGTGCACATAAATACAGTAGAATCAAGGCCTAACATCTTCATTAATACCACAGCTAAGAATTTGCACATGACCGTGGACTTCTCTGTATGTGTTTGTACATGTGTCTGTGAGTGTTGGTGTGTGTATGTGCTTGTGTGTGTTTGTGTCTTTGTGTGTGTGTGTGTGTGTGTGTGTGTGTGTATTGGGATAGCTGTACATAAGCTTCAATAAATCTGAATTTAAGATTTAGGCTTTTATCCAGGAAATATATTACAAAGACTCTGGAGAAAAAGCAAGTTGATAATTTAATGAAAAGTTTGGAAGATCCAATGAAACTAAGCCTAGGCTCTGTGCTACCAGAGGTTTTTCTAAAGTCTTCAGAGCTTATTTGAGTTTCAGGTATTTAAAAGTCAACCCTGTTTTGATTTAAAGGTTTAAACAGCTTACCGTTTTCAAGCAGAGATTTAAAGAATTTGAGGAAGGGCAGGCCAGTTAATCCTAGATGTGAATTTGGCTGAATTACTGATTCACGGTTTAAAAAATCATAATAGTTGGCAGAAACTGGGAAGCAATCCGTTCACGTGATCTACCTTTGATGTTTAAATTAATCTTCAAATGCTTTTTGGAGATCAAAGACAAAGGTTGACTACTCACGTACCTTGGCACCTCCGATGACTAAAATCAGAATATGCACACAGCCTTTGTGATCCCATCTGCAGCTTCCATCTTTGATAGTCGCTGGATTGTTGCTTCCCAGGTGAGTCAGTGTAGGATGGCAACAGCCCAGACAGGCTCTCTGCTTCTGCGGTGCCACGGGAGGGGAGACATAGCTCTGGTGAATGGAACAACATGCAGCAAGAAATTGTGAATCTGGACAGTGAGTAAGAAATGCTCAAAGCCAACACTGAAATAACTCTTGGTTTCTCGGTACAGATAGGATGGAGTCTGAAATAGTCACTCTTGCTGTTTGGATCTTAAACTCCAGACAAGAAAGGGAGGGCATCCTGGAGGCTCCTGTAATATAGTGGGAAGAACTCTGCACAGAGAGGTCTGGAAAGCTGGTCCATCCAAGTGAAGAACTTCATAGGACGGTTATAAGAGGCAGGAGATTGGAAAGGACAGGGGCTCTTGGAGATCATGTCTTTACCCTCTAAACCCTTCCAACAGCCCCCATGCGGACACCGGTTGTGGCCTCACCGCTGCTGATTGGAGTGTTCTTGAACAAGTCACTGCCCTTTTCAGCCTCAGACTAATCTGCTCTACAATGGGGATAATCCCGTGTGCTTCATGCAATACAGTGTTGCTGTAGCATCATATTAAACCATGTAGAGTAAGTAGCATACTTTTAATGACCATGAAACATATTTTAGGAGTGTGTACATGTGAAAGATTTTCCAGTCCCTGTATCTGCTTATTTTTACCTTGATTCTCTATTTACTGACCTTCTCCTTTTTTATTTCATTTTATTTTTTAAATAAAAATTGTATATATTTAAGGCGTACAACATGATGATTTGACATACATATGCATAATGAAAAGGTTACTACAGACAAGTTACTTACCATATCTTTTCACATAGCTACCGTTTTGTGTGTGTGGTTATGGTGAGAACAGCTGAAATGTACTCTTTAAGCAAATTTCCAGTATTCATACTAACTATATTATTATTACTAATTATAAGTATATTATTAACTGTAACTATAATCATCATGCTGTACATTAGATCTCTAGACTTATTCATCCTACATAACTGTAACTTTTTACACTGGGATAATATCATCCCATTTACCCAACTTCCCCACTCTTGATAACTCTGTTTTACTCTCTCCATCCATGCATTTACCTTATTTAGATTCTGCATATAAGTGAGATCATGTAGGGTTTTTAAAATTTCTGTGCCTGGCTTATTTCACTTAGCAAATGACCTGCAAGTTCATCCATGTTGCATATGGCAGAATCTTCTTTTTAAGAATGAAAAATATTCCATTGTATGTTTCTACCACATTTTCTTCATCCGTTCATTCATTGATGGATACTTAGGTTGTTTACATATCTTGGCTACTGTGAATAATGCTGAAGTGAACATGAGAGCACAGACGATCTCTTCTAGGTACTAATATCATATGGTTATTTACCCAACAGAGAGATTTCTGGGTCATATGGTATTTTTATTTTTAATTTTTTTGAGAAATCTTCATACTGTTTTCTACCATGGCTGTACCAATTTATATTCCCATCAGCATAGTACAGAGGTTTCTTTTCATCCACACCTTTGCCAACATTGATGTTTCATTTCTTTGATAATAGACAACCTAATAGATGTGAGGTGATATTTCATTGTGGTTTGAATTGGCATTTCCCTGATGAGCAGCAATGTTGAGCACCTTTTCATATATGTGTTGGCCATTTATATGTCTTCTTTGAAAAAATGTCTATTAAAGTTCTTTGCCCTCTTATTAATCTTTTCCTCTATTGTTATATAGTTGTATGAGTTTGTTATATATTTTGGATATTAACCCCTTATCAGATATATGATCTGCAAGCATTTGTTCCCAATCCATAAGCTGTTCTTTCAATTTGTTTCCTTGACTGTGTGGAAGCTTTTTAGTTTGATGAGTCCCACTTGCTTATTTTTTTAATGCTTGTTTGTTTCTTTGTTGAGAGAGAGAGAGAGAGAGAGAGAGAAAGAGAGAACCCCAAGCGGGGCTCAGTCTTGTGACTATGAGGTCATGACCTGAGCTGAGATCATGTATCAGAGGCTTAACTGACTAAGGCACCCAGGCACCCCAACTCTTGCTTATTTTTGCTTTTGTGGGCTGAATTTTGGGTGCCATTTAATAATTACCAAGGCCAAAGTCAAAAAGCTTTTTCCTTGTGTTTTCTTCAGGAGGTATGATTTTTAGGTCTCATGTGTAAGTCTTTAATCCATTTTGAGTTTCATTTTTGTGTATGGTATAAGATAAAGGTCCAATTCCATTCTTTTCCATATGAATATCCAATTTTTCCAACACCATCTATGGAAGAGATTATCTTTTCTCCTTTGAGTATTTTTGTATCCTTTGTCAAATATTTGTTGACGGTATATGCAGGGGTTTATTTTGGAGCTCTCTGTTATATTCCATCAGTCTGTGTGCCTGTTTTTATGCCAGCGCCACATTGTTTTGATTACTATAGCTTTGCAAAATAATTGGAAATGAGGACTGTGACACTTTCAACTCTGTTCTTTCTTCAGATTGTTGTGACTGCTTGGGGTCTTTTGTAGTTCCATAGGAATTTTATAATTATATTTTTTCTATTTCTGTGAAAAATGCCATTGGTATTTTTATAAACATTGCACCATATTAATTTTTTCAATCTGTGAACACTAAATCTTTCCATTTCTTTATATCTTCAATGTCTTTCAGCAATGTCTTGTAGTTTTGAGTGTTTAGATCATTCACCTCTTTGGTTAAATTTATTCCGAAGTGTTTTATTCTTTTTGATGTGATTTGAAATGAGATAATTTTCTTGATTTCATTTTCAGACATGTTGTTGGTATAAAAAAATGCAACAAATTCTTGTATATTAATTTTGTATCCTACAACTTTGTTGAATTTGTTTATTCAATACATTGTGTGTGTGTGTGTGTGTGTGTGTGTGTGTGTATACACACATCATCCTTCTTATGACACTAAATGTGTAGCCAGGAGGAAAGTAAGGGAAACTATAGGCTAACTAGACCTATGTTGGCCAAATAAAATTTCGTGTTTTTTTTCCTCAGTTGTTTACATCAAGCCAAAACAATCTTTGAACTGAAATATTTAAAGCAACTGTGTCTTCACCTTCCTGTTGCAGACCAAATAAAAAAGGCAGCAGGCTTTGATGAAACAGAGCACACAAGATTAGTTTCTTCTTGTTTGCCAGGTGCCTTGGGAATGCTACTCACCCTGTGCAGTACCCAGGCCTTTCCCCATTACAAGGAGCAAAGTTAACCTATTTCACATGGTTTTTGTGAGAAAATGAGAAACAGCTCCATTGCTTAGTTCAAGTGAGGAGCCTTTGCAAATGCCTGGTGCTGATGACAATTTTGATAATAATTATATTGGAGACACCTTAGCACGAAGTGGTTTTGCCAATGCCTTCCTTCCCATTTCCTCTCCTAACTTGGGCAGATCCAAAGGGAAGGACACAGGCCAGTCTCTGCCCAAGGGCATATTGAGTTTGTGTTGTGTGGTAAGAGGAGCTGGCATCCTGCTACCATGGCAAACAACGCGTTGACCTGTGAAGAAGGCCACACCCACAGGAACTGACTTGGACTGACATCAGTGTTGGCTCGGTCATCAACTGTATTCTCCCAGGATTTCTGGACAGAGTTGTGTACAGGTGCATGGATTTTGGAAGCTGACAGGAAGGGGTTATGTTAAATATTTAACAACTATTAAGGGATGGCCATGGGCACAGCCAATCAGAAGGTAGAAATGGAGCAGGGGCCAAACATCGGTTGTGGGAAGGTGGGTGGGTCCTGGAGAGGTCCCAGGGTAGCTAGAGCAGTGGGAACAGAGCAGTGGGGAAAGCTAAGGAAGTGGCTATTTACCAACACTGTTTCAGTATTTCATTAACCGTTGCAGCTCTATCAGTACGGGCTGTCTGCCCTGCAGAAAGATCTGCTTTTGATCTTGGCTAGAGTGTTGGCCTTGGACAAATTGTTTTACCTCTCTAGCTTTCAATTCTTTCATGTGGAAAGTAGTGATGCTAGTAATACATACTTTGTAAAGTTGCCCTGAAGGTTAAATGAGATAATGAATGAAAAATGCGAGCTTAGTGCCTGGCTGGCAGAAAGTGTGCAGTAATTGGCAGCTGTTACAGTGTTATGGCTATGTGCTTTCTGCCTGTTGTGACTGGTATTTTAAAGGATTTTAAATGGAAACAGCTTGGTATGTATTGAGCCCTTTTCTGGAAGAGATTAGACATTGCTGTTTGGATTTTATTTGTGCATAGATTTCTGCTTAAATTTTATGCTAATCTTAAAAACACTGATAGGAGAAAATGCAAAAATGATGCTTTAACTTGCTGTGTTATTACTACCATAACTAAATAATAACAGGCTCACAGATTAAGAGTTTCTGAGATGTAGAAAAAGTCTTCACTATGTGCTTAAAAACAATTTCTTCATTTTTTCAAGTTATTGGGGTACCTCATCTGAAACATGGCCATGTTTAGAGTTTTTTTGTTATCCTGCTATTGGACAAGGGAAAGGATAAAGGAAATAAACTCGGATGGGAATGACCTTTATTTAAGATTTCCTTAATCTTACCGAAATGCCTTGGAATGTTTAGGACATGCATATCAATCACAGAAAGGTTATGCAATAATATGCGAATAAATTATTTTGAATGTACAAAGAAGCTTACAAACTAAGAGACTATTTTGAAGCAGATCAATTTTTCTCATTTTTTTATTTTATAAAATTTCCCTTTCATATATTTACTTAAATTACTATAGGCGTGTGAGTGTGTGTGTGTGTGTGTGTGTGTGTGTTGAAGTATATATTCTTTTAATAAACAGCTTCTTTGAGCTATAATTCACATGCCTTTAAAGTATCCATTTAAAGTATACATTTAAAGTATATCCATTTAAAGTATACAATTCAGTGGTTTTCAGTATATTCGCAGAGTGACGCAATAATTACATAATCAGCATGGGAATATTTTCATCGCCCCAGAGAGAGTATTTAATTTCTTTGTATTTGTGAGTTTCCCCCCAATTTTTTATTCATTTGTAGCGACTTTCCATTGTGGTCAGAGGACTTAGTTTATATCTTTTCAATGCTTTGAATTTTGGAGGGATTCTTTTATGGCCTCATATGTGGTCTGTCCTGGAGAAAGTTCCAAGTACACTTGAGGAGAAAGTGCATCTGTGGTTATCTGTGCGTGCACAGCTGTGTAGATGTGTCTGGTTGGTTTACGGTGTTGTTCACATCTCTGGTTTCCTGGTTCATCATCTGCCTAGTCATTCTATCCACTGTCCATTACTCCGTCTAACATTGGGGCATTGGCATCTTCAATGGGTACTGTGATTTGTCTATTTCTCTCTTCAGTCGTGTCTTTCATTTCATGTATTTCTGGCTCCCTGTCTGATATCCTGGGTCCCAGACTGGGAGATGGGGAGAGGGAGTCCTGTGGTCTTGGCTGTTCTCCTCAAGAGAAAGGTGTCCATCTGTGGTTTTTAACTGTTAACTTCTCATCTTCCAAAATGGTGTACGTTACTCACATTATCTAATTTCTCATATGGATCTGCATATAGACTCTATGGATGAGAATATATGGTTGTGGAGAACATTTTATACACAATTGGTTTTACAATCCTGATCTGATCTTTTAAGTTTCGAGCATGCAGCTCATCTCCCCGGGCACCGACCCCAACTGTTGCTCAGGTTTGCTGTCCATTGCTGTTACCTGTGATGATCCTCAGACTTTTTTGGATCTCACTTTCTGGCAGCTGTTCACTGTTCCAAGAATGCTTCCTAAATAAATCTTTTCCGCCTGACCCCAGTTTTTGTCTCTATGTCAAATCTTTTGTAGTTGTATAATAATGACTCTATCGCCAGTTAGCATCAAAATGATCTCTGTACAGTGTGGTTTCTATCAATGCACACTGTTACCTCAGTTTACACACTGAATAATTAGCCCTTGGCTTTACATAATGCAAGTAGTTGTAAGTATCCTTTCCCTGTCCTGTGCATTATTGTCTGTGTTTAGGTAGGAACTTGCTCTGTTTTTGTTTTGTTTTGTTTTGTTTTTCAAACAGATTATAACTGGGCTTTAAAATGTAAGTTGCTTTTGGGGCCCCTGGGTGGCTCAGTCAGTTGAGTGTCCAACTTTGGCTAGGGCCATGATCTCATGGTTGGTGAGTTCGAGCACTACATTGGAAGCCTGCTTCAGATCCTCTGTCCCTCTCTCTCTCCGGCCTTCCGCCACTCATGCTCTCTCTCTCTCTCAAAAATAAACAAACTTCAAAAAAAAACCTAAAATGTAAGTTACTGCAGACCTTTCTTAAATAGGACAACTCTTACATTTTTTAAGTTTACTTATTTATTTTGAGAGAAACAAAGACAGCATAAATTGGGGAGGGGCAGAGAGACAGGGAGAGAGGGTTACATTTTCTTACCTAAAGGATACACAGTCTCAAGGAACCTTTCCCTCTTCTTATGATAGATTTTTATTTTACACAAAATGAATGTGTGCAACTTGTAATACTTTAACACCATGTAATATTTGGTCCTTCATATCTTATTTATTTTTTTAAGTTTATTTATTTATTTTGAGAGAGAGAGAGCAAAGGAGAGTGTGTGTGTGTGTGTGTGCACGTGAGTGGGAGAGGGGCAGAGAGAAGGAGAGAGAGAGAGAATCCCAAGCAGGGTACATGCTGTCCATGCAGAACCCAAGGAAGAGCTCAAACTCATGAACTATGAGATCTTGATCTGAGCCAAAATCAAGAGTTGGACACTTAACCAATTGAGCCACCCAGGTGCCCCCTTCATATCTTCTTTCTACTTGTGGAGAGAGATTATTTAGGAATAAAGTTTCTCATTTATTGACTCACCTATACCTATTCAAATCCATAATTTCTCCTGGTGATTATAGAGACTTGATACTAAGAATGATAGACCTATTTTGAAAGTATCTTAGAATTTATAAATTTCTTTTTGCTTACTTAAGAATACCCCCCCCCCACCTTGATTCTTGCCTCTGCTTTGTATCTATACCCTCACTCCACATTTTGAGGCAAGTAAAAGAAACTCTTCACCAGCACTAATGAGCCGATCAGCCTCACATATCTTCAGCTTGAGATCAGAGGTAAGAGCATGGGATGAGCAGGTCTTATTTGTGGAGGTGCCACAAAAGCCAGGGGCATACATGAGATATTCTCTCTCTCTAGCTCAAACTGGTGTAACCTGAAGTTTGTTTGGTCTTGGAAGTTAAGTGGGCCAGTCTATCAGAAAAAGCCATTGTACCAGAATGCCTTGAGGAAGTTGGTGCTGGAAAGAAGACATTTTTAAAGCTTGGACACGAAATGAAGATATCTGGGAAACAAAAACCCTTCTAATATTTTTATCCATAGATATAGTAATTCACCACCCTGTGTCAAACACCCAGAAGTGCTGCCATGACGTGAGGGCAGGACATCTGTCCACAGGGGCTGGGCATGTGCCATCAGACTGAGAAGGAGATGCATTGAGAATGGGGGAGAACTTGAGGGTGAAAGGAAATCTCCCCATCCCAGCAGACACACCGGGAGCATGCAAGACACTGAGTACACAGTGTCTCCAACCTCAGGCAGAGAATCAGAAAGAGCTTAAGTTATTGACTTGCTGCTGGGGTTTATGCCTCATTGAGCACCTTGGAAGAAGGCGTGGATATGAAAAGAATGGCAGTGGAAAGAATGGCAAAACTAGAACACAGAACACATTGTTTAATTAATGTAGCCCATGTGGGCAGTGTGCTGCCCGAGCTGAGCAAAGAATTCAAAATCCTTCTTACTGCAACTTTTTCAGAGAAGGTTTCTGAAGTCCTTGTAAATAAATAAACAGCTAACATGTAATGAGCACTTACTGTGTGCCAGGCACTATTCTAAGAGTTTTATGTGCAAATAATTAATTTTCATTACAGTTACTCAACATGCTGTAACACAGTATAGAGTGTACTGTTCTTTCCCGTGGTTTATTGATGGGATAATGGATTCTATAATCGAAGTCAATATGGCATACTGCCTCTGTGGTTTCCAGGGGTGGCCAATAATACTGATTCAGAGGTAGGTTAATAAAGCATTCCATGTCAACACTGAAGGCAGAGGAGAAACCAGAAGAACCTGGAAGAAGTGTGTTGCTAAAAACTGATCGATTTAGTATGATGACCTATGTGGAAGTGATCTGTTCCTTAGCACAGAGCTTCTGGGATGTGAAAGGCACCCACCCCTTTGCTCAGAAATGCATGAGGGCCAACTTTAAAGGTTTATTGGAAATCCCATTGCTCATTTTTGATTGACACAGCCATTGAGGGAGAAATGTAGCTCCTTCTTCCTTTGTAAAAGAACCTCCAAGGAGGCAACAACCTGACTCCCAAGAGGGATGATCGTGTGGTCAGGTAACAGATAACAACAGACTTAGAATATTGAGGCTGTCCTCCAACACTCATCGATTTCACCCTAAATTCATCAAATATGAGCATGGATTGGTTTACTTTCTGTAAGTCTAGTGTCTTTCCCTTTTCTTCCTTTCCCTCACCTCCCATTCCTCTTTCTTTTCTGTTTTCCCCTGTTCTTTTATTGAAGGAATATTCATCGAGCAAGTACTATGTTCCAGGCAATGTTAGGTGTTGGGTACTCAGTGATGAGCAGCAATAGAACCCCTGAACCCCATGAAGTTTATCACTTAATGGGTGAGGCCACCAAATAGCCACATAAACACGTAAGTAAAATCACAGTGTGAGAAGAGCCCCAGAAGGAGTACATGATTTCGTGAGACCTTGGCAGGGCTGTTCGGCCTAGTCAGGAAGAACAGGGCAGGGCCGTCTGATGAGACAGCGATCAAGCCAAGGAACAGAGAATGGATTAGAACTGGACAGACAGAGGTGCATGAAGAAGCAGCCCAGGAGAGCAGCACATGCAGCAGCCTGGCCTCCAAGTCTGTGAGAGCATCCAGACCGAGAGAGCTCCGTGTAGGGAGGTGCAGAGAGCAAACGGAGCTGGAAGGAGGTGAATCTGAAAGGCGGGGGACAAAGGCAAAGAATGGAGGGCCTGCTGGGCCACATTCAAGGTTTGTCTTTGTCTGATGAGACATGGTCATAGGCATGGAGTTGTACAGCCAGATTTGCATCTTGAAGAGGTCACTCCAGCTCCAGGAAAGGCGGACTTGGATGGAGAGCAAGGCCAGATTTGTGTGGACCCTTTACGGGTTATTGTGCATGGGCATTTTGGGCCTGATGTTCCTCTGAGACATCCCTTGAAGCACAGATCAACTATAGGTGCATCTGGGCCTCAAGTTCTCCTGTTATCTTACATTGTCTTTTTATGAAAAGTACCAAAAAATAGGGAGGTCAGACACATTTAGGTGTTACTGCTTAATGAGACTAAATATTACAGAAGCCTCCCAAAGGCTGGTTATTGGTTTAACTATTTATTTACAGGCAGCAAACTCATTATAATACTGAGGCTTTTCTCAAAGAATCCCTGAAAAACAAAAAAAGACCTTTGATTCATGTTTGTAGAAACTTTAGTCAAGGATATATAGATATCATTTTAAACTTACTATTCATGGAGTTTTATCTGATTTTTTGGACTTGCTTTTATGGTAAAGACAGGTCTAAATTAAGCCTATAATGAATACAACTATCTCCACTTAGGCCATTTAATAAAAATAAAATCACTTGATATGTATTCCTTTCTCTCTCATCTCAATTCCTAGCTCCTCTAGTTGTTCCCATCTGTAATTGAAAGAGCTTCCTCAGCAGAATTCAGCATCTCCAATGTGTCATTTGGTTTTATCTGTTTAATACTTGTGGGCTGACAAATTCCAGAGGGCTTGGTAGGCTCTGAGGATGGCGTTGAGGCTGAAGAGGCAAATAGCACAGATGGTCTAGGGATTTGTGATGTGTGTATCACAGAGATTTTCAGCAAAACTATCTGCACTTAAAAGTGGGCTAAAGATTGAAATAAGTCCCTGGATGCATAAGATACTACCATACAATTGATCCTTGAGCAACACAAGTTTGAACTGCGCAGGCCCACTTCTATGAGGAATGTTTTCTGTAAATATGGATAGTATCATGTGGTTTTCTTAACATTTCATTTCTTTAGCTTTATTGTAAGGATACAGCATATAATACATATAACATACAAACTATGTGTTAATGGACTATATATGTTATTGGTAAGGGTTCTGGTAAGCTGTTAGTACTTAAGTGTTTGGGAAGTCAAGAGTTATATGAAAATTTTTGACTGCATAGGGGTCAGCAGCCCTAACCCCTACATTGTCTAAGGGTCAGCTGTACATCACGGAGGGTGTTACTGAACCCCATTTAACCTACTAGTGTACTTCAGGTAACAAACCCTGCAACTGAGGGATAATTTATGTCACAATAAATCTGAAATGAAATGGTTTTTTTTTAATTAAAAAAAACTTTAGGTATACCCAAAACAAAAGTCAATGCTTCCTCAAAGATCCATTAGATAGTTTTCAGAGCTTTCTTGGCTTTGCTTAAGGTACATATTATTTCCAAGACCATTGTGAGAACACTTAGAGGGGTCAAGGTGAAATGAAGGAACAGATTTGGGACAGGAACTCTTATAGCAACAGCATATGCTATAGGTACAAAAATCCTCACTATGATGGCGTCCAGCTACCATAGCAACAACTGTGCTTTATCTACTATAGTCACCCCCCAAAAATCCCACTTCAACTCTAAATTGAAGCCAAATTCATTGTCATTTTCTGCCTATGGACTATTGACAGGATAAAAAGTAATGAAATTTGATTATTTTAGGAGGGACTATTATTTTAGCAGGGACTATTTAGGAGGGACTATTCTAGGTAGACAGAAAGGTTCATTCCTTCAATATACATAAATACATATTAGCCAGGTATAATGGAAAGCACTCAGAAGAGAACAGTGAACAAGGTATAATTCTTACTTTCAAAGAGCTTACAGTCTAGTGGGGGAGGTAGACCATTAGAAGAGCAATTACATACCATGTATAATGAATGCTGCCCTATATTCAAATGAAGAACACATAAGAGAACCTGCCAAGATAGACTTCCTGGGGGAAGTGGCTTCTACACTGATAAGAGTCAGTCAGGGACAGTAGGGAGGAGGCTGAGGAAGTGGATATTCATACAGAGGCAATGGTATATACAAACACTTGTAATATGGTGCTCCCTGGGAAGTGAGGAATGCTTACCACACCATACGGAATAAAGGACTTAGGGAAGAACTCTCAGTGGCACGGGACCATAAATATTGCTAGGCTTATTCATGGCTGGCCCTTGCTCTTGAGATAGATGAGATGAAGCAGGCAAGGCCTTGGGGTTTCAGCAGATTAGGGTATGGAGGGTGGTAACAATGACACCTCCTAAGGCCACTTGGGTTTCCTAATGCCCTTATTCCTCCCACACATTACAGTCTGTTATTTCTTTACACAAAGGCATGATATTAAAAACAGCCATGATGAGTAAACAAAGAGCAACACTTTGTCCTAGAAACCTTATTTTAAAGGAGGAAAAGTACTTTGATACATTTTTTCCTCCTGAATTTTTTGTCTGTTTTTTTTTTCCAGTTGTGATTCCTTCAATTTCCTATACTTTCTGGAACTTAACAGAATTTTCTTTGCACTCATTATTTGGGTGATCCCCTTTGTTGGTTTCAAGAAAGGAGAGCAGGAGCCTCACACAGAGACCCATGGCATGGCCCTAGACCGGGACAGAACCCTAGCATCAACTCTTGGGCCAGAAATCAGCCACCCAACTTTTCAACTGAGAACTCTGTGGATGAGGCATAGGTTCTTCACTGTGAACCAATACTTGCTTCTGAGAGGCCTCAGAAAGAATTCTCCAGCTTTGCTTGGTTGGTGGTCAGCCTAAGGCAGCAAGTTGAAAGGAGGGCTCAGTTAGAGCTGTCCATGGTACCCACCCCATTGACTGCCTGTTCACCTTTTCCCTGGGCTTGTTGCTCAACCTAGCTGCAAGCCATTTTGCCTTCATCCTTGATCAGGATCCTTTTCATACTGATCAAGGAACTGATATTTTTGGTTACATTATAATCTTGACCTCCTCAGTTCCTTATTCAACTGACCACGCTTACTCCTGCTCTGCCTGAATCTATTGCCACATGGTTCTGCTCTGGTGTCTGCTGAATGCCCTTGGATTTCTTTTCTAGAAACAGAACTCTGTTTTATTGTGAACAATAAACATGCTTTCAGGTTTTTTTTTAATTTAAACGAACATCTGAAAAAAGATTTCTGGTTATTTGATTCCTATGGGCTGAAAGGCAACTCTCATCAAAACAATAATGGAAATGGAGACAGGTCACTTTTATAAGCTGTTGTCTTCTAGCGCTGAATATTTGTTTAAAAGTCATAAAATATCATTTTCAGCCAGTATATCTAGGGATGTATTCCATAGATGTGAAGGAAAAATGTCAGCTCAAATCTCTAAAAATGTGAGGATTCTTGAATTGATTAATTTTTCAATTATTCTTCATGACAAATGACTTGTCTTTCAATTCCCAATGAAAATCAAAGGGTGTTCATCAGTTCCAGGTAAATGTTGACTCTTCCATCTCATAAAAAAGCACTTAGACTTGATTGATGGAATTAAAGGGTGAAATGGAGTCTCTTAGCAAAAACAAACATTCTGACAAGATTCCTGATTTTTCTGTCTTCTTGCAAATTAGATAACTTAGAAGTATTCTGGTAGCAATTATTAGCCAAGTTTTAGCCTATCAGGATATTAAATGACTTGGTGGGGTAAATTAAAAGCCACCTGTAATGTAAAAAGCACTGAATAAAATATGCTCCAAATTTGAAGCTTGCCATATATATGAAATAGCTATGCCATATTTCATATATTCAAGATGGCTACTGGAGCCTAAACAGATGTGACAATCCAAAGTCAAGAGAGTTTTTTAAAGATTTATTTATGTAGGGCCACCTGGGTGACTAAGTCAGTTAAATGCCCGGCTTCGGCTCAGGTCATGATCTCACGGTTCATGGGTTTAAGCCCCGTGTCGGGTTCTGTGCTGACAGCTAGCTCAGAGCCTGGAGTCTGTTTCAGATTCTGTGTATACCTCTCTCTCTCTGACCTTCCACTGCTCATGCTGTCTCTCTCTCTGTTTCAGAAATAAATAAAACATAAAAAAATTTTTAAAAAGTATTTATGTATTTTTTAAACATTTCTACTGTAATTGCTCTGGATAAATCATAGTTTATCTTTATCTTTGCCCTCTTTTTTTAAATAATATTCTCCCTATAGCTAAGCATGGGTGTACTACCTTTCTGAAACCTTTTGTGCTTTTGCTCTAATTCACTGTCTTTCAGTGCACATGTCATGAGGACTCTGAGGAGATGGAAGTTTGAATGTATCCCAATGCCCTCCTTTCTTAACTGGTCACTATTGCCCACCTTTCCCAAGCCAAATAGCAGTGGGCTTTATCAGAAGGAGTGGCCCAAAAGACGTGAATGAAGCTCAAGCTCCACCACAGCCTGGACAGTCTGGGGATTAAAAAGCAGAGATCTTTGGAGTTGGGATTTGGTGGGATTATGAGGAATTCTTAGCTTTGGACAACCGGTGAATTTCTCAGAAGATGGCTAGAACTTTCCTACATGCAAGAATCCCTAAGGAGACCTGCTACACTTCCAGAAGTAAAACTTGCTGAGTATGGGGGCTGAGTCTGTCCCATTCACCCTTCTCTAGGTTGGAGACTAAGGAGACCAGGGAAGGGAGATACTTCCTCCTGGCACCATGGACAAGGGACGACAGCTTACCTGCTGGAACACTGCCAGCTGACTGGGAAGGGACTGTATTTCTGTACACACATGCATGCCTGTGCAGACACACATGCGCACGTACACACACATGCATGTGCGTGCACACTCACATGCACATGCACACACTTGCACACAAATGTGTGCACACTCACATGCACATGCATATACACACCCACACGCTCTGTTACAGGAGTGATCGCTCTCACTTGAAGCCTCTCAGTAGCTTTATCTGAGTCCCAGTGAGTGGGTTGAAACAGACAAAATGACAAACAAGAAGAGAAAGGAAGAACAGATGACATGTGAAATTACAAAAATAATTAGAATATGTAAGATTTATTACATATAGCACATAAGACATTCAGAAATGAAAATATGATATTCTTTCTTTTACTGATGAGGATGAAATCAGTGCTGGGAAGACTAAGGAAGAACTATCTCAAAACATAGAATAAAAATATAAAGGGAGATAAAGGGGACAGATCTTAGCAATGTAATACATAAAAAAACATAAGCCAAGAGAGAGCAATGTAATACATAAAAAACATAAGCCATGAGAGAACCTTCTGAAAGTGCCATCATTCAGAAGATAATGGAAGACTATTTCTCTGAGTTGAAGTAGGACTTAAGTCTGCAGAGTTAAATGTGCTCTTGAGGTTCATCCAAGACTGATATAAAGGACACATATATCCTGGTTAAGTTTCTGATGCTCAAGAATAAAGAGAAAAACCTTCACATTCTAAGAAAGTGAATACATTACTTATGAGGGGAAAACAGGAGATTAGAAGTGGCTCATTTGCAGCTTTGGAAAATATGCATAGATTTCCAAGATAATATGCATAGATTTCCAAGATAATATGCATAGATTTCCAAGAAAATCTCCTGTTTTAGGATCCCTAGATGCAGCAAGATATCATCACCTGCCAGGGTGAGTGATATTTACACATATTCAGGATTCAGAGATGGTATCATCCATAAACCCCATCTGTAGACAACACACAGAAATAGACTCTAACCAAACAATAAATGAACCACTACAGACACGTTATGTGGGAGAAGATTAAAAGGAGGAGGAAGCAGAAGTTAGCAAGAATAATCCCGCAGTAGTTATTAAAAGTCTACAAGCAAAAGAAATAAAGAGAGAGAGAGAAAAACCCAGAAACAAACTCTCGGCTATAGAGAAAACACTGAGGGCTACCAGAGGGGAGGAGGGTGGGTTAAACATGCGATAGGGTTTGGGGAGGGCACTGTGATGGGCACCGGGTGTTGTATGGAAGTGCTGAGTCCATGTGGTACTCCTGAAACTGATAGAACACTGTATGTTAAGTAGCTGGAATTTAAAATGAAATAAAATTGAATTAAAAATAAATGATTACATTCAAGATTTAAAAAAATCTAATAATCCAGAAGCAAAACTATTAAAAGTATTAAATTATATCATTAGAACCTAGGAGTCAGTGTTGGGAGTGATGGTACAGAAAGGGAAAGAATAAGTGAAAGTTCTCATGTAGGGGAGGAGGGAGCAAAAATATCCCAAAGATTTCCTGTGATACAGCCCCAGGGGAAGGGGAAGATGAAGATGGAGGAGGAGGAGGAGGAGGAGGAGGAGGAGGAGGAGGAGGAGGAGAGAATAGAATGTCTCATGAAGGGGAATCCCTGATGGCTGACGAAAGAAATGAATGTGTGTTTGATCATGAGTCTTATGAGTGGTCACTGCTAGGAACGTGTCAGAGGACAGGAGGACCTTCTACATAAACAATAAACAGTAGGGACATGAGTGTTTACCTGAACAAACCTGTGACAGAAGAAAAACAAAAAGGGAAAACCATAAAATGAAATTAATGCAGGATGGAAGGAATAAAGCCAAAATTAGAAATAAAAGGGTGGGAAAATAGTTCTTGGAAAACAATGGAAACAGAAGGAGAGCAAGAATGACAATAGTATTAGGCAAGGCGAAACCTAGGAATAAAAATTAAAAATAGTGTAACAGAGTGACATTTCACAATCACAAGATACCCAATCATTAAAAAGAAATATAATGAGAGGCTCCTGGGTGGCTCAGTCAGTTAAGCATTCGACTCTTGGTTTTAGCTCAGGTCATGATCTCACAGTTTTTGAGTTTAAACCCTACGTTTGGCTCTGCACTGACAGCACAAGGCTGTTTGGGATTCTCTCTTTCCCTTTCTATCTGCCCCTCCCCTACTCATTCTCTCTCTCTCTCTTTCCCTCTCTCTTTCTCTCTCTCTCAGAATCAATAAACTTAAAAGCATTTAGAAATGATTTAAGAATCTTATTTAAATAGTAAATTTTGGGGTGCCTGAGTGGCTGAGTTGGTTGATCATCAGACTCTTGATTTTGGCTCAGGTCATGGGTTTGAGCCCTGTGCTGGGCTCAGGGTGGAGCCTGCTTGGGATTCTCTCTCTACCTTTGTGCCTCTCCCCGACTCTTGCTATCTCTCTCTCTCTTAAAAAAATACAAAATTTTAATGTACTTCTTTCATAATTATGTTCAGTAGGTCAAAAATCAGTAAGGGGAGAAATAAATTGAATAATGTAATAAACAAATTTAAATATGTAATTTATATCTCTGGATTAAGAATATAGTGTTTTCTTCTTCTTTATATTTAGGGTAATAATAAAAACTGGTCATGTACTGGCCACAAGGAAAACCTTAGCAAAATAATCAAGAAACTTCACAGAACATACTTTGATAATAATAAATGAAATTATAAATTGACAACAAAAATATGAAACATATTCTTAAATAATATGAGATCAATGGAGAAATCTCAAAAAGAATGAAAAAGATTACATGTCACACAAAAATATTTGGGATAAATGACAATTGGTCCTTGCTGTCTTTATTAATAAGAGTAGAGGCCAAGAACATAGGAATTTATGCTCATTTGAGAAATTATAATAGAACAAAGAAAAGGAAGTCGGAAAACAGGATTAGCAAAAATAGAAGTTGAAATATATATGAAAATATGTACTAAAGAAAAATAAATGAAAAATATCTTATTGTTTGAAAAGCCCTATAAATACATAAGCCTTCTAAGGAAAAAGATTAAAATTAAATAAGGCTTAGAAACAGGAAGGAGAAACGGAAGAAATGAAAATAATTATAAGACATTTCTATGTGCACTCGTTGGCATCAAATTTGCAAACCTAGAGGACATTGATGATTTATAGTAAACAATAAATTGTCAAAGTTGGAATGAAATAGGAAATTCAAAAAGAGTTTAGAAGATACTGGAAATAGGATGAAAATCTATTATTAAAAAAAGCTGAGTTAACAGTTTCATATCAAAGTTCTATATAACACTTAAAGGAAAGATAATTCCCAAGTAATTTACATTAACCCAGATTATATGTAAAGATGGGAAGATCTCAACTCACTTCCCGAAGCCTCTAAAAATTAAATACTGAACATATATGGGTGGTACAAAAAAATAACATAGATCAATGTCACTTATGAATAGGGATATAAACATTTTAAATACAATGTTAACAAATAGAATAAAAAGAATAATATACTGGCCAAGTTGGGTTTATTCAAGGAAAACAAGGATAACTCAATATTAGGAAATATATCAACATAATACATCAAAAAGTAGAGAAGAAAACCAGGATGGTGTTGTCCAGCAGCATCAAAAACATTTGATATTAATAATTAACAGTAAAAATACTTGTTTATTTTTGTTGTATTGATAAAATAAAAGCACTAAGATACAAATAAATAGAAACTATTTAGATATATTGAAATTTCCTTTTTCTTTCTTTCTTTTTAAATTTTATTTTAACTCCAGTATAGTTAACATGCAGTGTTAATATTAGTTTCAGGTGTACAGTATAGTGATTCAGCCTTTTCCATGAGTCACCTGTTGCTCATCACAGCAAATGTATGCCTAAATCCCTACCATCTATTGAAATTTCTTCTCAAAAATTATTGTCAGTAACTAAAATATTAAATCATAGATTTCTAAACAGAAACAAAATTATTCACTTTAAAAAAATTTTTAACTTTTAATATTTTTTAATTTTTTAAAAATGTTTTTTATTTATTTCTGAGAGAGAGACAGCATGAGCAGGGGAGGGTCAGAGAGAGAGGGAGACACAGAATCTGAAACAGGCTGTCAGCACAGAGCCCGACGTGGGGCTCAAACCCACGAACCGTGAGATCATGACCTGAGCCGAAGTCGGATGCTCAACCGACTGAGACATCCAGGCGCTCCTCACTTTTTAATTAATAGGTGAAATTAATGAATCAGTGAAAACAAAATCACTCAAATGTTTTGCAGATTCTACTAAATTTCACAGGAGAAAAAAAAATGAAATAATTGCTGGGCAGTTTGGAAAATGAAGCATCCTCGCAGAAGGATCCTGCCTGGGCTGCCTCCTGCCAGGGAGGAGGTCAGGGTGAATTCCACAATGTCACAGGGTACTGGTTAAGGACTAGGTTTTACCGATAAAAGGGAAAACTCAAAGACCAGAGTTTACAAGAGAACAGCAGGGGTTAGGGGAGCCCAGTTTGTCATCCCTGAAAGCCAAGATGGGCCCTGGCATCTCTGCACATGGCCTGTGTTCCATCCCCCAAGGATGCTGCTCCTCTCGTCAATCTCTCTTCCTGGAGGATGAGCATGAGAAAGGAGCTTCTTCTGTGGAAGGTCACAAAGACTGAAACCAAGCAGTCTGGGTGTGCGGTGATAGGCCTTCCCAGTGGTTTCTGGGAGAGCAGTTGCCCTGAACCACAGGTCTTGGTGAAGGCGTGCACCTTGCTGGCCATGAGGCATTACAGTGACCTTCAGCCACGGGGAGAAGGTCACAGCTGAGTTTGAGTACAACTTGGCTTGCTGGCAACATGAGACACCCTAAAATGAGTATCAGGGTCACTTCTGCTTCTTGAATAATGGAAGAAAAAGCAAACTATTTCCTTTGCCTGGAAATATGATTTTATATAAAGAAACCCAGAAGCCTTGACCTTAAAAGATAAATATAAAAATAACATATAAAAATCAATGGCTTCTTAATTGTTCAGCAATTACCAGCTGAACACAGAAATGTGAATCATTTAATTCACAATAACAACAAAGCTATAAAATATTCAGGAATGACGTTAATAGGGAATTGTACTGAAAATTATTATAAAAGTTTTTGGGGGGATTGAAAAGTGTTTTTTTTCAATGAGTATGAAGATATACCTGACCATGGATGTAAATGTTTAATTACTGAAAATCATTAATACATTTTACTAAAATTTATATATTATAGATAACTAAACCCTAATTAGAAAGACAACTTAGATCAATTAGATAAAAACTCGCTATAGAAGATAAATATCTGAGAATGAGCAAGAAAATAATGCCAGATATCAAAAGATAATTCATAGTCTTACCTTAATAAAAGATCAATAAATTAATAAACCTTAGTAAAGCTATTTATAAAATAAAAGAGAGTCATAAAAAGACCTCAGCTATATGGAAATTATATTTGTGATAAACTTAGTATTTAAATTCAATTGTTACATATTTCTTTAATAAATGTTGCTAGCACAAATGGAAATTTATCCAGAAGAAAATAAAATTAGACTCAGCTCATACACAAAAAAACACACAAAATTTCAGATGAATTCAAAAAGTAAATGAAAGAAAAACACTTAAATCTTAAAAAGATGGTTTAGATGACTAGGAATTGAGGATACCTTTCTAAGGAAGATAAGAAATTTAGAAGCTGTAAAATAAAGATCCCACATAAAAAACACAGACAGTGGCTTAGAAAAACATGTGCAAAGCATATTCTATCTTTTCTTCAAGATATAAACAACTGAATGTGGTGGGAAGGAGTAATACAAGTAAAATCATCATGTATGATACAATTCCATTTGTGGCCATGTGTGTGTGCATTTATAGAAAAATGTTTGAAATACGTTCACCAGATATTATTGGTGGTTCTTTTGGGAGAGTGGCTTTTTAGGTGACTGTTACTTATTTGCACTTTATGTATTGCTAAAAGAAACTTTATCATGATTCTGTTCAGTTTATATATACAGCAAGAAGCTTTCTTTCTTCAAAACAAAACAAAACCAAAAAACAGAAAGAATCCACATCCTTCTGGGCATGATTGTGGGCATTCAACCACTAAGACCTCTGGTATTCTGATATTTGCACGAGACTGGCACCAGTTAAAAAAAAATTAACCTGTCCCTTCTGAAAACGCTTTCCTGTTTGAACACTGTCATCAATATTGGATTCATTTTTAGAAAGAAACCCTTGGTCAGGCAGCATAATGAGTCTGGTAATGCCCTATTTCTTAGGGGTTTGACATTCATATTTGTATCTTTTATTCTCTCCTTGCTGATGGCAGCAGCGTCTACTCCCCAGTTAGTGCCTTGTGGGTTTCCTGGGGCTTCTATCTTGTGAATACATGCATCACAGGACAAAGGGACAAATCGCTGGAATGCCATCAAAGGTACCCTGTCATTTATTTTGTGGGTGGTGAAAGGCACCGGCTGCCCTTCAGAAAACCAATAACCCCTCAGGAAGAAAATGGTATATTATGTGTTTTCTCTGCTTTAAAAATATGACAGCAATTGCGTAATGTTCTACAATTTTAGATTATTAGTATGGGGAGTGGATTTCGTTCAGCTACTTCCTGTCCTGGGTATAAGTGGATTGTAGTATTGTAAATATTTACTGATACTTGCTCATCAGGTTTTGAAGGGAGCCTTGCAGAGATACCCAAGGTGGTATAAAAAGTTGGTGAAGGAACCCTCCACATCTGTAAGGCTAATGGAGCTTGAAAGGAATTTAGGGGACCCTCAGTTTCTACTTCCTGACTTTAAACAGGGATGTGCCCACAGCTTGAATTTTTCAAATCAAATCTTTTTAACCACATGCTAATTTAGATTTTGTTTGTTTGCTTGTTTCTCATATGTATGGTGGGACCTTCAGGGATGAAAAAAGCCTTTACGTTGAAATTTGTTAAGAAGGTGCTATTTATTAGAACTTTTTTTTTTTTTTTTTTTACTAATGTTAATCTGTGTTTTTGAAGTTCATAGAAATGGCTAAACCAGAGACTGAAGGAGATTCATTCACTTGGGATATTGTGAAGATGACCAAAACATTTCTGAGGTGGACTGAAGCCCTACTGTAGAATCAGAGAGACATCCAGACATTTGCTTGGGTTGACCCAGGTATAACTAGTTAAGTGTGCATGTATGAGTGTGTGTGTGTATGTGTGTGTGTGTGTGTGTGTGTGTGTGTGTGTACATATCTAAGAACGGGTGGCCTCATCTCTTACCGAAACCACCGGTGTGTAATAAGTCCTCTGAAGAGGCTTGAACTGTCATGGGGCTCTGGTGCTAATTTTCTGTTCCTTCCAATTCTGAAACTAGGGAAAACCATCCATTTTAGTCCAGTGCTGGTTGGTTTTTCTTTATCATTTCACCCTGTGTTCTCTATTAATCTTCCTTTTGTTCACAGCAATTATACTCCTGAATAATTACTTACTTGCATCAGGGCATTGAATACCAGTTGGTCTATGATTGTTTATTCCACAAGAATGACTCTCCATCTGTACAAGGTGGTGTCTCTCCCTGGACTGAGGGTGCTTCCTCAGCCTTGGGGTGCAAGAGCTCATGCATCTACTTTGGCTTTGGCCAAAAGCTGGTGTGGCACTGGGAAAGGTTTTCTATTGCACAGAAGTGACTGAGGCTCTTTTTTTAAAGTTTATTTATTTATTTTGAGAGAGAGACAGTGAGTGAGGAAAGATCAGGGAGAGGGAGAGACACAATCCCAAGCAGGCTCTGTGCTGCCAGCACAGAGCCTAACACAGGGCTCGAACCCACAAACCATGAGATTATGGCCTGAGCCAAGATCAAGAGCTGGATGCTTAGTTGACTGAGCCACCCAGGCACCCCTCTTGATACTCCGGGCACCAGTATTAAACACCACTTTTGGCTGTTGGCAACTGGGATTTGTGCCTAAGCATTTTAAGTCAATTAGACCAAAGAGTCATAGCATTAAAAAATGAATTTCCATTATGTAATAGTCATTGCATTTTCATGATACCTGATTGGCGTCGCCACCATTGTCATTGCCGTCGTTGTCTTCTCCTTCTTCCCCTCCTCCTCCTCCCCCACATCCTCTTCCTCCTCCTCTTCTTTTCTTACTTGACCGTAAGACTAAAATTCTGGGCTGTCTGTCTTAGTGCAGGCTTGGTCCATGTTGTAATGAGTACATTTTAGTTTCTGGTTGTCTCCCACTGGTGGATTTTTGCCCTCGTTTACTTGAATGAAAGAAATCACTTTAACAAGCTTATTTATATCCCCTGTTCATTAATTAAAACAGCAGATTCTGAGTGTTGAAATCAAAGACTGTCATTAAGAAAATTTGGGTTTCTGTATTGGTGATCGAGTCCCAAATTAAAGAAAGTTTTGAAAAATGTATGTGGTTTTAAGAACAGAACAAGTAGGTGAAAACACTTTAAAACCTGAAAACTGCTATTCTATACATTTGCAATATCATCATGTTGGAAAGAACTTAGAAGATTATATATAATTTTTTTATCATCACCAAACCGTACCTGTGCAGCAAACATGGCAGCAGGTGAAATTCAAAATCCTAGGAATGCTTTCTTGTTTTCTGATTCCTAGCTCAGTTATTAAAATTGGTGATAAACAGGAAGATTATCACTTACTCTTTTGGATTCTTTATAGCACAGTGCCATTTATGGAGTCTGAGTACCAGAAAGGAAAGAAATCACACAGTAGCCTTTACACCACTCTCTTGCTTTATGAAGTAGACTAGTTTCCCTTAGATTCATGGGGAGACAACTGGATTCTACCTGTTTTCTTTCTTTCTTCCTTCATCCCTCCCTCCCTCCTTCCCTTCCTTCTTTCTTGCCTTTCTTCCTTCCTTCTTCTCTTTCTCTCTCTCTCTTTCTCTTCTCTCCCTAATGGTAGAATAAAAAGTAGGGATCTGATTAGATGAGCCAGTCATTTTTTTATTGCCATGGTATCCCTTATGCTCAAAGTTTATAATCATTTCTCTGAGCAGTAAATCCCACATCTTTTGACCCTGTCTCAACACAGCATTCTGAGAAAAGATGGAAAAAACAACACATTTATTGAAAATATGAATAATAATAACAATAAAACAATGCTTAGATTTCTGTAAAACTGCCTTATGATAAATGTTTCTTTGGGACATGAGTCCTTTAAACACAAAAATTGTATGTATAGTTTCCTTTCCAGGAAGGGGCTAGTCTTGAACTGAAGGCTTCGAGAACTTGCTCCTGCACTGGATGGTAATAACTAGCGATTCTCTGGGTCAGGACATGGCGACCTCACAGTCCTGGCTGCTGTGAGCCTGGCTGCACCCTGGGAGTGGATACCCACGGCTGAGCATGCCCCTGGCCCTGCTGCCCACAGGGCTGAGTCGCTACTTGGGTGTTGTGACTCTGCCTGTTGTTTCTCCTTTAGACATTTGACTGGATGCCTACTTGGCTCCTGAGATGCCCAAGGGAGTGTCCAGAGAGGTACTTAAGGTGAGAGCGTGTGTTGCTCTTCATTTCTCATTCTGCTCTGGGATTCGGACTTGATTTCTCAATGTTGGCTCTATCGCCCAACATTCATATCCCATTTGACCCTGTATCAGCTTTCTCTTTGTCTCCGTGCCTTAGTTCCTTCTCTCTGGGAGGCATGGTTTCGGAGACACAGAGCAACGTCAGTATTTTTGTTAGAAAATGCACTGAGCGATATTAAGTGGCTTAGGTCATTGTCAGTAAGAAGAGTTTATGCAAGCTCACGGGGCTCTTCCAAGTGCCGGTGCAGCAGACAGAACAGCAGAACATTTATTCTATGCTGAGCCGTGAGAAACGTAGCAGGAAAGTGCTGAAAATGCAGAAAGAAAGTGCACCTTTCTCCCTTCCCCTACTAGACAGGAATCAGACCTGAGGGTCATTGAAAGGCCTTTATATATATTTTTTTAATTTCAACTTCCTTTATTTCTCCAACACTAAATTGCCAGATCTGCTGCTTGTATCATCTACTAAACATATTTTATCTCTTAGCCCTCAACTTTCTTACTTATTTATGGCAATGTAGGTTTTTTTCCCCTTTCTCATAAATAATTTACTTTGGAACTTCAGATGTTTGAGGAAGATTAGGGGGAAAATGCTTGAGAGATTGCCTGAAGGATATTTATAGTGGACTTTCATTGAAAAACTGCTTTGAAGTTGTTAAATAAAAGGAAAGCACTGGTGAGATTCGGTCACACTTCCTGAAATTCTTGGCCCTGGCTCTCCATGGGAAGTAGAGCTAGGTGGGCATACAGGTGGCATCCTGTGGGAAGTGGTTCCTGGGAGCAGAAGCAGGGGTTCAGTAGGAGAAAGGAGCAGATAGGGAAGCCAATCCAAGTGTGTTTTCCCAGGTTGGTCACTGCTATGAACAACTAGAGCTAGACTCATCCCAGGAGCCTTGTAGGACATGCCTCAGATTGAATCTGCCTGAAATCTAGAAACAGGATCTAGATTTTTTTGCTGGCTCCACTTTGCCATTGGTTAAGAGCGGGTTCCCAGCAAACCTTACACTTTCAGAAAGCGAGATGTGGGCAGGGGCAGCTGGGGTGAGGTGCTGTCACTGTCCTCGGTGCAAACCTGCATGAAGCCACTTACAGCAGCTATGGCTGCAAAGGTGGGCTATGGTCCTGGGAGGTGGGACACAGGCGTGGTCCCATACAATGAACTTGTATTCATTAGTTCTCAGAGTACTGTTGATTTAGGAGAAACATATGGCACCAATGAAATTAGTGAAAGTTTAGGAAAAGGAAAATGACTGGGAAAATGAAAAGTTGAAGTTAATTGCTTACAAAAAACTTTAGAGGGTAAATTACTCTGTAGGTATTAATACCAATCATAATTATAAATTCCAACTAATTTTTGGAAGTCACTCAAATGATTTTATAGAATATGATTTTTTTAAGAATTTTATTTTTTATTGTATTTTATTTTTTATATTTTATTTTATTTTTAAAGTTTACTTATTGAGAGAGAGAAAGAGAGTATCCTAAGCAGGCTGCACTGCCGTCAGTGCAGAGCCTGACTCAGGGCTCAATCTCACACCGTGACATCATGATAAGCTGAAATCAAGATGCTAAACTGACTGAGCCACCCAGGTGCCCCTACTGAATATGATTTTAAAGAATAGGTGTTTAAAGTGACCCTATAATAAGTTAAATTTTGAGGCAGGTAGGAAGTGGGTCCAAGAACTAGACCTGGAACCATTCCTAGACACGCAGCCACATACTCTCCTAGGAACGAGTTACATGATGAGCTTTGCATGGAGCACTTGGTACATTAGGATTCATCTTTTATTCCTCCCTGAAGTGGTTTAAGGACATAAGAACGTAGTAAAGAATTACAATGTGATGTCACAAGTACTTAACAGAACAAGTACTACACGTGCTCTGAAACAGTGGGGGGTGTGGGTGACGTTGGGAAGGGCTGCTTCAGAGAGCAAGAGGTAAATGATTTCCGGGTGCCATCCTGTTGTCCATCTCCATTCTTGAAGCTCTGAGAGGTTTTAAGGTCCTTTCTTACGCCAAGGATAGCTGTTTTGGTTTAACCTGGCCCTCCCAGATTTATTGGCGGAGTGAAAGAGCCAGTGAATAAACTCTGCATAATTTGCGGGGAGGATCTGGGTCCAGCTGGTCGCTGGCCCAGCTGCTGAGATGGCTCGCCCACGGCTCAGGGTGGATCTGGTCCCTACTCCCCGAGGAGGCTGTGGTCGATGTGACCTTAACAAAGGACTTAGGTAAGAAAGGAACACAAAGTTATCTAAACCCAGTGCACCCATTCACCCTGTTCAAAGTCCAGCTTTGCTCTAACAGTGTTACTGTTTGGGGGCATTTCTAGCTTCACTATAAAGGGGTGTTATCCAAGTACTATGACTGAGGGCACTATTTTCCACTTCAAAACCAAAATGACAGTGTGCATTATGGGGAGCCAAAGATACTATGTCTGGCTGGAGAATCTTCCTCTTGTCTGTGCATTGAGAAAGAGGGGTCTGTGAATATGGATGGAAAGCTGCTCTTATGCACAGGGATGGCTGCTCTGTGGGTAACTGGTGTCACTCAAACCATAAATCATGGAAAAGAGGGACTTACTTTTCCCTGTTACCACCCACCAAGGAACTTATAGTTTAATGTACTCATCAGTGGGTCACCATTGCATGTGGGGCTTCAGCTAGAGAGTTCTGGGAGGTCAGAGGTCAAGACTGTTGCTTGCATGTAGCAGGCATTTTAGACAAACCCAGGAAAAAGGGAGTCCCTGTTTGGTTTCCAGTGTTCACTAGAACCAGGAAGAGAAGCCTGTGGCTGCTTAGTAAACAAGGAAGTGGCTTTAGTCAAAAGTGTGAAGAGATAAATTTGTTGCTATTCTGGACTATGTTCTATTTTCTTCCCTTGTCAAAACTTGCTCCCAGGTATCTTCTAGAATATTCTTTCCTGTTAAAATGGTGAATGGCTGCTAAGAGCAACAATAGTGGAAGTGCCTAAATAAAGGGCAACTAATTAAAGTGTGCTTACTGTGTTCTAAGCACTGTACTAGGTGCCTGTACCCCAATGTTCATAGAACCTCTTTCAACAATAGCCAAATTACAGAAAGAGCCTAAATGTCCATCAACTGATGAATGGATATATACAATGGAATACTACTTGGCAATGAGAAAGAATGAAATCCTGCCATTTGCAGCAAAGTGGATAGAACTGTAGGGTATTATGCTAAGTGAAATAAGTCAATCAGAGAAAGACAGATACCATACGTTTTTTCTCATATGTGGATCTTGAGAACTTAACAGAAGACCATGGAGGAAGGGAGAGGGGGAAATAGTTACAGAGAGGGAAGGAGGCAAGCCATAAGACACTCTAAAATACAGAGAACAAACCGAGGGTGGATGGCGGGGCGGGGGAGAGGGGGGAAATGGGTGATGGTCACTGAGGAGGACACTTGTTGAAATGAGCACTGGGTGTTGTATGTGAGCAATGAATCATGGGAATCTACCCCTAAAGCCAAGAGTGCACTGTATACACTGTATGTTAGCCAACCTAACAATAAATTATATTGAAAGAAAGAAAGAAAGAAAGAAAGAAAGAAAGAAAGAAGGAAGGAAGGAAGGAAGGAAGGAAGGAAGGAAGGAAGGAAGGAAGGAAGGAAGGAAGGAAGGAAGGAAGGAGAGAGAGAGAGGAAGGGAGGGAGGGAGGAAGAGAAGGAAGGAAGGAAAAATAAAGCATGTTTACTGTGTTCTAAGCATTGTACTAGGTGCCTTTTTATTTCATTTCTTCAAATCCTCATTTCATTCTATTTCATTTCTTGAAATCTGCTGGAGAGTAGATCTTGCTATACCTGTTCTACCAACAGGCAGTGGGGGCAATGAGAGATTGGGTAACTTGTCTGGGGTCACACAGCTCTGCTCACTGGCACATCTGGTTGGAATTTTACCTCAGATTCCCCCTCCCCTGCCCGCCAGCTAGTGCTGTGAACATAAGGACCTCCTATATTTTAGAGCGGTAGCTTCTAGAACATGGCCTATCACGTAGTAGGCATTCACTAAATATGTGCTAAACAAAGTAATGAAAAAGACGTAACATGTATGTCTTTCCACGAATTGCTTGCTTTTTCTTACCAGACAATAATTTGCATGCAAACAATGTTTCCTTTTTGGTTCTGACCATCTGCCAATTTGGAATTAAAAGTTTATTTTCCCCTACAGTGATTTCTTTCAATGTGCGATTTCTAGCATAGTTTTCTTTCACCTACTTTTTTAACCTGGCCCATTTTGTTGTTGTTGTTCTGTTTTTGTTCCTACTATTTGAATTTTTTACTGCAAACCACGTGGAATCATTTTTGAACAGGAGGGTCCGGGGTGGGACCAGGATCTTGGGCTCCCGGGGATGGAGCGACAGAAAAGTACACGTTCCCTCAGAAAACAAGCCATTAAGAGTTATAGGCTATCTCTGAAGATCAAAATATAAATCCCACTTCCATGACATGGAATTTTTTCCAGCCAAATAGATAGGGAACACATTTAATTTTCCTACCTTTGCAGCTTAGTAGGCTGGAGGGGTGTTTGGCTGCAGGTGAGCTTTGATGAGCCGTGAGTATCAGTGTCCTGGGCTCCCATTCTGGGTGACTTTGGAGCCAGAGTTCTACATTCATTCCTACGAATGTAGAGACCCCCTGTCCTCTTTCTATTTTTGTCTTCCAGACCTGATAAAGACAACAGCCAACATTTAATGCGTACTTTGTGACACCATCCTTTATACCTGTATTTCTTTTGTGTAGTGGATACTTAAAAGCCTTGTTAGAAAAACTACATACTGTAGGTTGAGTCTCTTCAGTCTTAGCCTGGCTCTGGGCCATGCAGTTTCCCTCCTCCCCCACTATCCTGTTCATGCACGCAGAATTCACACATGAAAATCCACTAACTTAATATCCTCTGGAGACTGTCTCTTGAATGCAATCATCAGCCCTCCGCACGGATGAACTGCTCATGTATTATGCACTTGGCCATGTTATGGTAAGAGGAAGGGAAAGGGCTCGAGGAATTACAAGATGTGAGAAATCTGAAGATTTCTGCAGGGTCAAAACAAAGACATTTCTCTCGTGGGAGCACTAATTCCCCATAGAGAGGAAAACAAAGGACAAAAGAACAGTCATTACCAGATAGATTCTAACCTAATGTCTGGTGGCTTTGGGCAAGTCATAGGGGCCAAGACCCAATGTGTTCTGTGCCTTGAAGAGAAGGGATTGGCTAAGGGTGGGCAGGCCAGGAGCAGAAGCTGTTTTCATTCTGTGGACAGTATCTACCAGGTCGTTTTTGCCCTGACTTCCTATGAAGCTGGCCCTAAAGAGTGTCCCCTTTATTTGTGAGAGGGGCCCCTAACTATAGACGGTTGATGCTGAAAGCATGGGTAGGACCAAATTGGTAATGGTGCCCACAAAGCTCAGGGGTCAAAGGCTGTGGGACTCCCACCTAAGAATCGTGGGGGAGACAACTTGCCACAGGGTTTCTGTCAATTCATTCACTAGTGTGGTAACAGCTCACATTTGTATCTCATTTTATTTTACTGTTGTAAGAATACAACATAAGATCTACTCTTCATAAAGTGAGAAGTGTATGAGCAAGTGTTGTTAAGCATCAGGCACTGTGTCATACAGCACATATCTGGAACGTATTCATCTCCATCTTGTCTCATGAGGCTTTATGCCTATCGATTAGCAACCTCTGGTTTCTGTCTCCCAGTCCCTGGTGACCACCAGTGCACTCCGTGATGCTCTGTGTCTGTTTTGTGGCCTCACATGAGTGAATGTGTGCAGTACTTGTCCTTCTGGGATGCGCTTATGTCACTGAACAAAATGTCCTCCAAAGTCACCCATGCTGTGGATGTAGCAGGATCCCCTTCTTCGTTAGGGATGAATAATATTTCTGTATGTATTCACCTTATGCTTTAAGAAAGTTGAACAGTATTTTAATAGTATTTAAGAAAAAGTTAAACAGCATTTTTTAAAAATTTTATTTTAGAAATAGAGAGTGTGTGTGCATGCATGAGCGGGGATAGGAACATAGGGAGAGAATCCAAAGCAGGCTCCACACTGTCAGCACAGAGCCCAATGTGGGGCTCGAACTCATGAATGGTGAGATCATGACTTGAGCCAAAATCAAGAGTTGGACACTTAACTGACTGAGCCACCCAGGCACCCCTAAACATCATTTTAAAACTAGTCATGTGAGTTAGCACAGTTACACAAAATAATGATGCTGGAGGCTGATGGGCCCAGGCTCCAGGCCCTCTGTGCTCTCCCAGTGCCCAGCACTGTGGCTGTGGCTTCTCTCAGTGCCTGCCAAGTCTCCACAGGGAGGGAGGACCCACAGGTCCTGTTCCAGAAGACTCTGTTGGTGGTGGGGGGATGGGTATCACAATTTTAGTCCTTTTATCACAATTGCACTCATCTCCACCCCCAAAGGACAAGATCAAGACACAATACTTCTCAGCAAATCTGCTCCGTAAAGTCAAAATGTGGAAGGCCATCCACAGGAGTGCTGCACGACGGGGCTGAGAAAGCCCCTTGGGCATGTTCCTTGTGTCCCTCATGTCCCTCATGTCCCTGAACGCTATCATCTTCCTCCCCACAAAATGGCTCCATGGGTCTGAACTACAGCAAATTTGTCTCTTGGATAGATGTCAGATAAGTTAATTAGAATCGACCCCTTTTCCCTGACCTGCGGTTGGAGACATCTACTCCATCATTCATCTTACTGAACCTGCACCCACTTGTTCTTCATTCTGGAGACCCCATCTCATCCACTTCCCTTTTTGTTTGCTCTCCTGCGCGTTTGCCAAGCTGGAGATGAACCTTGTCAGAGATGGTCGGATCAGGTTGTCTTCCGTCCAGACTCTGGTGTCATTAGCCACGGAACAAATAGCATGGAGGGGCCAAGAATCAGTGGAGTCAGAAATCCTCCTGACTGTGTTCAGTGAGGTGTGCTGTGTTCACTGCCAGCCTCCTCCTTGAAAAACCCTGTGCACTGAGGGGGCTCTCATGCTGGTGTGATAAATCGAGGTTCATGGAGCTTGAGGTGTGTTATTCTTAGAAAGTTGTGGAGGGAAATTCTGGTGTGCAGATGTTGAGTTTCTACCCACTGGTTTCAAAGAAAACAATCACCATAAATCCTTACCCCTAGCTCCTAAATACAGTAGTAACTTGAAATGTCTGCAAGTACACATTGGGTTTCTCTTCTCGTATCCTGGTTTAAAATTATAGGATTCTTTTCAATCGTTTCTTTGTTCTAACAGTGTGTATAATGTGTTCTGTCTTTCCATCCCAGCATTAAGCATTGACTTTTAGGTAAAGGAAATGTGGGGGGTGAGAGAGGGGCTCCTGGGAAGGCTCCTCTCGGCTTGGCCACTCGGCTGCTATGGGGGCTGTCACTCGTTCTCAGGACATGAATGAGATGACTCCATGCAAATCCACGTCCCATGTTATGAAAATAACCCAGTGTGTGTCTCTGGGGTGTCACCTGGCACATGAGGGACAGCTCATGTCAAAGATGCAGGTCTTGGAAGGCATGTTTTCTAGAGCCCTGGAAACCAGCCACCTGTCCGATTTACACCTTCTCCACTGGCGAGTCCTCAGGACAGGGGCTGGCCACGGCAGAACCCAAGACACAGGACTGGTCAGAATCGCACTGTGTTCTGGAAAAAGTGGACACCAAGAGCAGACATTCAAACCCTCCTCCTAGAACAAACGGAAAGGACTAAAGGAAAAGCAAAATAAGTGAAGAACACATTGAGGCTTAAACCGTGAGCCATAACCCTCAGCATCCTGTCGTCGAGGGCAGATGGCCAGCCTGGGAGACACGCCGAGACTAACACACACGTGCCCTGCAGAGAAGGCAGGACGGGGCGGGCGACTATACTGCTGATCCCGGCAATCCCCGGCAACAAAGCCACCCGGAAGGGCAGGCTGGGGCCTGTTCCCACTCTACAGGAGCTCTTTCTTTGTTTCCTGTTTTGCTTTGTCTATTTTTGCCATTGTATGGGGGGTGGGAAGAGCAAGACCAGACCCAGTAAAACGTCGTGCAGGCAGAGGGTTTTCTCTGATCCGTTCCCCACTGATATGGGCTCACCCCAACACAGAGGACTTCTTTCCTGAAGAGAACTGCCCGAATTCACACGGAAGGTTTACACATGAGGATGGATCACAGAGGCAGACACCGCTGCATCCGGAGCCCCCTCTGCGCGGGGTGTGGAGATATGTGTATAGGCAGGTGGCCCAGCTGGGCCCCTGTCAATGGGGTTTTAAATATTTCCTCAGTTAAGTGACAATTGTCTGCTTTCCTGTGAGCAAATTTGTGTTTCTCTTTTCATAGTTAAAAGAAGACATTCCTTTATGTCCCAGAACACGAAGCTTTAACCTAATTAAAATTAGCCTTAATTATTTTTTTCCTGTCACTTAACACTGCATCATTCTGGTTTTTCACATGTATTAAGACTAGAAACATCTTAGGAAGATACAGCGACCAAGCAAATCATGCCTTGTGTCAGGAGACAAACTGACCAATGCAACTGGCATGGGTTTTTCTTTACTTTTTTTTAAGCAAAGAGATGTAGTCAATATACAAAAAATTGCACGTATTTAACACACGCTGTTTGATGAGTTTGTACGTATACATGAACCATGAAATAAGTGCTATAATCAAGGTAACAGACTTGTCCTTCACCTCCAAAAATTTATTTATGTCCCTTTCTTTTTTGTATGAAAACCCTGTTTTCTTATTAAGTTTTAATTCTAACTCCAGTATAGTTAACAGTGTTACATTAGTTTCAGGTGTACAATATAGGGATTCAGAAATTCCATACGTCACACGGTGCCCATCAAAAGTGCCTCTTCTCTTGAATGCTGACAAAAACTGAGGACTGATGGATGTGGGGGGGAGGGGGGGATGGGCATGGAGGAGGGCACTTTGGGGATGAGCACTGAGTGTTATGTAGAAACTAATTTGACAATAAACTATTTGTAAAAAAAAAAAAAAAAAAAAGTGCCTCTTAATCCCCTTTAACTATTTCCCCCATCTCCCGCCCACCTCCCCTCTGGTGACCATGAGTTTGTTCTCTATAGCTAAGAATCTGTTTCTTGGTTTGTTTCTCTTTTTTCCCCTTTGTTCATTTGCTTTGTTTCTTAAATTCCACATATGAGTGATATCGTATGGTATCTGTCTTTCTCTGACTGACTTATTTTGCTTGGCATAATACAGTCTAGCTCCATCCATGTTGTTGCAAATGGCAAGATTTCATTCATTTTTACTGCTGAGTAATATTCCATTGTATATGTACACCACGTCTTCTTTGTCCATTCATCCATCCATGGACACCTGAGCTGTCACCATAATTTGGCTATTGTAAATAATGCTGCAACGTGATAACAACTCTTGATATGAGATTTACTCTATTAAATTTTTTTAAGTTTTTAAAAATTTTATTTTTTTGCAGTTTATTTATTTATTTGGAGAGAGAGACAGAGACAGTGAGAGCAAGGGAGGGGCAGAGAAAGGAGAGAGAGAGAATCCCAAGCAGACTCCACACTGTCCACACAGAGCCTGATGCAGGTGAGGCTAGAACTTACGAAATCACAAGATCATGACATGAACCAAAACTGAGAGTCGGATGCTCAACCAACTGAGCCACTCAGGTGCCTGTACTCTATTAAATTTTCAAGTGCACAGTGTGGCGCGGTTAACGGTAAGGGCTGTGTTGCACACATCTCAAGAGCTTATTTGTCTTGTGTAACTGAAGTCTTATAGTCTCCCTTCTCGCACATGTCTGATCTCAACTCCAGCAAAGCTGACTTTCTATTTCTCCGCAGACACCCCCAAGCATTGCGTGAGCTACCCCTCTGCCAGCAGCTTCTCTCTCCCTCCTTCCACGACAGGAAGTCCTCTCCTCATCTGAAACATCATCTGACTTCACCAGAGTCAGATTTCATTTATCCCTTCCTGTCATCCTGAATACAATGGCTGTTTCTCTCATCAGTGTTCTCCTTCTTCCTGCCTTTTCTTTATATATATATATATATATATATATATATATTTTTTTTTTTTTTATTTCTAGGAGAGAGAGACAGCGTGAGCGGGGGAGGGTCCGAGAGAGAAACAGGCTCCAGGCTCAACTAAGCCACCCAGGCACCCCTATCTTTCATCTTTCAGTCTTGAATGGTGTCAAGGGCAAAGCTTATACCTTGTTCATCATCACACTCCTTAGAGAACATAGCCCTGCACCTTACAACCAGGAGCTATTCAGTAAATCCTGGCTTTTATTACTGGGAATACCAATGACATGGCTTATGATGTTTTTGCAGTGACTTACAGTGTGAACACGCAGAGCAAACACTTATGACCTCACTTACAGCTCTTTGCTACCAAAAATCAAAATTTCTGTATTTTCTACAGATGACAACATACTTAATGAAGTGGTTTTAATTAGTTGCAATTGATGCAATAGATGATGGTTCACTTATATATATTAGAGTTTCTCTACTGAAACTCTACTCTGCTCTGATTGTATTTTTACAATAGAGGCATTTGCCCCCATGGATTTTTGTAAACTGCAAGCTACAATCATCATCATATCATCATCACCCACCATTTCAAGGATCAGACACCATACCGTAGTCATTCGTAAGCATCTAGTTGTTTTGTATTTTACCATATCTTCCCATACTTTACAATGGAATGATGCATAAAAACAGAATAAAACAAAACACCAGATGCTGGGATGAAATGCAAAATTAAGCTCAGTCTTACCTGTGGGTTTGAAAGGAGGAGAGACTAAAGACAACCTTAAGTGATTTATAATCCAAGACCAATGATGAACATGTAAAGCAATGTGGACACTGTGGTCCTACACGTAGTTCAATGATGTGAAAGCAGCTGGTTTCATAGAGTATGTTCTGAGATTTGTTGGCATTAATTTAACTACGTGGGAGATGTTTGAAGGAGAATAATTTTATAATCTTATAAGGTTGATCCCAGAATTTCATTTCTTTTTTTTTTTTTGAATGTTTTATTTATTTATGAGAGAGAGAGAGAGAGAGAGAGTGAGCAGGGGAGGGTCAGAGAGAGACACACACACAGAATCCGAAACAGGCTCCAGGCTCTGGGCTAGCTGTCAGCACAGAGCCCGATGTGGGGCTTGAACCCACAAACTGTGCAATCACGACCCGAGCTGACGTTGGACGCTTAACCGACTGAGCCACCCAGGCGCCCCCAGAATTTCATTTCAAAAGAAGTGTGCATGTTACAATTTCAAAAAAACAATGTGCAAAACTTTAGTTGCTATTTTTTGGGGATCAGAGGTAGGACTGACCTTCAGGGACTGAGGTTGGAATGTTTCCAGAGCTCCGAGTCCCATCTTGCTTGACATTAGTACAGTGGCTTGAGCTGTGAGAGACTTAAAGGCTGTGGAGCTTCCAGAGTACAGGTCTTCTTAAACCTGGGCAGAGCATGTGGGAGATGTGTCCCAGGGACGAATGTGCAGCTGGAGACTCAGGGCTACAGCACACAGATTCCTAAATGCCTGTGGCCCCAGCTCTTTCACTTAACTAACCACAGTTTGTCTTTCTACAGAACTCAGTAGAAGGTTTAGTCACCTCATCTAATACCAGTAGCGAGCAATGGCAAGTGTGTACGAACATGTCAGGGACTTCCAAATGCCCTCAGCGTGGCAGAAGTTGGGGAATAGTGGACACTCAAGGAGTTCTTCCCAGTCTGAAAAGCATTATGCGGAGTAAGTTGCTGACATCTTAATGAGTCAGGACAGGCCCCGGGCAAGGGCAGCATTCTTGATGGCTGCAGACTTTCCTGGTACCATTGTCGCCCAGTTCCCAGTCTCGGCACTTGGCAGAGTTTCCGCTGAGAAGAAGGGCTGCTTGCAGTATGTGGTCCCCGTGTCTGGCTTCCAGCAATGTGACCTGGGAGGGAACGTATCCATCACCAACTCCTTACTTGCTAGAGGGCTGTCTGCAAGGCCCTTGAGTGACCTCAAACTGCCCCAGTTTCCGAAGGCTTTGGGGACTGGCGTTCCAAGTTGTACATGACATTCACCGTCCTCCATGCCCTGTCTTGCAGGAGGAAAGAGCCAGGGCACCCTGACAACAAGAGAAAAGATCATGTTCCCCAGTTCTACAGAGTTCCTTGCATCAGCGGGCTACTTTAAGGCTTATTTAAGGAGTGAAGGAAAAACAGTAATTCACATTTGTGGTATGGCTTTGCACACGGCAAGTCACCTTGTCAGGGAGTCATGTTAGTCTTTGGGGTCAGTCTGTGTTCAGTTGGTGTATTGCTGTTGCCACTCACAGATGATGACATTGGAGCCCCAGGAGATTACGCCTTACCAAAGGCAAGCATCTTCCCAAGGCTGGCTGGAAACAGGGCAGAGTAGAAAAGAGATCTCTAGGCTCCAAGGGGTAACTGTGCCCAACGTGGCTGGACCCTGACTGGGCAGCAGGACCCACTGAGGGGCTAAGACGCCCAGGTCACAAGCAGAGGGAGAGAGAGACAGGCGGGGCAAGCTGGGGGGGCGGGGGGGGTAGGAGCCGTCAGAGCCCCAGTTGGGGGGGGAGTTTGCCAGTGGCCTGGAAGCCCAAGGCCCGCCAGAGCTGGAGGGGGGGGAGTGTCCTCTGCCCCCAGGGGTGATGCCACTGCCCGGTGGCCCAGCTCGTAACCTGCTGCCCTACTCCTGCTGTTTCTTGTGATGCGCTTATAAATCCGTGGAATGATTACATGCCATCATCATGAACAGTGAGTATTCCTCTTCTTGAGGTTACTTATTTAGATTTTTAAATTCGAAATGTGCAGGTTCTATAAGGTGGAATGACCTGAAGATAGTTCCGAATTTTTTGTAAGTGGCTTTTCATACGTAAAAAAAAATGAGTTTCAGAACTCAGCTGATAATCTTGCCGCTCTCAACAAAATGGCATTTGAATCTGGCAGGAGAAGAATATTGTTATCACCTTGTTTCTAAAGAAGATCCTCCGGAGATACACTCACTTAAAAATTTTTCTATCGAGAAAAAAATATTTCTCTATTTTCTTCAGATAGATAATTCTGAAGGAAGTCAAACATGCAGGTGAAAATGTCATAAAACCTTTTTTCCCCCAGGTAGGCATTCTAGTGAAGAAAAATCACTGGTTAGATTCTTGGTGTGCCTTTACCACATTGCAGGTACCAAATTCAAGGAGGGGGCGGCTCAGAACAGCAGGATAGCAGAGGTCAAGTGGACTGCAGCGCTGTATAGTTTAACTGCTTTCTTTTATAGCCAAGAGAGTAAAACCCCATGCACAACTTTCCCCAGGCTACAAAGCTGGCTTAGTCAGAACTGGGTCGGAATCCAGTTTCCTCCAGCCCAGTGATTTTCCCCATATGATCCAATGGCCCCCTAGATCCTGCCCTCTGGTCAGTATCTTAGAAGAAGACATTTCTAAAGCTCTGGTCACTACTCATTAACAGACACTGTGTATTTATTTATTTATTTATTTGATGGCTCATAAGGAACAATGGAGTGAAACAGAACAATCGATCACATCACTATGACTGTGGTTAGGATGTTGGTACTAATTTTTTTTTAAAGTGTAGATGAAAATGTATTTTGTTTTTATGCAAAATACTATTAACTACCAAAATACTGGTCTACCTGTTGGTTCAGGAAGTACTTACTGGATACCTACTATGTGATCACACGTGTGTGTCTGGGAACACACAGGTGACTTGGGCATCGTCTGAGTCCCTGCAGCCCTTCTCGCCTACCCAGCACGAGCATGGCCATGCTAACGTTGTCTGTGATGTGTGCATGGTTGTCTTTACAGATAAACTTGTAGAGGTTTTTGTTCATCTATCTCTCTCTTTCTCTCTCTTTTAAGTTCATTCATTTATTTTGAGAGAGAGAAGCAGGCACAAGTGACAGAAGGGCAGAGAGAGAGGGAGAGAAAGAATCCCAAGCAGAGAATCTGATGCAGGGCTTCAACTCATGAAATGCGACGAGATCACTATCTGAGCTGAAGTAGGATGTTTCAATGACTGAGTCACCCAGGCAGCCGGGGATTTTGGTTCATCTCTTAAATTGTGCACTACTTGCTTCCAGGCACGGCTGGCCTATCAACAAACACTGTGGGCATCACTACTAATTTGTTGTGTTAAAAGGGAGCAGATACACAGCAACAGCAGTGCTGAAACATTGGTGCTAATTTCTTTAAGACTCTTTGCTGCCATTCTTGTTCGTGGTCCTGGATGTTCACTTGGAGTCTGAAGTATAGCAGCTACTTTTTGCACAAATGGGGGGATGGTTTTCCTTCGACTCTCCACCCTCTCCTGTTCACCTGCCCACCGGCCGCTGCCCTCCTGGTGCAACACGCGTGATGGTATTTCCCCCAGTGGGAATCCCTGTGGCCCATCCTCTGGATGTGCATTGCCTTGGTGGTGCCAGGGATGGAAGCAGTTAGTTCCAGAAAGGCACCCACGACCTGCCTGCCTGTGATCGGCGCACAACAAGGTTTGGGTCATAAAGTGAAAGGATCTGATTCCTGCTGAGTGTGTGCACCAGCGTGTCAAACATCTTGCTTGAGGGATGGGAGTCTGATGATATTACTTCAGTGACAACTGACATTTGAGCCGGTGAGCCCCGTGGAGCCTGCTGGGTGACACGCACCTTTCGGTGTTCCTCTGCCCCACTTCTGACTGTAAGCTGTCTTTGTGTTCAGACTCGGTTCAATGTCAGTGCATTGTTGGATGACATCTGGGCTCCTTTATGACAGTTCCGGTGCTGTGAATGAGCTATCTGCACTCTCGGTGATGGGGAGGGGGCATCCCTCACCCTGAAAACATCCCAACCACAGGGAAAACCAACCCCCTTTGGGCATTTTGGATGGTGTGAGGGCCCCAGATGACCTCATCGTGTGCATGGTAATTCTCATTCACTCTCGGTGTGTAATGTCAACAGTCGCCATGTCTGAACCGATTTGCACCCAACGAGGAGCAACCACAAGCCTGCACGTTTATTTTGATTCTGAACTCAGGTCACTCATCACAAAATGAAGACTTCAGTTCTGTGTGTTTGGGAAGGGCTGGAGAAGAAGAAGATTCTTTTTTCCTCTTTGCAAAGTATTTGATACAAGCTGAGGTCCCTTCTCTTCTTATACAAAGTAATTAAATTTCTCTTCCTCTGGATCGAAGGCTACACCAGGAAATGACAATAATGTGAAAGCCCAAAGTGGTCTTTTAAATATGAATAAAAATAGGTGACAGGGATAACATTAAGGTTCATAATTTCTAGGAAGGTTTTGTAAGAGACGTGAATGTAACCAGGGATCTGGATTTCTCCAGAGCATCTGAGTTTTGTATAATGTACAACCTAGCGATTGATGACTGTGTGCATGTCATTGTTCTAGTCTGGAGACCTTTATGTGAAGGCAAATCACATGGTAGAAATGTGGCTCCCACATGGGGAAGACCATGTTAACACCACCCCATGACCCTGGCAGGTCCTTCCCCAAAGTCACACACGCTGGGGCCAGAAGGAGCCTGCAGACTGGGGTTCAGTCTCACGGAGCCACAGCGGGAGGGCAGCAATGCCACTGCCATGTGGTCAGGTTACTCCAGGAAAAGGGAGTGGGCTGAACGGGCAGGCGTAGTGCTCGACAAGAGAGTGCAATGACAGCCGGCCTCAAGGGCCACCCAGCTTCTCAGTGGGTCTTTCCACAAGGGCCCCCTGCCCTCTTCCTCCTGCTACCACGTGGCCCGAGTGGATGAGGAGTCTGCTGGCCCTGCCACCTGTCATGGTGCCCTTCCTTTAGGCTCTGTTTCCATTTCTTAACCATTCTCTAGACTTTAATACATGGTCAGTTGCTAATTCAACTCCTATATTTCTTCATTAAGTATGAGGGGGTCCAATTGCCCTTTATTTATTTATTTTTTTAAGTTTATGTAATATTTTTATTTATTTATTTATTTATTTATTTTACAAATAGTTTATTGTCAAGTTGGTTTCCATATAATACCCAGTGCTCATCCCCACAAGTGCCCTTTAAACTGACATGATATCTACTACTGACTTTTAAATAATATGTAGTTACATACTATTTAATATTTACATGGGACATTTTAAGAGAAAAGAAACCTTGCCCAAGAGGAAACGGTTTTGCACACTGTTCATGCTCATTCTCTTTGTGAAAAGTGAGTTAGACCTAGTTCTTTCCTTTTTATTTATTTGTTTATTTAATTTTAAATGTTTATTTATTGGGGCGCCTGGGTGGCTTAGTCGGTTAAGCATCCGACTTTCGCTCAGGTCATGATCTCGCGGTTCATGGGTTCGAGCCCCGCGTCGGGCTCTGTGCTGACTGCCAGCTCGGAGCCTGGAGCCTGTTTCAGAGTCTGTGTCTCCCTCTCTCTCTGACCCTCCCCTGCTCACGCTGTCTCTCTCTCTCTCCTAGAAATAAATAAAAATATTTAAAAAATTTAAAAATAAATAAATAAATGAATAAATATTCATTTATATGAAGAGTGTCATATGAAGAAGTGTTATATGAAGAGGCAGAGAGTGTCAGTGGGGGTGGGACAGAGAGGGGCGGAGGAGGAGAGAATCCCAAGCAGGATCCTTGCTGTCAGCACAGAGCCCAGCTCAGGCTTGCCAACTGTGAGATCATGACCTGAGCTGAAATCGGACGCTTAACCCACTGAGCCACCCAGGAGCCCCTCATTTTTATCAATAGTAGGGATATTGAGGTAAGGGAAGTCGGTGACTCTGCCTTCTGTCATGGAACCTGTTAGTTGAGTCAGTGTCGACCCTCAGCTCAGCCTGGGCCCGTGTCTCACCCTCACGCATTGGTCCCACCTTCAGATTATATGTGGCTGGACACCGTGTTCGGGCTGCATGTGACTCATTCTAGGAGCCAAATGAGTCTTTGCCTTTCAGGGTAATGTCTTTATTCAGAAAAAAAACAATTCAGGAGAGTTTATCTCCCAGTTAAATTTGTTAACAACAGACGAACTTTCCTGTGCTTGTATTCTTAAGATACGTTCTGATCTAACATTTGATGTCATTTTTTATTTGCTCACACAATCACATGGCCTGGAGGACACCATGGAAAACCACGAGATAGATGAGTGTCTGCAGTGTCCTCATTTCCATTGGTGAAAGAGCAGGATGCCTCCTCGGGTGTTCTGAGAACTAGGGCAGAAGATTGAGAGAAGAAACTGGGAAAACCCGTTCTCGGCAACAACCCTCCACTGTCCGCTATTTGATTTGCGTCGGGGGCCTGGGGGGTCTGCTAAATGTATTGATTTGGTGGAGCCACCCTGTAACTTCACCCCTGGAAGGGGTGTGAGTCAACATATGGTGGGAGCTGAGGTCAGTTCCCATGTCTGCAGGGCTCGGTCCCTCTCAGCGTGTGACCCTGTCACAGTGGACTTCCACCAGCTACCATCAGGCTTCAGTCTGAGTGCTGTTTACACACCTTCAACCTGGCCTGAGGACATTCACTAGTTCCTGACTGCTGGTTGGCCATTGCAGATTTCTCCCCATTGACTATGACCTTGAACAATCCTTGAGCCCTGGTTATGGCAGGTTTTTGAACAGCTAGTGTGACACCTTTCCTTTGTTTTCTGGTGACAGGTATGTTTTCACTTGTACACCTCTCATGAACTTATATAGGTCAAAACTGTTGGTCAGGAAGCCGAATAATTACCAGAAAGAGAGGCCCCAGAGAATAAGCGGCACGTGTGATACACACACTCATAATATATCACAGTGCTTTCTCTCTCTGTTGATTGATTAATAAATCAATTGATAGATCATGCAGCGCTGAAAAGGACTGCTTATGTACACTGTAAAATAATTTTAGGATATTATTTCAGAGACATGTAGCATTAGAGATAATCATCACTACTGCAAAGTCCTATTAAAAATGGTGTGTGTATTTTGCCTAAGGAAGAATGGTCCTCAGAGTTTAAGTGCTGTTAATTTCGTGTACTCCATTTAACACTGGTCTCAGATGATCTGAGAGAAAAGGTTTCTGTGGTAAATTATATCTGGGAAGCATGCCAACTAGATTAGCTCCCAAAGACTTGGTATATCTTAGTAATTAACAGGCTCTGAGAAAACTTACAGAAAGAAACCCATTTAACGTCATATAATTATATTCCAGTACTTTTCCTATTTTTGATCACAAATGCTTTTATTTATTAAACAACAGACATTTATATGAGGGCCTGTCAATTCTTCTGGAGCTAGGGACACAGCTGTGATAAGGTCTTCACTTTCATATGCTTATATTGTGGACCCTTTATTTTTAACAAAAACTTAACTCCAAATAATAGCAGTTCATAGGACACATGCTTCATGCCACATATTTTGGGAAACACAACTTTCTGCTGATGAGCTCCCAAGAAAAGTGTGCATTTCCCAATTCGAATGCTTCTAGCCATAGTCTGAAATGCACAACATTAGAATAAGAATCTTCTAGATAGTGAATGGTGTGAGAATGGCTGGAAAACTAGATAGAACATGATACCGGTCTCTTACTTTATCAGCTCCTTATTTAAAAAATATAATTTATTGTCAAGTTGGCTAACATAGTGTGTACAGTGTGCTCTTGGTTTCGGGGGTAGATTCCCGTGATTCGTTGTTTATATTCAACACCCAGTGCTCATCCCAACAAGTGCCTTTCTCAATGCCCATCACTCTCTTTCCCTACTCCCCGAATCCCCATCAGCCCTCAGTTTGCTCTCTGTGTTTAAGAGTATCTTGTGGGTTTGCCTCCCTCTCTGTTTGAAACTCTTCTCCCCCTTCACCTCCCCCAGGATCTTCTGTTAAGTTTCTCAAGTTCCACATATGAGTTGAAGACATGTGGTATCTCTCTTTCTCTGATTGACTTATTTCACTTAGCATAATCCCCTCCAGGTCCATCCATGTTGTTGCAAATGGCAGGATTTCATTCTTTTTCCTTGCCAAGCAGTATTCCATTGTGTGTATAAACCACATCTTCTGATGAATGGATAAAGAAGATGTGTTTTATCAGCTCCTTTTTGTGCCACAGCGACATCAGCTTGTGAGGGTCTCAGACGTGGCCCTGGGGCACCTTCAGGTCACCGTCCCTGTTGGTCTTGTAGGGTCCTTAAACAGATTTCCATTAGTGCAGTTCACACATCGGGCCTCCACAGACAGTGAGTTAGTAAGTAGGCCTCAGTGTTCGGAAATGGTCCCTTTTGTCCCCTTGCTTCTGTGGGTCTGGTTTGGCTTCACTGAACTTCACACTCCACTGCGCTCCTGGTAATTAGGGAATTTCCTTTCTGTGCATAGGATGCTTCTCTGTATTTATTTCCTGTTACCACTTCACTGGACACAAATCCACATCTTCGTTTGAGTGCCGTGACAACACTCAAACCAGGGTTTAGAAATAAGTTTACTATCACCGTTCAGTAGAACATCTTGGTTTATTACTTCTCTGTTTTCAAATGAGTTTTCTTCTAGCTCATTTCTTTATCCCAATCTTATTGGTTTGCACAAAAAGCCACATTATGGCTGAGAGCTGTTGAGACAGGCTTGGGCCTCCCTGCAGCACCCCTTTCTCAGAAAGGCAAATGGGTGTTCATCGCTGTAGGCAAACTATAAATGTCCTAGCTCCTGCACACCCCTCAAGTTAACCCAATACAAATATCACTTCCGCAGGTTCAATCAAACCTCAAACACTGTGCCAGAGATTGATATACTGGAATTCCAAGTGACCAGCATTATGAAAAGCATTTATGCATTCTGTGGACTGTGACTACATGTTTAATATCCAATTAAAGAATAGGGACTTTTGCTGGTGATGATAAGAAACAAACAAAGTAGTAATTACGCAGAGAGATATGGGTGATGCATGATTATAAAGAATAAAATTAGACACTGACTGGAATTTTCATACCTCCACTAAATGGTTCCCAGAGCCAGACTTTGATTTTGGGATTCTATAATTATATAATCACAATTTACACTTGTCCATAAAAATGTACCTGTAATATATGCAATGTTTCCAAGGCATATATTTTTTTTTCAGGAACCACTTGGACATTCTGGTGGAAGAGTTGATTTAGTGTGTAATTAGGAATGAAGTTTCCAAATTAGACTGAGACCAGATTCTGCATCTGGGAAACAGAAATTAGGAATGATGCCAGATCTTCCTCAGTGTCTTTGATTACCCTTCAAAATCCTGAAAGTTTCAGAATCAGCATCAGTAGACCTATGAACAATGTCTGTTAAAGTGGCAGATTGAACAACTGGCTGCTTTCCTCCAGGACACAGATTGTTCACACAACAGTGATCAATTTCCAATTTTCCCCACACCCATCAGGGTACCCCACTCCATACTGTGGGGTACCCTGGGGCAGGCAGAGGTCAGGATGGCCTTCATAGTCTCAGGGATTATTTCTAACCTCGTGAGTACCATAGCAAGGAAGCACGTCTATGTTCTGTTCAGCAGGTCAAATGTTCTTGACCTTTATAGAGACGAGTATACTTTTCCATATCGCAGTATCTTTTATTTATTTATTTATTTACTTACTTATTTTTAATTTTTTAATGTTTATTTATTTTTGAGTGAGTGAGTGAGAGAGAGAGAGAGAGAGAGCATGAGTGGGGAAGGAACAGAAAGAGAGAGAGAGGGAGGAAGACACAGAATCTGAAGCAGGCTCCAGGCTCTGAGCTGTCAGCACAGAGCCCAACATGGGGCTAGAACTCATGGACTATGACAACGCTGAAGTCCAACGCTTAGCCTACTGAGACACCCAGGCACCCCATATCTCAGCATCTTTTAAAGACCCCTTTTAATCTATCCACCCCTGCCCTGCACCATGCCAGCATACATTCCATAAAGAGGGTCCTTTTTGTGGTTTCCTTCAAGGTTCTGTCTGCTCTCACTCTCTCCTTTTGTGCTCTTGGTGTTTCCTGAAACACACATTCGGTGAACTCTGTAGAGGTGCCCAGATTGTCATGAGCATCTCTGATACCTCTGCACCCAGTGTAGCCCTCAAACATGCATATGTATTCTCTGAATCTGGTATTCATAGGGCAGGTGTGGTGGGTGGGGAAGTTCCATGTATACAGCAGAGAGAAGGATAAAGGATTCTAACTCCCATGAGGTGAAGCTGCCTGAAACCCAGTGGGGAGGCAGAACACAGAAGTACTTATCTCTTAATTTAAGAAGAGCCAGGGGTGCCTGGGTGGCTCAGTTGGTTAAGTGTCTGACTTCGGCTCAGGTCATGATCTCACGGTTCATGGGTTCGAGCCCCATGTTGGGCTCTGTGCTGACAGCCAGCTCAGAGCCTGGAGCCTGTTTCAGATTTTGTGTCTCCCTCTCTCTCTGACCCTCCCCTGCTCATGCTCGCTCGCTCTCTCTCTCTCTCTCTCAGAAATAAATAAAAAATATAAAAAAAATAAAAAATTTTTTTTAATTTAAAATTTTAAATTAAAAAAAATAAAAAGAGCCAAAGTTAGAGAAGATGATATCTATCCTAAAGATTCTATCCTATAGCTGCAGGGGTGGAGTCCACAAGGAGCAAGTTAGAGGTTTGCGAATTGTGATGCCTTCTATATGTTTCCAGGTAGAGATCAGTTAGGCCTCTTAACACTTAACAAAGAGTGCTTTGCATTTACTTTGGAGGTATCAAAGAAACAGGTCGGGGGGAGTGGGGAGCTGAGGAGCATCCTGAATTAAAACTAGTCCCTACTCGACAGTCTGGAAAGCTAAATTTTGACAATCAGAAAGTCAGGGAGCAAAAATCCTTGGGTCCTATAAGAGAAATAGAAAAAAAATATAAGAGAGAACTTATTTTATGCTAGACTTTATGCTAGATGCTCTGCAAACATTTTGCTATTTAATCCTTACAACTATGTCACTGGCCCAATTTATATATAAGGAAATGGAAGATGTTTGGGATTGAAACACCTTTGCCCCAGGTCACATGGGTCATGCAGAGAAGAGCTGGGGATCTCTCCCGGGTCCTCCGGGCTACGCCAGGCTAATTTTCTGTACAACAGCAGCTATGACTGCACCTCACATTGGAGAATGTTTCGCAGTTAACAGGATGATTTTAAGAGAGTTTTTCTAATCTCTTTGGTGAATGAGTTAAGGGTTACAGTGGGAGCTGAGCAAGCAGGTCCTGACCCAGGGCTCAGAGCACAGGGCATCTTACTTTGTGGGCATGAAAAGGGCCATTGCATCAGTTTTCTTTCCTTCAGTAATCATTCTTCCCTCCAAAATTACAATGAGAAGGTGAAAGTGTGCTTACAGTTGGGTGTCTGCCGGGGAGGCATGTAATTGTGCAGAACCTGACACTACCAGTATCAGGGTCACAGACTAGTAAGCACAAATACTACCATTTATGAATGACCTGCTGTGTGCCAGTCTCCACGGTGGGAGAGCTGTGATGTCACTCATACCTCCCAATAGCCATTCCTAACAGTGACAGACTGAGGCCAGGACAAGTGTGAGACCATGAAGGGAACAGAGCAGTGGCACTCAGCCGGAATATGACCGTAATTTTTGCACGCTATTTCATTTCTCTTTGAACCTGGTATTACATCTTAAATTCCCATAGCCCAAATGTCTTTTCTAACATGCTCATGAGGTTGTTTTTATTGAGATAGTATTGACCAACGACATTACATGAGTTTCAAGAATACAGCATAAGGATTCAATATTTGTATATACTGTGAAATGATCATTGCAATAATTCTAGATACCATCTGTCACCACACAGGGTTATAAAATTTTTTTCTTGCGATGAGAACTTTCAAGAAACTACTCTTTCAGCAACTTGCAAATATGCAATGGAGTATTGATGGCTGTAGTCACATGCTGTAAGTTACATTCCAGCACTTATTTATTTTATAACTAAAGGTTTGTACTTTTGGACCACCTTCACCTGCTTCACCACCACCACCACCACCCCCACCACCCACCCCCCCCGGCTTCTATCTACCCCTGCCTCTGAGACCACCCATCTGTTTTCTGCTTATGAATTTTTTGAAGATAGAGATGGAATCTTTTGTTTCTTTGTGTCACCTTTCGTGTGTTCCACAGTGCTTTGTACACAGAAAGAGCATAATCAATAGTTCCTGGTTTTCTTTGGAAACTACACCCATAGGTCCAAAGACTGTACTTCTGTTTAGTCTTATAATGGCAAGACCAACTTTTTAGTGAAGAACGCTTTCTTTGATTACAGCCCTTAGTGTGTGGCAATTAATTTGCTGAGCCTTGTTCCCTGGCATAGGACATGCCAACTGAGTTTCATGTTCCTGAGGTTCTTATCAAGAAATGCTGAATAGCTTTCAGATTGAACACAAAAAGAAAACCAGAGCACGCATATCTGACCGTTGATTTTTGCTTAATGTAAAGAGTTTTGGTCTCTTACACATGATTGCTTGTCACTTATTTGACTCAGACTATCTGTGACCTCATCCTTTATGGAAACACCATGACGTGGGTTTACGATCAGAATTGGGCACATGGTGGATGTACCTCATGAATCCTACAAAGGGCACAATATTTCCCTACTCATCGTAGTCAATGAGTACCTATCTTTGACATGTTGCAAGTTTATTTATGGAGTCCAAATTATGAGAGTTAATACTGTTTTGTCAAACCCTTGTATGACATCCCTCTGATTAGGACTGTGCCTGGTGATTTATTTTCAGCAACGGAACATGGCATGATGTGCCATCATTATTCAACATCTCATTTGAGCCCTGGCAGATCACTTGGAGCTATTCTGCATAGGCGAGTACTTAGCATATTTAATGTGCTTCACCAATAGTTGATATTCTGATCAAAGATTTTGAACATAAAAACATTTCTAACTTTCTCTTTCCCTTTTCCTTCGGTATTCGTTTAATCTCCTGTGTCATTTCTATTCAATCACAGAAAGAATATTTATTTTCTTTAGTGTTAGAAGTTTTACTTAAGTGTGTCTTTAAAAATGGGGAAGGTAAAGGGGAGGCATTTTATCTCCTTGGTGTTGTTTTCTTTTTTGTTTCTGGCTGGTTTCAATGCACTGTTGGCAGGCGACACGTTGTGCTCTGAACTCCAAGGAATGCAGGGCTCACTGTGTGATTCTGCTGTGTGCACACATGTGATCTTGGGCCAGTCACCCACCTCTGTGGGTTTCCCATTTTGTGAAGTCAGGACAATGATACAATAACATTATTCTAATATTATCCAATAGATGGTTATATATCTAATATTACCCACCAGAGAGAGCGTATCATTAAAACATTTTTTGGAAGTGTATTTATTTATTTTGAGAAACAGAGAGAGCAAGTGGAAGCAGAGCAGAGAGAGAGGGGGTGAGAGAATATCAAGTAAGCTCCATGCTGATGACCTGAACTCACAAACAGTGAGATCATGATGGGAGTCAAAACCAAGAGTCAGACGCTTAACTGACTGAGCCACCCGGGCACCCTGAGCTTGAGCATCGATTTGAAATCTGTAAAGAACAATGCAAACATAAAGGTATTTGTTCCATTGCTTTCCTTTCCATGTTCTGTGCCTTATGAATATTTTGGGGACTGAGCTTTAGCTTACTTCCTTCGGTCTTTGGGAAATCCCTGTGCTGGCCTCTTGAGAGCATGTTCTGTGCCTTATGAATATTTTGGGGACTGAGCTTTAGCTTACTTCCTTCGGTCTTTGGGAAATCCCTGTGCTGGCCTCTTGAGAGCATCTTGATGCATCTGTGGCTTAGATCTATTGCAAATTCCTGCCTGTAAACCTTTGCTCTTCGGAGGTCTGAATTCACATTTGCCCTCTTCTTCCTTCCCCGGCATCTCCTTCGCTTGTCCATTCCTTCCCTGTTGCTTTGTCCCCACCGCAGACTATTATCTGTTTCTTCTGTATCCCAACATTTTTCTCTCATCCATCTGTTTTTCCTTCTCTCAGCCTCTGTTTTGCAAGTACCAAAAATAGCTAAAACTTTAAAAATTATTCATTCTCCTCCATGAATGCATTTCATGCATTTCCTGCTGCAGCTTTACTGACCCCAGCGGCCAACCTCATCTGCTCACACAGCTTGACTTGTCCCTACTGGACCTTTATCTACTGCCCACGATATCTCCGGAGCTCCTGACCGCACTCTCCACCAACTTCCTGCACATCTCTGGGGACCACTTGCCGGCACCTCAGCTACACCCCCCAAACTGAGCTGTGCGTCTTATTTTCCAAACCCTGCTCCCAAAGACCAAAACCTGAGGGGATCCCTCTATTACCCATCTCCTAGAGATATTACATCAGCCACTCCTGGACTGTTTGTTCTCAGGTCTGTTAGCGGCCCTCCAGACACCCTGCTGGGACTCTGTTCAGACCCTCCCCTTCTGATCCAGCATGCACTTGTGTGTTGTGCATGCACTAGATGGCAAGCACCTTGAGATGGAACATGTTACAAGTCTACATCCTCACCTGTAGTGCCCAGCATGTGGTAGCAGCTCATATGTGTTTTCAGAGCGAGAGGTTGGAAATCCCGAGGCTGTGCCTTCCTCATTATTGAAATATACCTTTGGGAGAGGGTCTGGAGAGTTCTGCCCTGTGGTGTTCACCTCAGAAGAACTAGTCAGGGTGTGAGCTCCTTGATCACATGGGCGTGGTGGGTCTTGAGGGGCCCCTTTGACTAACTTTTTATTTATTTATTTTTTTAACGTTTTTATGTATTTCTGAGAGAGAGAGAGACAGTGTGAGCAGGGGAAGGGCAGGGAGAGAGGGAGATACATACTCTGAAGCAGGCTCCAGGCTCCGAACTGTCTGTCAGCACAAAGCCCATTGCGGGGCTCGAACCCACGAACCATGAGATCATGACCTGAGCCGAAGTTGGACACTTAACCGACTGAGCCACCCAGGTGCCCCATGACCAACTTTGTCTCTTATGAAATCTGGTTTGAGTGTTCTTTGTGAGGAGACTACCTACTTGTTACCTAGCAGAGAGTGCACTCGCGGAAGTCCTGTAGACCACAGAATGGTGCTTAATCCACCTAATGAGCTAAACAAGACACCACACACACACACACACACACACACACACACACACACACACACACTCATTCTTTGTAGAAAGGAAAGGTTTAAGTTCCGGGACAGGTAGAGGGATCATCATCGTAAGTGTTAGCTGAGTGTTCTCCACACTTCTCCTGGGCTTTGTAGAATCAGAGTGGTTGCCGAAGGTTGGATTTGTCCTGTGGGTGGCACACCCTGGAGATGGGGAAGCCCTGTGGTGGTCAGGACAGCTAGTTGCATCCTGCCTCTCAGCCACTAGATGCTACTTTCCTTACTTGCTGAGGATGCCTGTGGACTTGCTCTTATGGCTATCTCTGCAGAGTAAGTGTGCTTGTGTGTGTGTGTGTGTGTGTGTGTGTGTGTAGTAAGCTGAACACTATGTTTATGTGTTGCATAGTCCTTTGTGACCTGCAGGGCATTCATAGTTAGAGTGTTACACATTGGTCCTATGGGCTGGGAGAATTATCACCCCTGTATACAAAAAAAGGAATGTATATTGAGTGAGATTATGACTTGCTCAAGGTCACATAGCTTCTAAGTGGGCAAGCTGGGACCTGAAGTCATATCTTCTGGTTCTAAATATGTTATTTTATTTTATTTTTTGAGAAAGAGAGAGAGAGAGAGCAAGCATGCAAGCCAGGGAAAAGGGCAGAGAGAGAGAGAGAATCTTAAGCAGACTCCATGCTCAGCATGGGCCTGACTCGGGACTTGATCCCATGACCCTGAGGTCATAACCTGAATTGAAATCAAGAGTCAGATGCTCAACTGACTGAGCCACTTAGTGTTGCCTGTCATGAAAGACATGTCAATTGCACCCAATGATTTACCTCCCATTCCATGTCACATAACCAATGAGTGTCTGGGCTTTAAATATTTTCCTCTAGTAGAAAGATGATCATGTTCCAAAGTGGTTACACTGGGTGTTAAGTGGTTAGCTCTCTGCTTACCTCCCCAAATGTGCCTAAGTGATGGACTAGAGGGCAATGTTAAAATAAAATTAGAACAATTAGCATATCAAAGACAGTGTGGGACAGTTCATTCTACCACTGCCAGTGGTGCCATGGTGACATTTCCAGGGAGTCAGAGGTGGAAGTCTGACACCTCATCCCTTCACTCCCCACCCCGTGCATTCTCTTATTCTCTACCCTCTTCTTTCACTGCTAACCCTCGTCATCTGCCAACCTGTGAATAAGTCAGGGGCGTTATCAAGTGAGCTTATAGACAGAGGACTGTCCTTTATCCAGAGGAGAGTTACAAAGGGAGTAGAAGCCGTGTTCCCTGGGGTGAGGAAGGTTTATGGTCCAGCCTTTCCTAATGTAAAGGGCAGCTTTTAGACTCAGGAGTGGATTTTGACATCAAATAGCACCAAGACTGCTTTTTTTCCGTGGGATAATGTGTTTAGCTTCTGTCAGTAAATAGCATGAATGTTCAAACAATATATTGGCAGCTGCTGAGCTGACCTACTGCATATAAAGAATCAATTAAATAGATTTCACCAACATCAGCCATGTACGTAACATGATGGCATTTATAGATCTAATTTAGATATACTCTCAACTCTATTTCCAACATGATTCAAGTCCAATTACGACATCATCTTTCTGTGTCCTTTTCCAGGCAATTAATAAATCCCTGAGAACTTCCTTAAAATGTGTGATTGCCATCTGTCTGCTCTTGGGATAACCAGAGTGTAGCCACTATCATGCATTCTGATTAATCTTCAGTGTTATTAGCAGTTACAGCGTGCCCTGTAAGTGGGCTGCCTTATTCTAATGCTTGGGTGGGTAGCTTCTCTGGATTGCTGTCTTTGATAGGAGACCATAGAAAGTTTCATTTATTTATGGGCATTTGCATGGCTGACATGAAGAAGATGGGTTGCAGTGAAAGATCAGATCTGACAGAGGTAGCGATTCTAAAAGGAAATAAGAGGAACATTCTTCCAAGGCTATCTGTAATCACCATTGCACCTGAAAAACCAGACTACATTTTCTGAACAGCATTAAATTCTGACAGCTGTAAAAGTCACACACATTTATTCCTGCTTCACATCAAGATTTCGTGGACAGGTTTACTTTAACCATCATGTTGAGCTGATAAAGTAAGAGAGGGGCAAAAAGGAAAACATGCTCACTATTTTTACAGCTCTAAAGTTAATGGGCTTAAAAAATGTGTGCACTTACTTTTTTTTTTTTTTTTTTTGCATGGTTCATGGAAAAAACAGTGCCTCAAGTTATACTAATGTTGTCATGGTGATTCTATGAAGGCTCTTTTCATCTTGTGGCTGTAGATCTACCCACAGGCACTGCTGAGGCATCCTGAGACCATTGTTCCAGGAGCTACAGCCCTTAGGGGATATGGACTCCAGGTATTTGTACACTGGTGGGATTGTCAGTCACCACACAGTGGGCTTTCCCACCAGGGAATTCAACTCCAGAGTGGATAAACTCAGGGCTCTAGCAAAAGGGAGTAAGAATGAAATAGAATATAAGGAGTAGGCAGATGTGGATAGAGAAGAAAGAAAGATTGAATCCAAACAGAAGGTCTGAAGAAGATTAAGTAGAACCTAAAAAGTCTACTAAAGGTTTTATTTCCTTGAGAATTAGGTTCTCTGCCCATTTTACAATGAGTGATTTTGGGTGAAGGACATATGACAGCTCATTTCCCTGGCCAGAACCCTGTTCTCTGTGACCTTGTAGCCTCCTTTGGTGTCATCATCTATTAGAAAAGGCATGTGGTGGGGCGCCTGGGTGGCTCAGTCGGTTAAGCATCCAACTTCGGCTTAGGTCATGATCTCATGGTTCGTGGGTTCGAGCCCTGCATAGGGCTCTGTGCTGACAGCTCAGAGCCTGGAGCCTGTTTCAAATTCTGCGTTTTCATCTCTCTTTGTCCCTCCTCTGCTTGCACTATGTCTCTGTCTCTCTCAAAAACAAACACACACACAAACAAACAAACAAACAAAAAGAAAAGGCATGTGGCTACTGTATGGACATGAAAGCCAAGTGTAGCACCCTTGTCTGGTGGAACACTGAAGGGCTGAAGTTGATCCCTGCGTGTGGCATATGGACGTACCATAGGATGCTCCAGGGTCTTCTAGTGTAGGGGCTGTGTGAGGAGCTAAGGACATAGCTTTCTGAAATGTTACTTACGGAAATTCTTCTACCATCACTATCATCATAAGAAGTCAAGGACATTTTATTTTCTTCTTCCAACGATTGTGACTTTTCACTTAATATCGGCTTAGAACTGACATTAGTAATATTCTGGAATTATAGGAAATTTAATGGTTAAGAGTAAATTTTAACAGAAAACTATACACTACTTACTCCAAAATAAAATAAGGACAATATTTATTTTCTACAAGCACAACCAAAAGGAGTACAAACCCCATGTGATAGTTGACAAACTTCGTCAAATATCGTCCCCTCACATCCCCTGTACCCATTCATCATTGAGTTCACAGCTGCTGTTCATCTTAATAGCAGCTTGTGGAACTCGAATAGCTCCTGAATCTCACAGTCTTGCAAGCTGAATCCAGATGGTTAAATACAAATGACCCTCGGTCCCAGGACCCAGGTGACAGGGTGGTGGGGGGGTCAGGAGGGGCTTTCATTTCATAGATTCCTAAAAACAAGTTGCTTATAAAAAGGTGGAAAAGAGTTGTGGTCCTGTCAGTGCTTTCGACGAAAGACCTGCGGCAGTTGGGAGAACCAAGTGAAGCCGAATTTAATGTTCCCATTAAAGTGTTTGAAATTTTTATTCATGTAAGAAAAATGCCTTTGCTGAAAGATAGTTTGAGGCAATAAACAACAATATGGAGAAAACTTTGAATTTAAAGCAGGTTTTAAAGAGACTACTTTCCACAGGCAAGTTTGCCAGCATCTTGGAAGAACCCCCAAGAGCTCAATTTAAAATTTACAAAAGTGTACTGGGTTTCACATTTCTGAATCAGCCACTGGGGAAAGTGGATCTCGAGGGAGGAGATGTAAGCATGGGATATTAGCCATCCTGTAGTGTGACTGAAATCTCTCAAGTGACACGGGCACTCAGTCTTGTCTAAAGACCCTAGACACAATGCAGGCATCTGGGAGAGTCTGAGGGGCAGCCTGTCGTGGAAAGTGTGGGTGGGAAGAGGCAATGAAGAACCTAGGGGAAAGTAGAAACTGGACAGACATGGAGGTATGGCAAGACCTGGGATTCTTAAGACACGGCCCCTGGATTGTGGACTTTAGTGACTGTGCAGAGAAGCCCAAGATTAGGATTAGAATGATGGAGTCAAGGCATGAGAGAAGGAAACAAAAGGAAAGGAAAATATTTTGTACTGATGTAAGAATGAAGGTTCTCAACTAAAAGACAACCCTTTCCAATATCCTGGTGCGCATGAGGAGTTTTCCAGCAAGACCACATGCAGTAGGGACCCTCAACAAGTCAATGGTACAAATGTAAGACACTTTTGGCAACTCAGCTTTACAAAAGTAAGACATTTGTGCTATGCTTTAGCTTACTTCTAAAGAACCAGTTGGAGAAGTGGTCAGCCCTGCCAGGAGAACCCAATTGTGATTCTACCTAGTTAAAAAAATGACAGCAACAACAAACAAACCTAGACACTATTCATTACCTTCAAATGCAAGCAGCAACCCTAGGAGATACTGCACCCTGATTACAGGAAGGAAAGAAACAACTGTTTTCAAAAGTGATTGAAAATTTGGGAGTTTTGGAACCAAAATGTCAATTTAAATAATGACAAGGGAAGATGTGGTTAGCAACTGTCAATAGCATTTTATTTGGGGACGAGACTGCAAGTAATATAGGCAATAGTGAGAAAAACAAGCTCAAGAAGTGATCTGAATGTGATTGATTACCAAGAAATAGTTTAGTGATGGAGAGTAAATGGCATAGTCTGCAATAAAAAGGAAATCAGATATAATCTTGATGATTAGGAAGACTATCTTTGAGTAAATTATCCCAAATCATGACTTACAGAGCCCAAGTAGATAATTCTCTATTTCTGATGAGTTTACACAAAATGCATGGGTGTTTGGGGATATCTTTGGTAGTAGGTTTGCAATAGTATTAGGAAATAGTGAACGGCTCAGAGACACAAGGGGCATTAATAGTGATATTTTTAAAGGAAAAGAAGTAAAATATTAAAAACCACTACCTCCAGTACTGTTGAAATTCATTTCTGAGAGGCTGCTCACAAACTCTTAATTAATTCTGAGAGGTGTTGGGAATTACTGCTTATCAAGTGCAGGCATCCGCCAGTGTTCTACCACTGACATCTTCTCACCCTCCTTGGGTGATTGATGCTCTCTGAAAACCTTTTCTTTCCACATTATGTCTCTATAACTCTCCAGAGAGTTGCACCTGTAGTTCTGACCTCCATATGAAGATCTGACCACATCTTCAGTCATTCATTAACATGAACTTGTTGAGGGCCTAAGACTCAAGAGAAAGTGCTCAGCACAGAGACACTGTATTTGGAGTATAGCAAGGAGTTGGTTAATCAAGGAGATGTGGGAGAGACAGATGTCTGAAAACCTGGAGGCCCCAGGCTGGCATGCTGCATGTGGAGAGGTACGCCTGGAGCATGGGGTGAGCATGGGAGGGTGTGCAGGTAGAGGTAGGTAGGAATGAACCAGAAAGAGCCTTGCTTGCTATTGTAAGGAACTGGGATTTTGTCATGAAAGTTACCAGGAGTTGCTGAGGGATTTTAATGAAGCTTTGATGGGTTCAGGTTTGCCTTTTAGAAGCATCACTTTGATGGCAGAGAGGAGAATGGCTTGAAAGGGGTCATATTGGAAGCCAAGGGGACCAGTTAGACAGCCATGGCAGGCCCCTGGTGAGAGGTGTGGGAAGCCTCAGACAAGGTGTTAGCAGTGTGGTTCTAAGGGGGTATTCAGGAGAGTGAAAGGGAGGAGACCTATAATCAGTCAGACCTGGAAGGTGGAGGGTCACTTCTCATCAAAAAAAAAAAAAAAAAAAAAAAAAGGAAAACATAAAGGAGGTAGACACTGAGGAAAAGAGGAGAACTTCAGACCACCCTCCATTTCTCTGTCTCTCTGGGGTGACATCTCAGAAGGAATTGTGTAACAAATAGTATGAATACGGTATATGAAAGATCACCAATGGAACGTAATTCTTATCTTTGAACCAAAAGAATTCTATAAACTTTACATTTCCTCTGTCTTCTCTCTGACGTGTGCACAGGTGTGTGAACCTACACACATACACACACGCGCACGCACGCACAAGCTCTTGCTTAGGAAGAAGAATCAGATTCAGTTATAGTTCCAATGACATGCCCTTGAGAAAAGTCATTTTTTTCATGGATCTTCCATATACCATCTGGGATGCCCACACACTTCCTTGAGTGAGGAGATGCTCTATGTGGCATTGGCACTTTTTTAGGGTGAATAATTCTGTAGGTCTGCTGTTTACATCAGTGGTTTTGCTGTCCTAGGCTCAAGGAACTTTGGGTACAGAATGTCTTATCAAGTTTCTGTTCTTAAAAGGCTTGACATCAGTCCTTCCTGAAAGGCAGGCCTTCAAAATGTGGAGTTCATTTGAAATTATTTTAACTGGATAAGTTTTTTTTTTTTTTTTGTATTTTGGTAAACTTCCATTAACACATTTTTGATTCCCACAAACCCATACATTTATGTCTTCACAGTTCTATATTTTAACGAGGTCTCTACTGACTTACTATCCTCTTCATTGAGTTATTTTTATTGTCAGTCATTTCTCAAATATGTCATGGTTTCAGACATGTCACACTCCTGATGGCTAGCCCTGGATGTGCCCTGGTTTGTAGGTACCTCGTACTTCCATCGTGTGCCGTGGCTTCCGGAACCAGGTAGTGCACAGGGTGCGGCTGGCCAACTGAGGCCAGACTGGACCCCCTTACATCCTGGCCATGGAGCTCTGATGTAAGTTTGTGTGAACTGTTGACTCATCTTGAGAACAAAGATGACTAGAACTTCAGAGTCTTTTCATAGATGCGGCTTTTTAGTCATATCTTCGGCATCCAGATGAATTTTGATTCCAGGAACTAGACTTGACACTTGTCTGTAGACTTGGTGTATGGTTCCAGCCTGCAGTTTATAAAGACAGCATGATGTAAAATATGGGGCACAATAATAAATATAACTAAACTTATAACTTACTATATTAAATTATACCCAATATTTAGCATATTATATACTAAATAGTATGCATTAAATGAAATATATTAGATATTTATATCTATAATAAATATAAAATAATAACAATAGTAAGAATCAAGACTAAAGTAAGACACACTCCAATAACACATGCGTGTGTGTGTGTGTGTGTGATATGCATTTGTGTGCATGTGCATATATTTGGCAGCAGGCAGGGTTTGCTGAGAAGGGGGACTGGGACATTATGCTCTGGGTAAGGAGGGTGGAAAGACTACTGAGCTACTGACCTGAGGCAGGAACCTTGCTGGGCCATGTGGTGCTGCTGAGAGCTCAGTCCTATGGCCCTGGGTAACTGAGAACAGGCCCTCTGGTGAGGGAGGTGGAGAGTGAAAGGGGCAGGTAGGAAGGAGAAACTTGGAAAGGGTGAGTGAGCCCAAAGCAAAGACAAAGGTTTTGCAGGAGAAAGCACAGCATCTGGTTCAGACTCAACCACAGGTTCATCCTGCGACATCCTACAAATCACCTAACCCCTGACTCCCATGTCCCTCCCTGGTAGAATTGGGAGAGCATGGCTCTCCCACATGGCTCTCTCACACTAGAGCATGGCTGCAAGCCTGAGAGATGCATCGTGCAGATTGCCAAGCACTCAGTAGGTACCCACTGCAATGTGGTGGTGGAGAGTTAAGAGCTAGTGTTCTAAAGCTCTGGAGCTCTGGAGTTCATGGAGTGGTGGGTGTGAGTCCCACTTATTAGCTGCATGACTCTGGGAAGCAGTTAACCTCTCTCCACTGCATTTGCTCATCTGTAGAATGGAGTGACCAGAGTGTTTCCATTGCTGTGTTCTGAGTAGGCTAAAACAATGAGGCAGTGACTTCAGAGTGCTTTGCCAAATGCCACGTGCAACGTCAATGTGGGGAAAATGTTAGCTATTGCTTACAAGTGATAGCTATCCATAAATTTTCTCATCTCCAATATTGTTTCTGATCTTTCCCAGGGCCACAGGATGACTTTAACATGTAGAAAGTTCTTCAACTGTTTAGTTCACATTTTTTTTGGCCCACTTGAACACAGATATGCCTGTAGTAGACATTTAACTTGGAACTTGCACACAACACATCAGTCCAAAAAAGCAACTTACAGAGCAAAGACTCAATCATTCCACTGGCTACATCCCTAAGACTCTTTTTGCAGAGGATCCTGCAAATAAATCCAAGTGTATCGTGAGTCAGTAGCATGTGCCACCTTCAGTTGTATTCTGAAGAGGAAGGGGCTTTGTGAGATGGCTCTAGACTTCTTCTGGACACACTCATTCACTGGACCCCAACACTGGACCCATCTGCGCCGAGGCTCCCTGTGTCTCCCATGGAGATGAACTGCTGTCAAAAGGCCGTAATTACAGCAAGCATGAAATTGTGTCCAGTGCCCACTGCAAACCTGAGGGACCCCTCACTGCTCCCTCTAGATATGTGGCTCTACACCAGGGCCACTTCGGGAGGTATTTTTACATTGCACATGATCCCGCTGCTGCAGTCTCAGAGGCTTCTGACTGCTGTGCCTTCAGCGTTTGTAATTTCCTCTTGTTGCAATAGTTTCGTTCTGAAGCTCAGACACAGGTGTTTGGGAACAGGCTTCATGTTTTGTGTGTCTGTATCTTTGCCAGGCTACCAAAGGGTTCTCAAGTTATGCAATGTCAGGGACCTAATTGTATTGGAGGTAGCAGCCTGGGGGACTGGGATTGGATGTTGAATCACAGTGGGGTAAGGAACTGGTTCAGGGCCTGAGACTTCATTTTTCACTCTTTATCCAATACTTGTACATTGTCTGTTACACATTGTGGGGCAAACTGTGTGAGGAATACAATAATAAATAAGACCTTATTCCTTCCCTCAAGTCACTTACATTCTGGTGAAACAGAGGGACAGATAAATGAAAAGTGATGGTGGAGTTAAGTTCAGGTACTGTGGGTCCTTTTCCAGCCTAATGGGGTCTGGATCCTCAGAGGAGGTTTGCTGCTGGGGTTAGTTGGGTATGAGAGTTGCTGGGGAAAGGAGAGTGGGGAGGGAGCAAAGAGTGTGTTTGCCAGCCTGGGGTGAAGAGAACATGGTGTATCAGGCTGAATTGTAGCATTCAGGGTGTGTGTCTGGGCATAGATTTCCCATGGTTGGGGGTGGTGTGGTACAGGCCTGGAGAGAGAGGAAGCATCTTATCGTGGCTTTTGAAAGTGAGAGGAGAGTGTTATTCTGTAGGGTGATGTGGATACATTGAAAGGTTTTAATAAGGGATAAAATGATCAGACGTTTGTAAGGCCCCCTTCCAGAATTCACTCAAGAGACCAAATTACAGATCTGAAGATTGCTTGATGAGGAGAAAATTAGAGCAAAGGAGATGATATGAAGAAACGTTCCCAACCCAGGAGGCTGGCTGGAGGGTTTGTGTCTCTGTGGTCAGTCTTGGGATGCTCTGTCCAAAGACTTGATGCAGTCATGCAAAACCCTTCCAGCTGTCGAGAGCAGCCTCCTTTCTAGATAATTCCTGCCTCCAGGGCCTGTGCCATTATTGCATCACTGCACCCTGTGCCCAAGATTAGTGCTTATTTCATATCCATCTCTTGTTAGATTGGCATTTTCCCAATGAGCTTCAGGCTCCAGTCATTAGCAGTATACCCAGATTTTGTTTTTTCAGGTGGGTTATCATGAGAATGATGGTAAGTTCCTGTTGTCCCACTTTGGGAACAGACCCTGTTTGTGGCTAGCAGCTCTCAGTGCACCAAAGCATAAGGACCAAAGCATAATGAATGAGTGAATGAGTGAATGAATGAATGAATGAATGAAACCTGATTGGATGAGAAGCATCATGGTGGGGCTGAAACACTGGAAATGTAAAGTAGAGGCATTTAGGTTTGATTTCTCCTCTTCCACTTACTGTTTGGCTTTGGGTCGATGATGAAATTTATGGGAGCTTTAGTTTTCTTGTGTAGAATATGGTTAATGGGGTAGTCCTCATACCGTTGCTCATAAGACTGGATGGGTTAATGTCTTGGAAAATGCTTTGTAAAGTGTTACTTTATAATATAAAAATAAAGCCTGTATGAAAGTGCTCACATTTAAAAAAAATTACCAGTCCTTTCTGATTCTAATCTCAAAATAATCATTTTTTATTCCTAAGAAAACCGAGACTCCAGAAGGTGAGCTGCCTTGCTTGTGACCCAGGAGCTCTGAACGTGGACACAGATCTTCTAGATCCGTGTGTTCACTCTACACCCCTTAGCTTCTTAATGCAAACCAAAGGCTCATTTAAGTGGCTTCCACCACTAAATCAAGAACTCTGTGTACTTTTCTCCCTTGGAATTGGAAGTGCAGACACTTAATTATAACTTTTGATTGCTTGAAATTATAGGGCTGTAGAGTTACTGGCACATGTTTCTGAGGAAAATCATATTCCAAACCCTGAAATAATCATCTCTGTTTTTTCATATTCAAGATGGACGCAGGGAATTTGGCACCATTAGTCATAAACTCACAGTGTTCCTGGGATGACTTGCAAGCTTTGAAACTAACTCTTATAGACATAGGCATTGGAATATATGTATGTATTTCATATTTATCTTCCGCGATTGATTGAAAGCTCCATGAAGGTACACCTGTGATGTCCTGTTCACTGCTGCCTTCCACAACCTAGCACACAAAGTCAATCTTTGATGAATGAATGAATGAGATACACTGCCCTTTACTATATCCCCTCTATTGAGAATGTGCTTGCCTAGAGATTGCCCCTCCTATTTTATGATAGGCGCTCTGCAGTCTATTAATTTGCTAGGGTTACCATAACAAAGTTCCACAAACCGGTGGCTCAAACAACTGAAATTTATCGTCTCAGTTCTGGAGGTGGGAAATCCAAGATTAATGTGTCAGTAGGGTGGATTCCTTCTGAAGCTGTGACGATTATGTTCCATACGTCTCTCCTACCTTCTGGTGGTTTACTGGCATTCCTTTCTGTTAGAAGCATTGCTCTTATCTCTGCCTTAATCTTCATGGGACATTTCTACCCCTGTGTATGTCTATGTCCAGATTCCATTTCTCTTTTCTTTCTTTTTTTCCCCCTCCAGATTCCCCTACTTATAAGGACATCAGTTGTATTGGATTAGAACCTACCCTGATAACTTCCTTTTAACTTGATTACCTCTGCAGACCCTATAGCCAAATAGGGTCACACGATGAGATACTGGGGTTTAAGACCCAATATCTCTTTTTCTGGTGGGAGAGCAATTCAACTTATAACGAGCATAATGTTTTCTTGTTATTTTTATTTTGTTTCCTATAATTTTGTGAGTCCTGGCAATGGATATTAAATATGTCATTTGTAAATCCCACCCCCCCCCCAAATTGACAAGATAGGGAAAGACTAAAGAAGATTGATAAAAGGATCAATAGCGTTATCCTCATCTCTATTCATAGGATAAACAAAGCAGACCTAACTTGGGATATGAGGTAGGGTCTTACCACAGTCTGTGACAGCTTTCTGCTAATGTGGCCTGTTCCTTGGACTTCATTTATTCAAATCAGCCTGTGATACTGACCCCTGTCTAGATGGTCACCTGAGATTCAACCCAGTTAGTTACCAGGAGGTGCATCCAGAAGATCCATTCCGCTTTTGTCTCCTCTCTCTTTTAGTAGAGATGGTTCTGGAAAGGATGCAGAGCCCCGTGCTATTTTTATTTTGAAATATAAAATAAAATCTTTCTCTATACCTGCTAGGTTTTACTCTCTCATTAGAGGGAAACAGATTACTGCCTTATGGAACAGTGTTCTTCTCTCATAAATGGCAGACATAAGCTCAATGGTATCAGATCAATACCAATTTCATATTTAGGCCTGGGGACTACTCCCTGGCAAGGCAGGATGGGGCAGGGCATTCTGTCTGCTGCTAGGATTGTTAGCACATGTCTTACATAGGAGGCCAGAGGGCCAAATGCTTCCCTAGATGGAATCTTTAGGATGCTAGGCTGATGTCTCTGTCAAAAGAGAAAATACTAAGGTTGCACTCATGAAAAGGAATTCTTTCTGCACAGACTTTTATCAGCCGTAGATTTTCAGTCTGAAATCCTAACCCATGAAGAGGGAGAAGCTAAAGTAACTAGAGACAGCAAGCCAACTAGGGAGAGGTGAGTGGACTATGAGTGTGTCTTGTCCAATGAACGTTGGTGGGGCTGTTCCCAGAACTGCTCTGAGGAAGAGGTTCTGGGTGCAGTTCAAAATGAACTTGGAATTGAGGGAAAAAGAATTGTGAAGGAGTTAAGGGGCATATTTTTACCAAATCACGTTTCCACCTGGCATTTCTCTAAAATTCTTCTATAGAAATGACTTTGGAGTTTTTCAACAGAGCTTTGAGATAACAGGTAACTATACTCAAAATGAAATGAATAATTTTTTAGGCATGTAGATAGAAAATTGCTTTTTCTTTCCATCTGGCATTGGCAACCTCTCCTCCTGGCTGAGAAATAGTTACCAGGCAGGACTTGGAATTGTGAGGGAGGCCAATTGGGAGGGTCATACGGGGCCTGGGGTGTGTTGAGAAATGGCAGGCTCCTGGGGGATTGTTGGCTGATGGAGGGGACGTGGGAATCCTGCATTCAGCTCTTGGGGGAGGCTTATGACCCAATGAGAGATTTATTATAAGGAATGACTCATGTGATTATGGAGGCTGAGAAGTTCCACAATACGCCATCTGCAAGCCAGAGACTGAGGAAAGCTGGTGGTATAAGTCCTAGACCAAGGACAGGAGACCAATGTCCAGCTCAAGAAGTCAGGCAGAGAGAGCAAAGTCTTCTTTCCTCTGTTCTTGTTCTATTTAGGCTTTCTGTGTTTTAGAGGATACCCACCTTCACTGGGGAGGGCAATCTTCTTTACTCGGACTATGGATTCACATTCAATCTTATCTGGAAACAACCTCACAGACACATCTAGAAGTCATGTTTAACCAAATATCTGGCACCCTGTGATCCAGTCATGTTGACCCAAAATTGACATCACACCATAGAAGAGGTGCGCTCTGCTGGTGACAAGTCAACTTTGCTGGCCCCTTGTCCACAGCTGCCCCTCCCTCTCTGACCCCAACACAGTCTTAAGACTATCTAGTTATCCAAAGACTCCAAAAGTACACCATACCTTGTGTGTCACATTTGCTTCCAGTCAGAATTCCCAGTTTCCTCCCAATTCCCATTTATAATTTAGCTGATCTAAAAGTAAACCGTTAGAGCAAGAATTAGTTATGACTACTAGAGTGTGAATCATTATCTTAATTTTCTTGACAATATTTGCTGCATATTATGGTCAAGAGGATGGACTCTGTAGTCAGCCTTCCCGGATTTGAATCCTGGATCTTGTACTTCCTACTTGTGTGACCTGCGGCAAGTTATTTATCTTCTCTCTGTCTCCATTTCCTCATCTGTGGACTTCTCTGATGATATTTACTTGGGAGATACTTTGGAGAAAGGGTCTTTGTCAATGACATCTTGATTATTCCTGTGCCTCATGCCCAAAACTGACTTCCTAGAAGAACGTGGGTATGCTACTAACCTTAATTAAGCACATTGAGTGTCTACCTTGTGCCAGAGTATGTTTCTTCTTCATATCTTACACCTATCATTTGACATCCCTACTCTCTAAATGGGAAAATCTCAGCTCACTTTGCCTCCCAGACTGTTAGAGCTGGTTTGCAGCAGCCCTGAGGTCCAAATCCTGGTGCTAGAATTCCAGATCCAATGTTCTACCCATTGCGCCACCAGCAGCCATCCACATATAAGAGGTGGCTTAGCGTTCAGACACTGACAAGTGGTGTGATGAGCCAGGACAGAAGGAGGAAACTGCACACCGATGAGTGCCATGCTGGTTCCATGTTTTGGGGTAGCTAGCTCTTCAGTCTTTATGAACCTCAGTTTCCTCAGATATATTACACATGCTACTAATCTCCTCTAAAAGTACACATTTTAAGAAAGCAGTACCAGTGGAAAGTTTGTACTAAAACTTTGTACTAGAATCAGTGATTACCATATAAGTACATGGATCATGATAGGCATGTCCCTGCGAGCCTCTTGGAGATTTTTCCCTTTCTTCCTCAGCATCTTTTGGCATCTTCTCGTACTCACCATGCACTGACATTGTGATGAGCTTTGAGCCATTTCGGATGAGGCCTTTGTATATGAGATTAAATGTCAGCCTACTTGAGTTGCCTCCAAATTTCCCCGTGAGACCTTTGCTGGCATTTAATTTCTGATTAATACTATCCTCTCTAAAACTTTTAAAGCCCAATATGCTTTTCTTAAAAGTGTCTTTTTTTTTTCTTTTTAAAAGACACCTGGGAAGTTCATGCTCGACAACTTACTATACAACCTTGAACCCTGCACTCTTGAAGAGTGCCAGGTGCTGTGTGCATTTCTGCACTTGGTCTGGTGCACGGATGTCAGCCAGTCGAATGTCTAGTAGTGCTTGTGACCATCCCTCTTGTGTACTACTAGGGAATCAGTGTCATTTGCTTGCTTGAAGCTCTGGAAAGCTGGAAGCATTTCCTAGAGTTGAGGTGTGTGTGACCTCTACTCAACATGCAGGAGAAAGTCTCGTGTTCTCACACTCGGTTTCTGGCTGACCATCTGTTCAGAGTGGAGCATGCCTGTGATCTGCAGACTTACCCTTTCAGAACTTAGTTTCAGAGGGAAGATCTAAGGAGAATTAATGGTAAAAAAAAAAAAAAAAGGCGTGCAAGAGATCATATTAATCAGTTTGCAGTCACTCAATCTTCAAAAAAAAAAAATTCTTTTGAAAACAACTAATTTGCACAGCCTCTCAGCCTGTAATGATTCTCTATGAATTATCAGCACAGATTTCACATCAGAAGTTGTATGCTGCAAATGTAAGACCTTTAAACCTCTGTTCAGTTGGCTTTTGTGCACAGAGACTAATTTTCCTCTCCCTTTACCTCCATCCTGCCTCTTTGAAGAAATTGTTGCAAGGAGGGATTTCCTGCATGACCTGTTTCAGGGTCACTTTATGAAGACAACTTTCCCCAAAGCTCTTCCCCAGCCCTATTTCAGGGACACTTCTTTCCCAGCCAGCGTGTTGTCAAGGTCACCTGCCTGCCTCTGTGCAGCTGCAACCAGTTCCCCCTAATTCGCCAGACGTGGGAGCAATCCTTTATGGGAGCACAGAACACAGAGCCAGGGAGGGACCAGCAAGGTACCACTTGACCTTGAGCCATTGTGGTGGGGGCATTGAAGGACACAGCTCCCAAGGTACGGTAATTAGCATTCAGGTTTATGCCCTTGGACCTACTGTCAGGACTGAATGTGGGGAAGGGGTTTTAGATACACAGACCATTTGTTCCAATTAAATTCCTATTTTAAAGTTTTCAGTTGACCTAAAGGGACTCTTAAAAGTCTATTTGGGGGGCGCCTGGGTGGCTTAGTCGGTTAAGCGTCCGACTTTCGCTTAGGTCATGATCTCGCGGTTCGTGGGTTCGAGCCCCGCGTCAGGCTCTGTGCTGACTGCCAGCTCAGAGCCTGGAGCCTGTTTCAGTCTGTGACTCCCTCTCTCTCTGACCCTCCCCTGCTCAAACTGTCTCTCTCTCTCTCCTAGAAATAAATAAAACATTAAAAAAAAAATTAAAAAAAAAAAAAAGTCTATTTGGTGAAATTTGACTTGCCCTAAACTGTAGAAGAATCTTAGCAGAATCATCATTCTACGGCCTCAAGATGCTGACTCACTGAGATTATGACCAGATTATGACCAGCAAAAACAAAAATCAAGGAGGACTAAGTCTTTTGGGACATATTTAATCTTTGCAAAGCATAGAAAAATGCCTTTAAATCATGATGTTCAAAGGCATGGCAAGGGGGGCACCTGGGTGCTCAGTCAGTTAAGCGTACGACTTCAGCTCAGGTCATGATCTCACAGTCCGTGGGTTTGAGCCCCACATTGGGCTCTGTGCTGACAGCACAGAGCCTGGAGCCTGCTTCCGATTCCGTGTCTCCCTCTCTCTCTGCCACTCTCCTGCCTGCTCTCTGTCTCTCAAAATAAAATAAAGACATAAAAAATTTAAAAAAAAAGGCATGACCTAGTTGACATAGTTTGGATCAAGGGAAAACAACACAAATTGTATGAGTCTGGGATATATTACGGTGAAGGCCTTTCCAAGCAGGGCCCCATGGACTCCATAGGGGTCTGCACTGGTTCCAGGGTGCCAGGCCCTGGGAATGAAGAAGAGCACTTCTGATTTCACGACTGGGTCTTTGCTTCCCCTCCGTGTCCATTCATATCCTATATTGAAAGTATATTCACAAAATACCTCATGTTAGAATAATTCAAAGATACGTGGATCTTGAGTGGCTAAGTTAGAACTGGTTACCAGAGGAAAAATACATACAGGTGTTCACCTGCTGGATTCGCCCTGTTTAATTCACCTGTTTGATCTCAAGTGAACTGCAATGCCATTTATTTCAGCTAGTATGGGACAGATCCTAAAGATATTGAGACTACTTTCTATTGAGGATAAACTCTGCGCTGTGTTATGGATCCTTACCTTTTCTTCTTGATAGTTGAGAAAAACGAGGCCAAGTTGAGAAGTAACCATGAGGTTACTCAGCTAGCTAAGAATTTTAACCAGAACAAAGACCTCTATCTTATATTCCTCCATTGACCCCCATCTTACTCCCCTATTGACTTCCTTCCTGAGCTCTACTTGCTGGTGCTATCAAAAGTAGAAATCCTTGCAAAACCATCTCTTCACTGTATTTCCTTGTTGCTCAAATTTTTACAGATTCAAGATGTTTTTTGAAAAGAGAACTTTCCTGAAGTAAGCAAGAATTCCAGTAATGCCCCAAGGCAGACTTTTTTTCTCCTCCTTTTTGGCTTCAGCTTACTACTGACTCATGTCCCTTGATAACTGAATTCTTCTGCACCAAGAACTTTAATGATTTTCGTCACTGGTTATTCAACCATTCTTTGGCCCGATTTGTTCTGTTTTCTTGGGTGCTTGGCCATGAAACAAACCTTGAGAAGGAGGAGGTAAGCTCCATCATTCACACTCTTCTCAGCTAGAGCTGATGGTGGCCCACGGATGTTGTAGCTTAAGATGGTTTTCTTGGATGGTACCTTATGTATAATTTGTAGCAATTAAGAATTTCCAAGCAAACCATTGAAAATCATTTCCTCCTTTTGTGCCTTTCAGGATCTGGTCTCAGCAGTAAGGTGACAGATGCCATTGACAGCTCAGTAGCCTTTGGAAAGGAATGCTCTGGACAATGATAGGTGTTTCCAGGGGTCTTCTGCACTTGACGTTAAACAGTGGGAGGTGAATGCCAGGAGATGAAAATATATGATGTTTTTGTGCCTGCAGCTGGTACTCGGGGTTTCTGTCACCATAAACATAGAGACTCCCTGTGTGTCCCCATGTCTGGTGACATTCAAGATAGGTAGTGATGAGTGTGACAGGCACTGGGCCCTCAGAGTGGACACTTGCAGCGGTGTTCTTGGAGAGGGGGACTGGAGCTGTCTATCCCCTTCCTCACCTGGGAATTGTCTTTTTAGTCTGGGAATCACTGGCAGGTCCCATAGGTTCTAAAGAGGGGCTAGAGCAGCCAGGGGTGGGGGCAGTGGCTATTTATTAATGAAATAATAGTAAATACTTTTTCTTTTCTTTAAGTTTATTTACTTATTTTGAGAGAAAGAGGGAGAGAGTGAGAGCAAACAAGGGAAGGGCAGAGAGAAAAGGAGACAGAGAGAATCCCAAGCAGGCTCTGCACTGTCAGCACAGATCCTGAACTGGGGCTCGAAGTCATGAACCATGAGATTATGACCTGAGATGAAATCAAGAGTCGGATTACCCGACTAAGCCACCCTGAAACATTGCTATTTGACAAACAAATCCGTCATACTCAGTGGAGTACTGGGACCAGCTTGCACTCATCGATTGTTACTTTCTAAAGAATTTTGTGAACTGGTATTTAAACATAGCAGTTATCACACATTAAATAATGTAAACTTGTGTTTAAAACAAGTACAAGTGATAAATACTCCAAACTCGACACTCATCATTTATTTTAAGACACTTTACTATTTATTACCTGTGCTTGTGAGGTTATTCACGCCTCTCACCTCTGGATGGTGGAAATGCTGAGTAACGGTTTACTCCTGTACTCTCTCCTCCCAGCTCTGTGCTAAGTGTTGCATTTTCACCCTGAAATTGGCTGGCTGGCTGTAAACCAAGATTTTCTCCCAGTCTGTTGACTGTGAAACTGGTTCCCTCTGGCTGCGTATCTGCCCCGTTCCTTCTCTGGATTGCTTTTGTGCTGAGCCATCAGTACTCACCAGGACTTACCAGTAACTGGGCTGCCAAAGTCACTAAGAAGATAGAAGCCATGAATTGGATCTCACACAAACAGTGAACCCCAATCCCCAAATATAGGGGCTTTTTCTCCGGAGTCACCACCCCCACATATTTGGTTACTTGACCTTTCTAAAGCTCTCTCCTCCACTGACTCGTTGGCCACCAGATTTCACTGATTCTTCTCTGTGTCAACTCTTTCTCCGTCCATAATCTTTGACCTAAAATGAGATGTTCTTCAAGTTTCTGCTCTGGCTCCTCTTGCTGGGTTCCAGGTAGCTGTCCTCAAGACTCATGCAAACTTTCCTAGTGAACTGAACTCCTCAGCATCACGAGCACCGAGTCTGTTACAGCTCTCTGATCCAAAAATATAGGCTTTGCTTTTGATGTGTCTTTAGTTATTAATGGGAGGCCAATTTCCCTAGTCTCTCAGTTTCAAAAGCCTTAGTCATCTTCAACTCTTTATGGCTTAGTTTTTGTATTTTGGTCTTATTTTTTTTCCAGATTATAGGCTTTCAGGTGAGGTCACTGTTGATTGTTCCTGTTACACCTTCTATCTAATGCCCACCTTAAAAAATGGCAAGTATGTTTTGTTAATTTAAAGGGTACAATTCATTTAGAAAGTGATAATGTTTTATTTAAATGTACTATAATGTGGGGCAAACTAATACCCCTTTATTTCAAGTGAACAAGGTGGAGCCTCAATTGCAATGTTTGTATGAACCGAAGCCACTAGAAGGTGACTTGAAAGGGGACATTTTATTTATTTGCCTTTGGCTAATAGAGATGGGAATAGGTATTTTTGTGGCATCTGTGTAAGATAGAGAAGTTGTTTCTCTGGCCATTAGTTGTGAAATCTGGTTCTTCACTAAGAGGGCGTCTCGACAGGAGATGAAAAGAGGCTCTCTGCCTTCTGATTGCATCAGCCTGTAAATGTTTTAACCAGTGGTCCCTCCTAATGCTCCCGCTCACATCCCAGGTCCTGGGAGGCCAGGGGAGGGGGTCAGTGAGTCTCTGCTGCACATGAGTCCTCCATGGCCTCGGACATCCCCAGGGCTGAGCGCTTCCGATGAGATGCAGAGAATCCATGTTACGGTTTCAGAATAAATGGGATTTTCCTTTTATCATTTCCCTTTTCTTTCTAACCTATATTTTAGGTATCTGTGTTTATTCAAATTCAATTTTAACATGCAGTGCTTTGAAGATGAGGCTATTTCGATATTCATGAACTTGTGGGATTTTTCAAAGAAAGAAGTATATAAATGGTGGCTATTTGAGTGAGTGAACACGAAGGTACGTGTGAGGGTCAGAGGGAAAAGAAAAGCAAAACCATGAGATTTGATTAAGAAATGTAAAAATGCAGGGAAAAAGTACTTTATGAAGAGATGAAAACAAACCTCATCATCAAAGTATTTCAGTTAGGATTCTTATAGGAATTAAGCAGACCACACTATGGTAGGATTTGGATAAACAAACACATTTTCAAAAAATGTTCATGCATGTGTTTACTGTAACCACACTAGACATTTTATCACGTGGCAGGATGCTTACAATTTATCAATTAGGCATTGACCACATATTTGCCAGGCACTCTTATTATTATCTATAATTCATATAATAGATAACATTTCACTCAGTCCTTCTGAGGAGCTCATGATTTGTGTTGTTATCCTGACTCACAGTTGGGATCTCAGAGACTGAGAATGGGTAGGGCCATTGAGACCTTGGCCATGAGGTCTTAAGCAGAGAGCTGGGATCTGAGCCCACGTACAGCTGGTAGGGATGCACCCCAGCTTACTCTCAACTTTGGTGGGGGATTTTCTGCAAATGCTTTGCCTTAATATGCTAAGTGGGTTCTAAGATAAGTATGTGGAAATTTGCTGGGGAGAGAGCACGCAAATATTTTCTATTTGTATTCTTGTAACTTACAATCTGATTTAAAAAACATTTTTTTACACATTTCACAAAATAAATATGATTCCCTATTTAAAACATCCCCAAGAAGTGCCAATGACCATTTTAAAAGAGGAGTTTAGGGGCGCCTGGGTGGCTTAGTCGGTTAAGCGTCCGACTTTCGCTTAGGTCATGATCTCGCGGTTCGTGGGTTCAAGCCCCGCGTCGGGCCCTGTGCTGACTGCCAGCTCAGAGCCTGGAGCCTGTTTCAGTCTGTGACTCCCTCTCTCTGACCCTACCCTGCTCAGGCTGTCTCTCTCTCTCTCCTAGAAATAAATAAAACATTAAAAAAAAAATTAAAAAAAAAAAAGAGGAGTTTGGGGTCTGGGCTTTTGTTTGGAGAATATGATATATGTATATATGTTTATATATAAGGATACTTTTATATATAAGTGTGTGTGTATATATATTCAACAAACTTATATTGAAAGCTGTGTTTGTGATCCTCAGACTTAGAAGAATATGTAATTTTCACCAAATGTCTTTGATGTAGCACAACCCATTTGTCTATCTCTGATGTCCTTGAGGAAGTTGTAGCTGATTTCCAGTTTGATCTACTGTCTTCTCTGTCTCTCTCTCTCTGTCTCTCTCTGTCTCTGTCTCCCTCTCTTGTCTGCCTGAGGGAAGAAGGAGCTGTGCAGACCCGTACATGGATGGAGAACCCCACAGACATCTGGGAGAGTCCAGAGCAGACTGGACGGAGGCTGACTCCCAGCATCTCTTGTTCCACCCCGTGTCTAATTTTATTTATTCAGCATCTCTAAGTCGATCAGCATAAGGCTTGGGTCTTTAATGACTCCAAGTGTTTCTCTGAACATCACAATAATCACTGGCCATTCACATTTTTCATTCCCACTCAAGCTTCTGCAGACAGTGACATGTCACTACATCTGCCCACTGAGAGCTTTCCACAGGGGTGCAGCTGACCCCCATTGAGATCCTGCCCATACCTCACGTGTCCACCACACCAGGGGCACACCATCCATGACCACTACTGCGTCCTGAGGAGACTTGGAAGAGCTTTGTTTAAGGACAAAGGACAAATACAAAGTAGAAAGAAGAGGCTTAAATCTCCCTATTAAAAATAAGGGAAACAAACTTCTGTCCCCCTACGTTTTGTTTTAGATCAGTTACCTTAGAAAACGTGTTATTGTACATACCTTCTTCTCTTTGAAGTATATATAAATCCTTTCACAGAGTAGATAGGTCTCTGGTGAGCATTAAGACCCAGGACTGCCTTTCTCAGGGGCCAGGAAGCCACCTATGAATACAATCATCTGGCAAGAAGCACCCCCACCTCCCAGTTCCTGAGCGGGGGGGGGGGGGGTCCTAGGAGTCTGACTCCTGTGGGAGCTTGCTCCCAGTTGCAAAGCTAACAAGTGTCCTAAAGGTACGAGAAGTTTGTTTTTCCTCTGGATAGAGCCACGCAACTCACACAGATGGGCATCCCTCAGGACCAGGGGACTCTAAGATGAACTTTACATTGACAAATGGTGCCCTCAAGGCCTCTCCTTGAGGACTAGTTATTGCTTTACCTTGATAACATGTATGAACATATATGCCATGTCTTGTATCGGCTTATCTATGTTAAGGGTGAGATTTCTTTCCATCTTTCCAATCTCTTAGCAGATTGCCTATGATGCATGCCACATTCTGGTTTAGAGCAAACTCAGTGATAAAAGTGTTTTCTTTCCTTTCAACCTTTGCAGAGAGGGCTTCTGGGTTGGGAGGAGATTTTGCTTTTATTTACATTTCCCCGGCAATTTCTCCCAGGGGAGCGTCTGGGAGAGTCCTGGTCCTATTGCCAGAGAGATGCCGGACTCCTGTGGAGTCTTAAAAGGTGCTCAGCTCTCCCTGACTGCAGACAACTCACTTCCCTGTCCACATCTGTCACAGGATCAGTACACCATGCTCCCCACTCCTGCCTTATCACCCTGAGGCACTGGGGGACAGGGTGCAATCATGCTCCACTCGTACTCCCTGAACCTTCCTTCTGGGATCTCTCTGAGACAGGTGGCCTGGGCCTACACCCCACATTTCCTGGGGGGCAATCCTCTCCTTATACTTTCTTCAGCTACCTCCCTCATTTTCCAGGCTCCTAGGGCACGCCAGTGAATGGCTATCAACTGAGTTGTATCCCCTCAATTCCTATGTTGAAATCCTAACCCCCAGGACCTGAGAATGTGTCTGTATTTGGAGAGAGGTCTTTGGAGAGAGGTCTTTAAAGTGGTAATTAAGGTAAAATGAGGTCATGCAGGTGGGCCCTGCAGGGGAGGAAAAAGTTTTCCTTCTACCTTTCTTGGTCCTGTGGCTGGTCTAAGAATTAAGTTGACATGAAACTGATCAGCAGGAGGAAAAAAATCAGTTTAATTACATACGTATGCATGGGAATTTCACAAAAATATGAGACTCAGAGAGGTGGGCAGCCAGATGATTGAGACATATGCCACCCTGAGCTACAGAAAGGACAGAGGGTTGGAATTTCAGCAGGGATTGTGGGGGAGGGGCGGTGGAGACAGATTTGGGAAAGGGAGGGAGGAGATTATGGTCGAGTTTACTTTGTTATGCAGAGGAAAGTCTCTCAGGCAACAAAATTATCTCTGGGAGTAGTCCTCTTTCTGGACCAATACCTTGACTAATGGAAATTTCCTTTACAAAAGGGAAAATATATGTTTTAAGCAGTTGGGGGGAGGTAAAGAACTTTCCCTGTGTCTGCTGGTTTCCCCTCACCTTTACCTCAGAATAACTCATACACCAAAGTGGCGACTTCTGAACCCCCTCGGGCCTACCCCAATATGACTGGTGTCCTTACAAGGGGAGAAGAGGACACAGACACCCAAAAGGAAGGTCCTGTGAAGACACAGAAAGATGAAGCATCTGTAAGCCCGGAAAGGAGGCCTCAGAAGAAGCAACCCTTCTGACGGATGCCTTGATGCCGGGCTTCCGGTCTCCAGAATTGTGGTAAAACAAGTGTGTGCGGTTTAAGCTGCCCAGTCTGGGGTATTTTGTCACCGCGGTGCCGGCAAACTAATACTATGACCCAGGAGCATTTCTGCGACACATCCTCAGGTTATCTTACTATTTTCCCCATGGACAGGCATCCTTAGTCACTGGAGGCCTCAGAACCTTCAGCTGTAATAACACGAAAAATATCAGTGCAGTCATTTCCCTCTTGTGTTGGTCTAAAAAATCTCCCGACGCCCTCCCTTCTGTTTAAATAAGGCGAGTACACAAATGTTTTAGCAGATGAGAAAAGCTCTCCCTCCATCCTGCCCCTTAGTGTGCCCGCAGATGCGTCTCATGATAGTCTCAGCGACTACTGAAACGGGTTAGTTTCGTAGTGCCTTCTGCTTGTAGTCTGTATGCTTTTGAAACAGGAAATCTATTCTGTCAGAACTGATTCCAAGTCTGACTGTGTTTTTGATGCCATGATTTCTTCTGTGATAGAAACTGAGCTGTGGAAGATACTTTACATTTGGTTTTACCTGGAATTTACTTTTGGTTCATCCTCACCGTGTTGGTTTTGGGGCCGATCCCAGCCACCTGTTTAAAACAGCACCCCAGGGCGTGCGCCCGGGTTGGTGATGGGGACCCTGCCTTGAGTGGGCAAGAGGGTGAAGATCTTTCTGCACCAGGTAGAAAACACAACCGAGTGAAATTTGATTTGTGAATTGTGGACAAGTTCACTCCAGGCAGGAATAAAGCATTTGATTAAACTGCCATTTATGGGAATCATTAGTTTCCTGCTGTGCACGCTTGATTGCTCGTGTGCTTAAAGCTTGCATCTCATTTGTGATTCCCTGTGTCAGGAGTTTTGAGTGGAATGTAGACTGTTGCTTCTTCCGTGTAGCTTGAGTTTATCGAACTGGCCCATTTTGTTATGCTCGGAGACAATGGTGAACACCTTGGTGGTAGAATCACAACAGTGATAGTCAGATCGTTAGATTAGAAGCAGAACAATGATCTAATCACCACCCTTTGTAGAGGTTGCACGAGCCATGGTGGCTATGGAACACATAATACTTGGATGGCATTTTATTAATTAGCATTTTCCCCTGCTTGCCTGGGATGATGATGTGTGAGTTCTAAGTGAATGTGAGCACAGGCAACAAAGAACTGCCTCAGTGTCCCAGTTACCATGCCAACTATCTCATATTCACTTTGTGATGACATTCTTGATTGATTCTTTAGGGCACTCTGGTTACCACCCAAGCGTAAGTCAGTCCTTTTTCTTCCTATCTTAACAACATTTCTCTTCTCTCCAAGGAAAATACAAATGCATCTTCATGGTGGGTTTTATTTCAGCCTGAGCTTGTAATTTTTATTATGAAATACTTATCAAAATTAAGCAAATGATGTCATTTCTACACGGATAAAATTTTCTCTCTGGTGTTGGGGCTTTGCCTCAAGGGAGCAGTCAGAGCTGCGATTGCCTGTGTGGTCCGCTAGGTGGAGCAACGGGAGAAAGCATTTGCATTCAGCTTTTGAAATGATGGAAGAAATAAATAATGAGGCTCTTGATGAGTCTGTGGATAAAGCAATGACTGTTTGCCTCTTTTGACAACTTTGGTAGAGATCTCGGGAATAAAATATCAGCTTGACAGCTTCTTATCTATCCAGCACAAAATTAATTACGTTTCTGGTTAAGCATATTAAGAGGAAATAGACTTTTGATTCAGACTTAAGCATGGGTCTTATTTTACTTCATTTATTTTACTTTGTTTTATTTGTTTTTTATTTAGAGCAGTTCCTACTTTTCTGAAGGCAAAAAAGGTGAAAGAAAATGAATAAACCTCTATTGTCTTCATTTATATGTATGAATGCAGTCTTCCCCTGGAGGTCTCTAGCTTGTTTGGTTTTAAACCTTCTCATGCAAGATATTATCTCCCTGGTAATGGAAGCAATGAGCAGCTTGGGCATATTTGTGAGGCTCAATACATATTCAATGTATAGTACTGTTCTCCCATTAAACAAACATCTTTATTGAAAGACAACACACTAGGGGCGCCTGGGTGGCTCAGTCCATTAAGCATCTGACTTTGGCTCAGGTCATGATCTCATGGTCTGTGAGTTGGAGCCCTGCATCCGGCTCTGTGCTGACAGCTCCGAGCCTGGACTCTGCTTCTTACTCTGTGTCTTCCTCTCTCTCTGTTCCTCCCTGGCTCCTGCTCTGTCTCTTTCTCTCTCAAAAATGAATAAACATTTAAAAATTATTAAAAAAATGAAAGAAAGACAACAGGCGGGATCCCTGGAGTCCAGTGGAACGAACATACCCTGAGATTAAGCCATGGGCCAGTCTCCATGTGCTCTGCCTTCACTCCCCACCCTCACCTACAAAGTGTTTCATTTCGTTTGGGATTACTTCTGCTTAGAGCTTATCCAACCTAAGCTTTGATTCAGGCATTTAGCCAATTGCTATTGGTTAGAATATGTTTGTGAACTTTTATTTTCCATTTTACTGATACAGACTTTTTTATTAGCTACAGGAAAGGCACTCCTTCACTAGTGAGCTCAACCACTATTATGGGTAGATATGAATACTGATGGCCTCTTTGGAGAGCAACTTGGCACACACAGCGGCATTTTAAGTGCACATCTTCTCTGACCCAGCAGTTCCAGGGCTTGGGATTTAACCTGCCTGCATGTCTGCACCAAAAGTCAAAGGCACACGTGAAGATGTTTTATTGCAGCCTTGTTTGTAAGAACAAAAGTCTAGAAACATCCTAAACATCTACCACTAAAGGATTGATTGAATGAATGAGGGTGTATCCAGACGAGGGAATGCAGTGTAGTTATTCAGACAGATTAATTACACTGATTTACTGAAGTATCGCCCATATATTGACATATCTTCAAACAACATTCAGGAAGGATTAAGTGAAAAACAATGCAGAACGGCATTTGTGACATGTTACCATTTGTATAACAAGTAAGGAGCCAGAGGGGCACCTGGGTGGCTCAGTTGGTTAAGCATCTAGGTTCGGCTCAGGTCATGATCTCATAGTTTGTGGGTTCGAGTCCTGTGTCAGGCTCTGGGCTCACAATGTGGAACCTGGAGCTGCTTCAGATTCTCTGTCTCCTTCTCTCTCGGCCCACTCGTGCTCTGTCTTTCGCTGTCTCTCAAAAATAAATAAATGTAAAAAAATTTTTTAAAAAGGTAAGGAGCCATTCATTATGTAGATACGAGTTTGTGTGTAAGCTTAGATGGCATAGAAACATCTGGAAAAATGAACAAGAAAGTGACAGCTGATGTCCTCAGGAAAGGGAGCCAAAGGGAAGGGGTGACATGTATTTGTCCTCTTCGCCTGCTGTTTCTCTGCATTGTTTGTCTTCTGTCTGTATCCGGCAAGTACATTATTTGTAAAACAAAGTGGGTTCATTCCACAACTGAAGCATCCGCGTCCAGAGCCTCCCTGGGTTCAGGGGTGTTTGGGTCTCCCGCCTCCCGAGACCTGGCTGGAGCCCCAGCGCTGACTTGGAGCCGCTGAGACTGAGAGCGGGGGAAGGGCTCGTCCCTCTGTGCTCTGGGGCCGGGGCCCTGCTTCGCCTGCAGGTACGGGCTTGTGCATTCGCCTTTCCCTCTGCCCCCACCTGGCCTCCGCGCAGGGTGACAGCTGTTCGTCGCCACGGGACAGAAGCCTGATGGGCCCTGGAAGTAGCTTTCCAGCTCTCTGAGGCTCGCTTCTTGGAACAGGCTGAGAGAGCGACATGATGGATGCTTCGACCGCCACCTCCCAGGAGGACGCATCGCTAACTTCGTTGCTTATTGACTCAAGGCCCTGCTGCAATATGGTGTGAGGGACACGGGGATTTGCTGACTCTTCCAAGGTTACAGGGATTGTCACTGAAAGGCGTGTGATGCTCTGAGCCGCCTTCCGACTTTGCGCCTCAAGTTTGTGCTATTCCTTCTTTACATTTAACGCTGAGTTAGACTCTGGAAAGTTATGGCTTTGCAAACCCGGAGTTCTTAATGCCAGGAGGGCACAGTGCTGGGCGACACAAATGTTCTAATTAGACCATTAGCTCCATAATGACCGCATTAAGAAAGAAGGGAGGGGGTGGAATCCACACAGCGTTCTAACTCTGTGGCGATTGCTGCAAGCATTTTTTAGAATTACTTCTGGCCTCATTTTTCTTAGACCTGCAGCATGGATGCAGTGCCGATCAGAGGCGTTCCTGGCCAGGTGAGCAATCTGCAGCCAGCAGGTTTGTGCTGGTGCCGCTCCAAGCTGCCGGGTCAGCTGATCAGTTGCCTTGACCGGCCCAGGTTGTCGAGGGCTCACTTCTCGTTGGTGTAGTAGAGAAGCCTGCCCTTCACAAGGGGGCTGTTCACCAGATCTGTGGGAGAGTGGGGACCATGTGTCACTGACCAGCCAGGGCTGTGGCGACGACTTTTTATGGAGTGGACGGAACCAACGAATCCCAGCTTGTCAAGGATTGGTCCTTTTCACGAATTACAAGTCAAGGCTAACAAGTCAACCACAACCTTGCCTGTATCTTTCCATACAGAAGCCACATAGATGTATAGAGTTGGCCATTCAGCCTACTTTCTCTTTTAGGCACATTTCTTTGTTTTTCCTTCGTTAAATAAATAAAGCCAAGCCACCTATGTTTAGGTAATGTATTCTCACTCCCCTCCCCCCACCACCCTGCTGTGACTCTATTAAGACTTGTTGTTTTAGCCAACCTAAACTGGCTGGTACCCTGCTCTCCCAGGGGTGAGGAGGGGGTACAAGCCTGCGGGGGGGGGGGGGCGGGGGGCTGGGTCAGGCCAATCTCCATGGTGTCCCTGATGTCTGACAATATTCGGATTAAATGAGCTGTAGAGAATGTGCCAGAGGGAGACTGTATCGCTTATAGAGTGTCAGGGCGGGACTAGTTTGAGTTCAGTGACTGCAGGATTCCTGAACTACTCTGGGATTTTATGGTGAGGAAGCTGACTATTTCAAACATTTGTTTAGCAATTTCCTGAAGTAGAAGTTTGTTAAATAAAACAAACTGAAACGTCAGCCTTCACTGGCTTTCACTGGCTTCGCTGGTTGCCCGGCTCCAAATAGCTCTCCTGTGTTCCTGATCACATAGGGAGCGAGGGCTCGGGTGGGGGCCATTGCTTTTCCTCACCTGACTTCTCCTGATGTCCCATCAGTTAGACTCCTTATCCCTGGAGCTCTAGGATTATAATTTTCAGATGGAGGTTCCTAGGGCTTCCTTGCAAAGCTGTGAGGGAATCAAGAGACCAATCACAATCTTCAAGTTCCCGTTTCTTAGGAGACCAGAGGAAGAGGGGCATGTTCTCTGCACATTCTTCTGCAAGCTGTTCATTTTACCTCAGCAGAGGGCATTTTCTCATCCGCTCTGCCAGTCCTGTTCTTTTCTTGAAATGTCATGGAGGTGATCTAATTTCCCTGTTGCACTCAGCTTCCTTTCTCTTTCACAGCTTCTGATGAGTGACCTTAAGTTCTCTTCTGCCATTTCTCTGCTTACCTCCCATAGGGGCATGTGGGCAGAAGGTCTGGGTCTAACCTTTTGCAATTAGGTTGTGTTTTATGGAGGTGGAGTATGGAGACCAGGAATAAGATGTAAACACCTTACTCGCTGCCTACATCAGGGGCGACCCCCTTCCCCTGACTATCCTCTTGCTAAGAGAGACAGGAGGACATTAGGTGACTCCACCGGGGTCCCTTTATTTACTGTTCCAGGATGTGCTTCCTTTACCCTGGGCATGGGATGTTTCCCTTCTTGTTGTTTGTGATACCTGTTACTTTGGAACCGGCTGAAATACTTAAGCATTGTATCAGCTCTTTCACTAGATGCTACCTTTCATTGGGAAAGTCATTCAGTTAGATCCAGTGACTTCTAAGTAGGGTAGAGCATAGAAAAATACAGAACACCCAGTTAGATTTGAATTTCAGATAAACAACAAATAGCATGATTTTCTCCTTGAAATTTAAGTTTATCTGGCAATCCTACCTCTACAGCTAATACCCAAACAGACTCTGTCTGTCTAAGATACCTTCTCTAAGAATACCTTGACAGTGGGGAGTCCCTTTTCTCCCTGCCTCGAGAATTTCCCATAGAAGGCTCATCTCTACTCTTCATTTTTTTTTTCTGCTCTTCATTTTGAATTATAGAGGAAGAAACCCTCTACCTTGTTGAAATTCTTGTGATTCGCACTCATTCCTACCCAGTTGACATGTTGACTGCATTAAATATATGCCTGAAATATGTACAGTAAATTACTAGAGCAAACAAGAAGAGCAGATGCATCTGTATTTTGAAACCACTAGCGAGGAAGTTCGGAGCAACGTTCTCTGGTTGCCCCATTTGGTATAATCACAGGCATCTCTCTGCCTCTGCAGCTCACTTGCAGTGAATGTCTTTTGTGATGAATTAAATGGATTCAGCCCCGCTTCAGTATTTAAATAATCACAGCTGTTGTTTATTGCTTCGCATTCTAAAAGCAATAGAAGTGCTTGCTTAAATAGCCCTTTATGCCAAAACACTCAGAAGTGTAGGATGCTTGTAGATGGCAAAGGGGCATGGTGATTTTCCTGGGAAATGGAACCTTTTCTGGAATAGTGACAGAACATCTGTATTTACCAAAGAACCTCAATCCTCTTATCAGGACTTGAGGAGTAAGGCTTTTTCCCCCCAAGGTGGCTACTCCTTTGTAGTGGAAACAGGAAGAAACTTGGAACCAAGGCGAGGTAGGATCTGAAGCTCCCATGGGTATTAAATGAACTGCAAATCATACTCCGAAGGCAGGGGCACTGTGGACCTGGGACTCTGAACATAAAAATGGAATGTCTGACACCCCAATATTGTGCTGCTTATACTCACTTTTCCACTTAATAGGGTGTGTTTTGTTTTTCTTCCCCTTTGCTCTTGAATTTCCCTTCCTTCTTTCATGTGTAGTGTTTGACATATAGTAAGTTCTGAGTACTTCCTGGAGATATATATATATATATATTTTTTTTTTTTTTTTGCATATTCTCAGGTGGTAAAAACACTAATTAAAAGACTCTCTTGAAGGCCAGGAGAGGCCAGCTAATTAGCCATCAAGAATTCTCATCAGTCTTCAACAAATGCTGTTGGGAAAACTGGATGTCCGCATGCAAAAGAACGAAATTCTTTCTCCCCTTTTCTTACACCCTTCACAAAACTCAACTCACTATGGATTAAAGATTTAAATGTAAGACCTGAATCTATAAAACTCCTAAGGTAAAATAGAAGCAAGGCTTCATTGGTTCAGGCAATGATTACGTTTCTTGAATCTATGGCCAAAACCACAGGCAACAAAAACAACACTAGGTTTAAATAGGCCAGTGGGGCAACATCAGGCTAAAAAGTTGCTACTTGGAAAAGGGAAGAGCAGAGTAAAAAGCAATCTACAGAATGAGAGAGTTTTTTGCAAGCCATGTGTATCTGATCATAAGTAAATACCCAACAATTCAATAGTAAAAAGAACCCCCAGATAACCTGATTTAAAAATGGGCAAAGGGCTTGCAATAAACATTTCTTCCAAGAAGACACACAAGTGACCAGCACATATGTGAAAGGATAGTCCCATATTGTCAGGAATCATCAGAGTTGTGAGGAAATGCAAGTCAACATCACAATGAGAGATGATCTCACACAAATGAGGATGGCTATTTTACAAAAAAAAAAAAAAAAACAAACAGCAAAAGATAACAAGAGTTAGAATGTAAAGTCAAAACCCTGTACACAGTTGGGGAATATAAAACAGTGAAGCCACTAAGAAAAACAATACGGAGGTTCTCAAAAAATTATGCTAGAACTACCCAACCGTTCAGCGTTCCACATGTGGGTATTCAAAAGAATAGAAATCGGGATCTCGAAGGGATATTAGCTCTCCCCTCTTCATTGCAGCAGTGTTCGCTATAGCTAAGACACAGAAACAGCCTAAATATCCGTGAACAAAAAAGTAGATAGAATGTACTGCATACGTACAGTGGGATATTACTCAGCATTATAAAAGGAAATCCTGCCGTCTGCAACAACGGATGAACCTTGAGGACATTATGCTGAGTGGTGTAAGCCAGTCACAGATGGACAGGTACCGCACAATTCCACTTACACGAGGTATCTACAGTAGTCAAACTCATAGAAACAGAGGGGAGGCTGGTGGTTACCAGGAGCGAGGGGAGGGGAAATACGGGAGCTGCCGTCCAGTGGGTATAGGGTTTCGGTCACACAGGTGGATGAACTCTACAGCGCATAGTTAACAGGGCTGGAGAGTGCACTTAATTTGTCAAGAGAGTGGATCTATGTTAAGTGTTACACACACACACACACACACACACACACACAGAGTTCTTATCTGAAGCTTTTTTTTTTAAACTCCCAATTTTCTTCTTCATTTTTTTAAATGTTTTATTTATTTCTGAGAGAGAGAGAGAGAGAGAGAGAGCATGAGCTGGGGAGGGTCAGAGAGAGAGGGAGACACAGAATCCAAAACAGGTTCCAGGTTCTGAGCTAGCTGTCAGCACAGAGCCCGACGCGGGGCTCGAACCCACAAACCATGAGATCATGACCTGAGCCAAAGTCGGTTGCTTAACCAACTGAGCCACCAGGCGCCCCTCTTCTTCATTTTTTTAAATTTAAATTCAAGTTGGTTAACATATAGCGTATTCTTGACTTCAGGAGTAGAACCCGGCAATTCAATTTTATACTGTAAATTACCTCCTTTTGGACCTTTCCTCCAGAGTTCAAAGGAGGATTTTAGCTAATGACAAACGGAGTCACTATATATGGATGTTATAATTTGAGGTTTTCCTAAGACTTGATAATCCGTTGACACAGATAAAGTCAAATAATGCTGACTAATAATTTTACTGGCCCGTCTCTTCCAGGTTCATTTGAACTGTTCATATGAACAAGTCCGTAGTAACTTGGACCCCGGAAAATTTTTCTCTCCCTGCTCAGAGCAAGAGCATTTCAGCCTCCAAAGTCAATCTTATGTGTGGTTATTGGCCCTGGGACTGCTGACTCAGTCTCATAGTTCACAAGAGCCTGATGTATCAAATCCTATTGCCCTAATTAATTTATAATGAAGACTGTAATTGCCTTAAGGACAAGAAAATCACATTCTCTCTCTAGTGTCTTCTCCTCCTGAAGCTGAGTCACGTGGAGGCCAAATTACATTCGGATAGTGAGCATGGTGAGCATGGAACTGGAAGCGAGGGGAGTCAGTCACGTGACTCAAATATTCCTGGCACGTGAGGGTAGTCTGTTGCATGCAGGTCCCCAAATAGACGCCTTCTGATATGAGAACTGGAAGGTACTGAAAAGTGATTACTAACTCGTTTGCCTTTGTGCTTTTCTTATTTCTAAGCCTCTATACTTCTAGATCACACATGGCTTGTGCCTCACATTCCCTCTGATTATCTTCTACTCCGTTCATATTGCTGGCAACCGCTTGCACGATGCAGCCTGGCAAAATCTCCCCTGGTTTCTTGACCTCCTCTTTCTGCTCCAGGGCTTCTCTGAGGCTGCGGTGTGGGGCTCAGGTGTAAACCTGGCAGTGTGAGGGCTTCACACTTGGACTCGGGCACAAGCCCTACGGGATAGGAGTTCACACCTATTGGGCCACAGTTGACAAATGAGGTCTGGTGGATAAACTTGCCACATTTCTGAAGAGTTCTCAGGCACTTCATACATCATTCCTCAGGAGGGGCCCAGCAGAGTAGAGTTCACGTCCACAACGGTGAACAGCTCAAAAACATACCTGCGTGTTAGTTTTCTTTCCCTGTTTCGTTCTTCTCAGCTCCCACTTCTGTTTCTGAGATCACGTGTCTCCAAACACAGTACCTGTCCCGGGGTATGTCTCTGGCTCTGCTTTCAGAAAAAGACCTGGGGAAAGTGGCTTTGGGGGTAGTGCTGTGACCTGGATCATGCCCTGGGAGGACTGTGTAAATGGGGTGGGAGAGCCCTGGGTGTGTAGGTGTGTCCCACTGATTTACGCTGCGCCGGCAGTGAACTGGGCTAAGTTTCAGCCAAGAGAGACTTACGGTCATGAGAGCTTTTTTGCCTTGTGGTCCAGCATCCTTCCAGGGACACTGGGGCAGGCCCCAAGGTGCTGCTAGGATGCACCCTTGAAGCCGAGACACACTGAACTACAGAGATGAGCTAGAGGTCCCCCAAGGCCCTGGCGTGGTATTGAGAAGGGATGGGACGGAAGGCTCACGGTGGAAGAGACGTGGGGATACATTTATTATGTGAGAGCAGAAAATCTGTCACCAGAATCATGTTCCCTGGAGGGGCTCAGAGATCACACCATTTAATAAAGCAGTATGGGAACCCTGGCGAGAAGGACAAACACCAGTGCCTTTAAGAATCCTGGAATACCATTGGGGCGCCTGGGTGGCTCAGTTGGTCAAGTGTCTAACTTCCACCCAGGGCATGAATTCATGGTTCATGAGTTCAAGCCTTGCATCAGGCTCTGCACTGGTGACACAGAGTCTGCTTGGGATTCTCTCTCTCTCTCCTCTTGCTCTCTGCCTCTTCCCCACTTGCTCTCTCTTTCTCAAAATCCATAAATAAACTTTAAAAAAAAGAACCCTGGAATACCACACAAGGAGACACCAATGCCATGAGGTGGGAGATGGACTCCATGCAGAGTCAGTGGTCCATCCACATCGATGAGGTTTCAGGTGGCAGTTGTTTGGAGCACATTGTCTTCTCTTTCAGATGAATGGCAAGTGATTGCATCACTTCAAGAAGGAGGCATATTGCTGGGTAAGACTCTCTGGCATTTGGAAGCAGAGTGTTGTTTCAACCCATTTATCAGGTGACTCAAATACTTTCAGTATTGAAGGATTCCCAGAACAAAATTGAGCTTTGCAGCAAGTCCAGCCGCAGTGCAAACTGCTCTGTTGATCAGAGTGTATGACTCAGCAAGTCCAACTGGTTGAGAGGTATCCATGGTGGACAGAGGCCCTGAGTAGAGGTCTGGTAACCCCCACGTACAAGAGTCAGTGCAGACCCCTTGAGATCCAGAGCAAGAACATACCTTCTGCAGCAAAGGACTACTCCCCACTTGACAGGCCCTGTGTTGCTGGCCTGAAGGCACGGCTGGAGGTGTCGGTGAGGAGCTGGGTATTATCAGACCCATCAATCCAGGGGGCCAGGCAGGTGTGGCATCAAATCCTACACTGAAAATGTCTCTTTGGAGGTCACTCTCGAGCAGGTCTAGAGATCCTATCAGCTGCATGAACAGGCCCATGCGCCTGTGTACCTGTGTCACACTAACACCTTGGCTTATAGCTGTGGCCTTAGAGGTTTACTGTGACCCACTGGCAGAAGAAGAAAGACCCAGCCCTGGTTCCTGGCCATGGGCTCCATACCGTGGTGCTGGAAGAGAATGGAGTTCAGCCACACTGTGGCCTCACTGAGGCGGGGACAGCATGGGGAGCTCAACCAGCCACTTTGGACGGAGTGAACACATTCTAGGTACTGGTATGTTTACAGAGCTCTGGCCTGGGTCAGATGGCTTGGCTATTGCTCAGGGACCCAAAGGTAGATGACAGGATACACATAAGCTTAGGAAGAGGGTGTCAGTAGTCTCTTGGCATTGGGAACATATGTGAGCACCTTCTGAAATACTAATTAATGGCACCTGTCACAAAGGGTGACTGCTCTGTGGGTGTCAGCCAGCCTCTGTCCTTGGCCCCAGGGCTTTAGGATGGGCTGTGAATAGAGTGGTCAAGGTGTTGGGCATGAAGGCCAAGTACAAGCTGCAGGCATGGCTCCCACACCGTGGCAGATTTAAATAACACCACCAGTGCTGCCCAACTTGTCATCAACAAAGTGACATGGTAGCTTCTGTTGGGGGCCAGCCACGTGGAGGCAGGTGATGTACAGTGGACCAGCTTTGCCCCAGCTGGGATAATCATGCTTACTCTGCAAGGAGAATGGAAGAGTGTCCCAGAGGTGGGGGGGGAAGTCCAGTTCTGTGGCAGAGGCTTTAGGATTGCCATTGGGTCAAGGGGGCCTATGGACAGTAGGCCCATGGGGGTCACTGCTCTGGCTGGATCTCTTTGTCCAGCCTCCACTACAAAGACGTGACAGAGGCGGTGGTGGTAGTAGGTGTGGTGGTAGAAGTGCCTAACTCTACTCAGCACTCTAGTCTGTGTGCCTCCCAGCCATCCATGGGACAGAGTGCTACTATCATGCTCACCTACTGAGGAGGACATGGAGGCAGAGAGTAGGTAACTTGCCCACGTTTATTTATACACCTGGAGAGATCCAGCGTCGGCCTCCCAGCCGGAACTCTCAACTGCCTTCTGGCGTTGCTTCATTCTGTGAGGTGGTGTGTGTGGTCCCTGAGCCTTGCTGGTGGAATTCTACAGCTCCGGTTCTGGGCTCTGAGTTCTTGCTGTGGGCGCACCACACTCTCTCCATGCACTGTTTGACTGTTCTACAACCCAGATTTGGCGAAACTTCTAGATCCTGCAATTCACTTGGCAGACTGGTCTCGCATTCCTGTTATTGGCTGGTGCAGGTTGGTGTGTGCTTCCAAGGGAACTTTCAGGTAACGGACAGATATTTTTAGATAAGGTTCTACGTTTCAGACCCTTCACTAATTAATATTGGCCTTTCAGTTAACCCAAATCAGCAAGGGTTTGTACATATTGATTTGTGCTTATTTTTGGCTTCTCCTGTCGAGCATTCTCTTGTGTTATCTTTTTCATTTGTTTATTGTATCCCCAAGGATATCTCAAGTTCAGAAAAGCTTAATTTGATGGAAATCTTCCCTCTCTGTTAGTGGTGACTTTCTTATATGTATCAACTATTTCTTGATCTCTTTGGAAGCTCTCCTCCCTCTGGGCCCTGTGCCCAGTAAACTACTCCAAGTAAACACTTTATAGGCACTGGTGGCCCACAGTGCCACAGCAGCCATGCCAACACTGCCTTGGAGAACTTGGTTATTGATCCATGTTTCTCCTGTTACTGGCTTGAATATTTCTTAATCTGCCTTCTTTTAAAAAGGAGATATCTTAAGAAAAAAACAGCAATTGGCATCTATTTCCTATTGATGAAAGGACTTTAATGTCGGTGCTTTCTCTTCTGTTTTGGAAATAAAGACAGAATGACTTCTTTTAAGTTTATTTATTTATTTTGGAGACACAGAGACAGCACGAGAAAGGGAGGGGCAGAGAGAGGAGAGATAGAATCCCAAGCAAGCCCTGCACTGTCAGCACCGTGAGATTAAGACCTGAGCTGAAACCGAGCAACAGATCCTTAACTGACTGAGTTACCCAGGGACCCCAGAAGGACTTTTTTTAATGCTCCACTTCCATCCTGGCAGACGGAAGTATTGCTTAGAAGAACTTCTTAGAAGTGCTTAGAAGAACTTCTGGGGATAAGCTGCTTGAGGGCTGGGGTAATTCTGTGCCTCTGCAGCATGGTGCCTGGAGAGAGATAGAGACAGAGTGGGGACAGGGAGAGAGAAGCAGACACAGAGGGGGGAGAAAGATAAGGGAGGAGAGATAGAGAAACAGAGGGGGAGACAGAGAGAGAGAGACAAGGAGAAAGGGAGGGAGAAAGCAGACAAAAGAAGAGAAGAGAAAAGAAAGAAGGGTAGGGCAGGAAAGGACACCATTGTTGGGAGCAGCATGTGGAAGGTCCTCCGCGTGAAACCATCCCTATTCTTCCTGCCTCATCTGTCTTCGTCCTTGCTGCTCTGGGGCTCAGCTGTCCTTGTCCCCAGAAGCACCATGTCTGAGGCTATAGTGACAGCTGGGTCAGAGGCAGGAATTTTACAGAGGACAGAAGTAAAATAACTGATGAAATGGTGGGTAGCAAGTGTGTGTCCTAGAATCCCCTGAATTAATGTATGAGTTTTGAGAAAAATGTAAAAGCTGTTACCAGTTTGCTGGGGCCACCATGACAAATGATCACAAACTGGGGGGCTTATTAAGACAACAGAAATGTATTCTCTCACAGCTCTGGGGGCTGCGGACTGAAATTAAAGTGCCAGCCGGGTTGCTTCCTTCTGGAGAACCTGTCCCAGGCCTCTCTGAGCTTCTGGGGTTGCCAGCCACACTTGGCCTTCTCTGTCTCATAAGCCCTCCACTCAGTCTGTCTCTGTCTTCACACAGCCTTCTCTCTTCATGTCTCTGTGCTGAGCTTCTCCCTGAAGGAGCAAGCAGTCACTGCACTGGGGCCCACACTAACCTACTAGGACCTCATTGTAACTTGATCACATCTATGAAGATCCTATTTTCAAACAAGATCACATTCACAGGTTCCCTGGGTTTGAACTTGAACCTATCATTTTTGGAGGCACAATTCAGCCCACCACAGATGCTTATGAGGAAAGGTGTCAGTTGGAAATAAAATAGTCAATTAAAATATTTTAAATATTTTTAAATTGTTTTTATTTTTTGTCTAGATATATAACGTTATTTTTTTATTTTTTTATGGTTTATTGTCAAGTTGGTTTCCATATAACACCCAGTGCTCATCCCCACAAGTGCCTTCCTCCATGCCCATCACCCATTTTCCCCTCTCCTCCACCCCCATCAACTCTCAGTTTGTTCTTAGTATTTAAGAGAGAGAGAGAGAAAGTCGGAGAGAGAGAGAGTGAGAGAGACAGAGTGCCAACAGAGGAAATGCAGAGAGAGAGGAGGAGACACAGAATCCAAAGCAGGATCCAGGCTCTGAGCTATCAGCACAGAGCCCAATGTGGGACTCGAACCCATGAACCATGAGAGAACATGACCTGAGCCAAAGTTGGATGCTTAACAGACTGAGCCATCAGGTGCCCCGAAATAGTAGTTTTTAAATGTATCCCTTTCCTCCCACAGAAGAAGAAATTAAAAAGGTACCATGAATTTTATCAAAAGAAGCTCTTGTCTGGAGTCCATTGGATCCTAGTTTTGCTCTCTGTATCCTTGATGGTTGCTACCCCCAAGGTGAGGCCTGTGATGGGAAAATGAAGTGCTTTTCAGTGACAGTGGCAGTCCATTCAGTGGGGTTCCTGGGCCCTCCTGTCCCCACCTCTCCCTGCACGTGTGTCCCAGTAGGTGAGTTCTGCTTTGGTCCCGGAGACTTTCCCACTACCGTGGCCATGCTGTTCCTTCATGGCTGTGCTGTTCCTTCATGGCCGTGCTTTGTGCACATTTGCCTGGTCTTCTTCTTACCATTGCTGCTGCCTCAGCTATTGGAGAGAAATCCTCCCCCAAGAAGAAGGACCTCACACACCCCTGATGATGCCAACACTCCCCATGGCTCCTCCTCCTCCAGCTCACTCCGGGGAAAAACACCTCGCCTCCAGCTTGTCCCTGGAAAGACTAGAACTACACATCTGGCACCATGACTGTTGTCTGACTTACAGATCACACATCTCTGGGGCTGACATGCAGGCATTTGCTTGTCCCCCAGGATCTACTGTGAATAAAAGGGCCAGTTTTGAACGGCCCAGCTCCTCTTTCTGGTTCCCCCCAGCTGCTCCCTGAGTTAGTTTTCCTGTTCCTACAAAGGAGCCTGGAACTTTCAGATGTACTGCACCCCCTGCCCCACCTGGGAGCTTGGAGCGAATTCCCCAGAGCCATGTGCAAAGCAGGTGTGTGAGGTGTGCATGGAGCAGGTGAGGGAGACACATTCAGACCCATACCTTCCTAATGAGGAGTGCTGTCCATAAGTGGGGCTGTGTCTTCTGTCTCACCCTTCACCACTGTCCTTGCCAGGTCCCCCTCTCCCTCTGGCTGAGAGACTTAATTCTGGGGCTCAGAACCCTAGGTTTGAATCCAAAGCTCCCTTTGCTATTCCTTGCAGCTTTCTACTGAAAGTAGCATTCATGGAAATCTTTCCACTAATCCAAGGGGATATTGCAGACCAGACCCCTATCATGACATTTGTCACTCTTCCAATAGCAACAAAGGCAAAGCAATCTCATACATTATCTTGGATGCAGAAAACGCTGAGAACCCTCATTGGACTAGGTCTTGCCCAGATCAGAACAGGGCTGTGAATTTACTGCAGACACATTTCCAATGACTTCCCTGCCATATTTTACCTTCGCCAAGTTTTATTCTTACATTAGTCAGGAAATGACTGTTTCCAAGAAACTCTGACAACATCCTGAGAAAGAATGACTGAGTCAGAGTTTTGCATAATCAGGAATCCTAAGGAATGTGGAAGCCCATGGACAGGATACAGCAAAAATGCAATTTGCTGAGTGGCTGTGCCTGAGTTTAAGGAAAGTACAACTTTCAAAGTGCTCCTCATGATTTGAGAATAGGATGGGAAAGACATGTCTTTGATTCTGGACTACAAATACTTTCTATTAAGGATCACTGTGGCTGGTGGTCTCTGGGACCTCTTCCTTTTGTTGGGTATCCATCCCAACTTAGGCACGTATGACCACGAGTGTCCAGTGAACAACAGATAAGCGGCACTCTGGGTTAATTTTTGATGCATGCGTCCAAAGTGAAAAAATTAACCGGGAGCTGCTTCCCAGTGTTGCCAAAGTTGCTGCTTTTAGGAGATTTGAAATAGCTGCTTGAACCAGGAGGGATTCTTAGGAGTGCTTCAACCTTAAACAGCATACTTAGAGCCTTTAATGGTAACCTGTAGAAAATTCTGAGGACCAAAGTTGATGGCAAACGTGGCCTGAGCTCGTTTCTCAAACTCTTCCCTGACTACACAGGCAGCCATCTGGAACAAGGGTGGGAGCACAGAAGAAATCCTTCACCTTATAGAGCCTCCCCTTGGCTTCTCTGCCCCACCATGCCTCCCTGTACAGACAGATGGTTTCATTAGAGCAAAATGCCAGAGTAGTAACGTTCTTTTTCTCTCCCACATTCTGCGATATGATCTTTTGTCTCTTTGCTGAATTAAATCTCCAGTTCTGAGCATGTCTTTGGAAAGCCTGCTCTCCTAGAAGGCTCCCACACGTCCAAAAGTAGGTAAGTAGGTGAGGAAGGAGGAGTTGCACAGGGTGAGGTCCCAGCTGATGTGCATAATCTCCCACAGACCTAGGAGACCTCAGGCATGCTAGAAAGTCTGAGGAGACCTTTTTGGTCTTTGGCCAGCATCAATCAGATTATAGTTGGAGTAATTTTCCAGCATCTTGCATAAACTGGGAGCTAATTGTGAAACATTGCCATCTTTTTAAAAAAATTTTTCGTGTTTATTTATTTTTGAAAGAGAGAGAGTAAGAATATGAGCAGGGCAGGGGTGCCTGGGTGGCTTAGTCGGTTAAGCGTCCGACTTTCGCTTAGGTCATGATCTCGCGGTTCGTGGGTTCGAGCCCCGCGTCGGGCTCTGTGCTGATGGCCAGCTCAGAGCCTGGAGCCTGTTTCAGATTTTATGTCTCCCTCTCTCTCTGACCTTCCCCTGCTCATACTGTCTCTCAGAAATAAAATTTTATAAAAACATTTAAAAAAAAAGAATATGAGCAGGGCAGAGGCAGAGAGAGCGGGAGAGACAGAATCCAAAGCAGGCTCCAGGCTCTAGCTGTCAGCACAGAGCCTGATGCAGGGCTCAAACCCACAAACTACAAGATCATGATCTGAGCCAAAGTCGGACACTTAACCAACTGAGCCACCCAGGCGCCCCACAAACATTTCCATCTTTTAATTTCTCCTTGCTGACTTCCTGTCCCAAAGGGGTAAAAATGCTGGCATGGCCAGAGACCCAGAGCAAGCTGAAGGTCAGGGCATCCGATGTGGGGTAGAGACCAAGTAAATGAAGGGCAAGCTGCAGAAGAAAGACAGTTGGAGTGCACAGCCACCAGGGGTGCAGACTGTAGCCATGGGGAGGGACAGAGATCAGGTCCAAGTGACAATAGAGAAGATTCAATTCAGTGGGAGGCAGTCAGTGGGTAGTGTGGTGGCTGAACCTGGTGGTAGGGTCAGAGCAATGCTTCCAGGGTGGAGACAAATCTCCCCAAAATGTGGAAGTCCCTTGTTACAGTGGGTCACACAGGGCATTCCTTGAATTAAGGGAAAAAGTAAATGGAACTATAATATGAGGGCATGGGGATGCGTCAGGAAACCTGACTCCAGCCTACTGACTAGGGTTTCAGAGACACATAAAGAAGGGTGAAAGATCCAGGTTTATAGACCATGTGCATGGAGGGCGAAGGGGCCCCCAAGTGACTGCCATGTGTGACACAGTTCAGGGATGCAGAGCTGTTGTCCTCAGCTCTGAGCAGGTCCAAACTCTGTTAGCTGGTGGGTACAGAGGCTGTGCTTGTGCCCTGAGGTGCTGTGGGGTGGGGGACAGATTGACTGCAGAGCTGACGGTAAACAAGGGCTGGTGTGGGCCAGGAGCTGAGCCTCACACATCCACTTCTTGCTTCTAGAAACCTGCCCTAAGCACAGTAGCTGTGTGCCCTTTGTGCCGCTTTTGTGCCCGAGGTAGACAGTGGTCATCGGTCACAGCAGCATAGCAGAGCAGGTAAGAGTGCATGTTCTGGTGTTAGGCCTTCAAAGGCGGCTCCTCTAACAACGCACAGGTAAGTTACCCTATAAAACATAGAGTCCTCATCCACAAATATTACTCATCTCAAAGGTTTTTATGAAGAGTGAATGAAATAACTGTATAAAATATTTAGCGCAGAACCTAGCCCATTATTTGCTCTTAATAAACAGAATCACTGACGATGACATACTTATGAGATTATCTATATGTAAAGTCATTAATAAAATCGTTACTAACATTCTTAGTATTTCCTACTGCTCAGCGAAGAATTAGCTTTGCCCCAAAGGGATGTCTGGCTTTTGCCCCTGGCTTCTGGGAGCTAACCTCTAAACCTGTGGAATTATCCTAGTGATAAGTGGCTCTTCCCGATTTGTGGTGGGCTCCTTGACCACACTGATAGTTGGTACTAAGATGACTCAGGGTGGGGGCTGGCCAAACCAGAAAGATCAACCACGTGATTTGAGGGATGGCACTTTGGACAGCCACAGGGGCCATAGTTCAGTTGGTCGTGCCGTGTGATGAAACTCCACCACAGACTGTGGATACCGAGCTCAGGGGACCCAAGGAGTTAATGCTCTGTGTGCATATTTCCATAGATAGACACTCAGAGGGTAAGGTGTCTCCAAGCGAATGGGGACCTTCTTACCCCCCATCTCCACCCTATGTATCTTAGTCCATTTGGGCTGCTATGACAAAAATACCACAAACTGGGTGGCTCATAACAACATGAATTCATTTCTCACAGTTCTGGAGGCTGGGAAATCAAAGATCATCACACTGGCAGATTTGGTATCTAGAGAGAGCTTCCTGGACCATGGATGCTCCACATGTCCTTACACGGTGGAAAGGGTGAGAGAACTCTCTGGGGCCTGTTTTATAAGAGCACTAATCGCATTCATGGGGGCTCCACCCTCATGATCTTTTCACCTCCTCACGCCCTCCTCCTAATACCATCTCACTAGAGGTTAGTGTTCAAGGTATGAATTTGGGAGACACAGGCATTCAGTCTGTAGTAGTGTCCCTTCCTTTGGCAGGCTCTGATTGTTATTCCTTTGCTATAAAAAGCCCCTGTGATTGTGAGGATGGTATTCTTCCTGAGTTCTGTGAGTCATTCTAGCACATTTTCAAACCTGCAAGAGTCCATAGGCCTCCCTGAATCTGTAGCTAGGTGATCTGAAGGGAGTGTGTCAGTGGACATCTGAGTACCTGTGGCTGGTGTCAGAAGTCTTGGACAGACCTGGCGGCCTGAAGCACAATGCCCTTAACCTGGACATTCATTCCAAGTACGTGCTGGTCTGTCACGCAGCCTCAGAGTCCTGCTTAACACAAGGCTCCGGGCAGCCATTACATCACGTTGGAATTGCATTTGAGAAGTCTGTTTGCTGTCCTTGTCCTCTTCTGGAATTCCTGTGCTTAAAGTTCTCCTAGAAATGCCCATCTCCTGTCACATTACCCATTGCAATTATTCACATATTCTAAAACCACATCATCGTATGTCTGTGCAGTTGCAAACTTCCAGTTCCTTTGTATACTTTCTGGAAACTCCATATTCCTTGTATGATCCTATGAAGCATATAGTACCTTGTACAGAAAAGGCCTGCAATGACATTGAATTGAATGCACAACTATTGATTCAACTTTTGTGAAGTGCAAGGCATTGCCGACTGATCACATGGCCAGGCCATAAACATACAAGGGACGACACTTCGTTCTATGTCCCCAAGCGCCGATTATCTCACCCTTGCCCAGAGAGAACTTGCTTTCCTTGTGTCACTCTTAGCTGTCAGTTCAGCCCATCACTTTCTACAGAGTGAGTGCAGGGTATGCTCCATGGCAGAGAGGGACAACTTTTATTCTCATTTACTTCCAGCCTCCCTATATTCTCTTGGTATGTGCTTAGTTCCGGGTGGTGGGCCGTGAAGTCTTTAATTACTGGTGTGCAGCCTCTTCAAGCTCTCTCCTGTCGTGCAGTTGAGGGGTCCATGTGCTAGTGACCATGTAGTTTCCAGGGGGTTAAGCCTCTGGTGTTCTGTGTCCCTGAGTATTTGTGGGGCACAGTTCCTACCAACACTTTTTTGTACCCATAACGCGAATGAGAAATTAATCTTTGTTTTCCTCTTCAGCTTTTGTTTGTTTTGTTTCCACTGAATGACCCAATATTGTCTTGATCAATGGCCTGACTCAAAGTCTCCGGTAGTCTGTACAACCACACAGCAGCTACTAGCCTGTGACTTGAACATAGAAGAAAACAGAGGTTAGCATCTGCCCTGGGTGTGGTGAAACCAATGGGAAAGGGAAGAAGAGGCAAAATTTATATATTTTTGTTATACTTCTGTTATTTTGTCCTCAAGTTGTAGAAAAAGCTGTTTAAAATACCAGTTTTGCAACATATACTTGGGAAGCTAGATGTGGTATAAAGCCAGGTTTCCGTGGCTTTATTGGTATTTGGGATGGGTAATTCTTTGTCATTGGGGCTGTTGTTACACACCGTCAGTGTTAGGCAGCATCCCTGGCCTCTACCCACCAGGTAACAGTAGCATCGCTTACCACCCCCTCCGAGCTGTGACAATCACAGCTGTCTTCAGACATTGCCGGTGGCCTCCATGGTGTAATGTCATCCTCTAGTTGAGAACCACTGGCACAGAATGGGAGGGCTGCTCGAGTGTATTTCCGCCACTTATTAGCTCTCTGATCATGGTAACTGAGGCCGTGGAAACTCCAGTTTCCTCATCTATCAAACTGAAATAATAATCGCTATTCAGAACATTCAGAAATTCAGGCACGCAATACTTTGTAAGCTGTAAAGCACTGTGCGTATGGAAGTTAAGCTCTTCAAATTGCCATTTATTTTCTATGCTCTGCACAAAAAATTACTTTTAATGTGAGAATGTGTACTTGATGATTTTCTTATCCTCATGAACGAGGGTGCTTCATAGGCCATCTGGGGCTGTCTGGTTCGTGTTGGATACCTTCCTGCTTGGCTTTCATCTCTTCCCTTTTATTTTTTTATTTTTTTTTTAAATGTTTTATTTATTTCTAGGAGAGAGAGAGAGAGACAGCGTGAGCAGGGGAGGGTCAGAGAGAGAGGGAGATATAGACTCTGAAATAGGCTCCAGGCTCCGAGCTGGCAGTCAGCACAGAGCCCGACGCGGGGCCCGAACCCACCACCCGCGAGATCATGACCTAAGCGAAAGTCGGACGCTTAACGGACTAAACCACCCAGGCGCCCCTCATCTCTTCCCTTTTAATGCCTGTGCCTGTCTTCATATTTCTCCTACTGGCTGGATCTTGTCTTTGGTACCCAGAGTACCATGAAGGTTTTCTACCCTCCACTCATCTGAACCTTTCTTACTCAATCTAAAAGAACATACTTCCTCCCCTAAAAAGGCATCAAACCTCATTCCCTTCCGCTTTAGCTCCTGGCCACTGAAAGTATTAGATAGTAATGTGATGAACAGGTTGAAAGCTAAGACGATAAGGCTGAAAGGCTTATACTTCTCTTGAGCATCATCTCTCCTTAGTCGCATTGCATTTACCCTTATCAACGTTAGGATTGCTTCATGTCCTTGTCAGTACTTGGTGTTACCATTCTCTTCAGTTTCAGCCATTCTAGTAGGTGTGTATTGGTATTTCATTTTGGTTTTAAGAAGGCATTTGCAGAGGTATGTTCCCTGACCTAAAGAAAAGAGGAATCCTTGGTTACAGAATATGTCGAGAGACAGTATCATGGACTTTCAGGAGACAGGAACACACATTTATTGTGAACTTACTACATGTTAAACACAACATGAGACGTTCCATCCAAATGATTACATTTAATGCTTCCAACCGTCTATACATGAAGTTTCACTTTTCCCCCTTTACAGATTAAACACTAGACTCTGGAAATATTTAATAAATTGCCCCAAATCTCACATTTATGAAGGTTTGGCTCATGGCATATCATGCAGTTGGCTGCGGGTTCCTTCTCACATGGACACTGATATGGGGAATTGCCTATTTCTTTCACAGAGAGAGAGAACAAAATGGTGGATGTGGGGTGGGGAGATAGGAGAAGTTCAAGGCGTTTCTAAGCCATGTTGGGATTTGTGTGGAAAAGGCAGGAATTGGACCTGTAGCTGCTGATTCTCCATCCAGTGCCAAGTTCGCCTGGCTGTCAATGTGCTTGGAGCACTTCTGGGCGTACTGGCCCATGTTCCTTTCCAAAAACGCACACTCTGACCGGGCAGGCAGTCATGCTCTCTGGATTGCTCTTTAAATGCCTTAATATCCCTTACCTCCTGATCCCCAAAGCCCCGGGGAGGAGATATGGTGGATCCTATCTTCACATTTGGATTAAGTAGCTGGTAGTGGGAACATTTTAGTGATCATTCAAGATCACAGAGTAGACAGAGAGAGCAAGAATCAAGTTCAGGGCCCTTTCCGTGTAAAAAATGTCATGACGTGATCCCACATGACCGGTTTTCTCAGCGGTCCTCTGTGGCACGCTTAGGTCCGATCCTCTCATACTTGTCCTATTTTGCTGATCTGACATTGGCTGCAGGAGGGACACAGTGAGGGCAGCAGTGTCCGTGGTAACAATTCCTGCAGCCGACATTCTCTGAATCCTTCCTCTGTCCGGGGCTTTGGCCACACACATGCTCACGGTAGCCCTTTGGTTTGTCTTCAGATGAGAAGACAGAGCCATGCAGAGGTCGGGCACCTTGCCCAAGGACTGAACTGGAAACCCAGGCACGTGAGGCACGTGAAACACTGTGTGCCTTACATCGCCTTCTGTGAGTACGAAATGTGGTTTTACAGATGAGTCTTCAGGGATCATGAGGGTGGGTGGTGTGATTTCGGACACCGGGCTGAGAGAGGCTCCGAGCCGAAGCTTTGCTCTCGCATTTTCACGCGCTTTCCTAGCAGCTTCTAACTGAACCAGATGGAGCAGCCACATTCACTACTTCCCTTCCTCTCTACTCTTCCCACGTCCTTCTCCCCGTCTTAATTCTTGGAAGGAAAAGGCATTATGGTTCATGTACCTTTCCGCAGTGCAGATAAATCAGCTGGCCCTACCAAGAACGCATTGCTCCATTGTTAGCTTGATCCTTTGTTACGAATGAAATATTTTGAACATACTGAGGGTTACTGATGCTCACATATCCCGCTGCTGAGATTTTTAACCCATTTTTAATATTCTGCACTATTTGCCCTACAGCTTTTAAATTAAGGAATTAGATGTTTCAGGTTAGGGTGACAATCTACCACCCACTCCAGATCACTCAACCTTGTAAAGAAAAACTTCTGATTCCCACCAAATACGTGCAACCCTCAGACACCTCCCTCTCCGTAACAGGTGTTCATATTCCCCCACTTGCTTCGTATGAACGATCTTTCCCTTACTCTTGTCTTTCCTTTGTGGCCCGTCCCTGCAGTATGTCAGTTGATCCAAGATTTCTCCCAAATCCACAATCTCCCTGCATCATCATCGCCCTCCCAGGCTTTGGTGGTGGCCTCCCAGATGGTCCCCCTGTTTCCTCTCAACTTCTATGGTCAGTCTGTCACACTGCAACCCAGTGACTCATAAAGAGTAGATTATATCCGATCACTGTCAGCTATGGACTGAAAGTTTGTGTCCCTAAAATTCATGTTAAAGCCTAATCCCCAAAGTGATGGTAGTAGGAGGTGGGGCCTTTGGGAGGGGCTTTGGGCACGAGGGCAGAGCCTTCACCAATGAGATTAGGGCCCTAACAAGAGAATGGGCCACTGGTCTGTCTGGCCTCTTGGCTCCCTCCAGCCCTGGCCTTTCTGTGTTCCTTGAGCAAATCGAGTTCATTCCTGCTCTGGGCTCTTCTGTCTGGACAGCTTGTTCCCCAGGTCCTCACTGGTTCCCTCCCTTCCTTCCCTCAGATCCCCACCTAAAGGCACGTCCTCTGGGAGATATTCCCACACAGATTCCCTGCATCACTACCTGCATTCTCTCCTTTTGCTCCATTTTCCCCGCGTTATTTATGAACAACTGAGATCATCACATATTCATTGGTTTGTCTCTCTCACATCCTTGGACTCAGAATATAAATTTCGTGAATCTGTCTTGTTCTCCACAGCATCCCTCATACCTTTGTGGCTGGCTCATAGTAGGTCCTTCATACACACTTTCTGAATGGTTGACTGGATCTCATTATCTTGCTTTCTTCCGAAAGAAGCTATTTTTAAGTCGATATATTTTAAGCCTACTTCCACATTGTTATACGTATCACATATTTATATACCCATGTAGATTTCATATGAACTTGAGTGCAAAATTTCCACACAAATGACACCATATTGTACATGTCGTTCTGCAACTTGACTTTTCTTTTCTGATCCCAAAATGCCTTTAAGGTTAATCCATGTTGACACTTGTCAACATAAACTGTTAGTTCATAAACTGTTGCACGATGTTCCACTGAATGAATAAATCATGATTTATTTATCCAGCCCCCTACTGAGTTATAGTTAAGTTGTGTTTATTTTGGGGCAAGGGGTCTCTAATGCACATGGGAATCTCTGGATAGGATTCATAGAAGTGGCACCATTGGACCAGAGGTTAAGGACAACTTCAACGTTGCCAGATCTATCAAGGGGCCCAAAACTGTTGGTATCATTTTATGAAGTAGAATTCCATTTCCCACATCTTAATCAATATTTCTAGTTATCATATTTTAAAACTTTACATGTCTGACAGGTGTCTTCTGTATCTCATTTTCATTTTGCATTTCTCACATTATTACACTAGTGTCTTTCTCCTCCCCATGAGTGTTTATTGACCATTCAAGTTTCTTCCCTCTGGGTTCCTTGCTCATATTTGTGCCTGTTTTGCTCTTGAGTTGTTTGTCCGTCTCTTATTAGTTTGAAGCGGCTGTTTATGAATAGTCTATAAAAATAGTTGGTAGTTTATTCGCATTGCAAATATCATCTCACGATCTGTGGGTTTCTTTTCAATTTATTTATAGTGTCTTTTTTTTCCTGCATATGTCTCAGATTTAATCCAGTATTGTCCTTCATGTCTGACTTGTCTCTATATATTTTAAAGAAATCCCTCCCAGCTCTTACATTATAAAAATGTTCTCCTATATTTCCTTTTAAACTCTAAAGTTTGTTTTCTGAAAGTTTGCTTTCTTATTTTTTCAGTATGATATGAGATAGGGATCTAGTTTCTTTTTATTTATTTATTTTTTTAAATATTTTTATTTATTTCTAGGAGAGAGGGAGAGACAACGTGAGCAGGGGAGGATCAGAGAGAGAGGGAGACACAGACTCTGAAATAGGCTCCAGGCTCTGAGCTGGCAGTCAGTTCAGAGCCCGACGCGGGGCTCAAACCCACGAACCGGCGAGATCATGACCTAAGCGAAAGTCGGACGCTTAACCGACTAAGCCACCCAGGCGCCCCTAATTTCTTTTTATTTTTATCATTTTAAAAATGATTTTAAAATGTGTATTTTTGAGAGAGAGAGAGAGAGCTGGGGAGGGGCAGAGAGAGAGAGGGAGACACAGAATCCAAAGCAGGCTCCAGGCTCTGAGCTGTCAGCACAGAGCCCAACACAGGGCTCGAACTCACAAACCACAAGATCAAGATTCGAGCCAAAATAGGATGCTTAACTAACTGAGCCACCCAGGCGCCCCATAATTTCTTTTCATTTTTAATACATGTAGCCATGTAAGCCAGCACCATTTGAAATAGTTTATCTTAGTTTTCGGAGTAGGTAACACATTCTTTTGGTTTAAAGATCAGAATAATGTTACAAAATGCATACTGAGTGATCTTGACCCCACGTACCCTCTCCTCCCCATCCTTCTGGGTTGTTCTGGGTTTCTCCATGCAAATAAAACAAACAGGAGAAGATATTCTTATCCTCCCTTTATTAAACGCGAATGGCATATTTCCACAAAGGGCTTGAACCTTGTTTTTCTCAGTTAGCCATTTTTCCTAGAGCCCCTTCCGTGTGAGCGATTAGAAATGGTTTTACCTCTTTTACATCTGAGTAGTGTTCTGTTGTGTGGAACTCTCAGGGTGTGCTTAAGCAATTACCTACAGATGGACATTGGGACATCTCCAGGCCTTTTTTAGTTACTGCTAATGGAGCAGCAGTGAATGACATTATACACACATCCTTTCATATGTGGCAAATTCCCAGAAGTGGAGTGTCTGGGTGCAAGGGTGCATGCATGTGCATCTGTAATTGTGGTAGACATTGCCAATCAGCCTTCACAGCTGCTGGTTTCTTCTCTATGCTGTCAGGCATACGTGAGAGCATCTCTTTCCTCATAGCTTGTCAATAGGAAGTTGTCAGACTTGTAAACTTTTGACAGACAAGGAAGGTATCAAGGAGGTTCTTGACATTTTCTTCCTTTTATTTTCCATTTTAGATTTTTAAAAACTTGAATTATAATTAGCATTAAGCACACAAATCTAAACTCTACAGGTCTATGACATTTTACGTTTTACACTTTACTCATGCACCCACCACTCTGGTAAAATACAGAGATTTTCCACTTTTCTAGAAGGCTTTTTTATGCTGCCCCAATCATTGCACTCCACCGAGAGCAGCCACTGTTCAGATTGCTATCATCACATTAATTGCACTTTATTTTAATTTTTATGTAATTGGAATCATAGAGTAGATTCTCTTTCGTGTAAGATTTCTTTTCCTCACCTTATGTTTGTGAGATACAACCATATTCTTTTTTTTTTTTTAAAGTTTATTTATGTTTTTGCGAGAAAGAGAGAGAACAGGGAGGGGCAGAGAAAGGAAGAGAGGGAGAGAATCCCAAGCAGGCTCCACACTGTCAGTGCGGAGCCCAATGCGGGGCTCAACGCAGAGCCTGAACTCATGAACCGTGAGATTGTGACCTGAGCCAATATAGGATGCTTAACTGACTGAGCCATCCAGGAGCCCCAGATACATCCGTATTCTTACAGGTATTGGTAGTTTCTTTATTTTCCTTATTGTGTAGTATTCCATTGTATGAATATACCACAACTTATTTACTCTATGTTGGTGAATATTTTTATATTCACCAAATATATATCATATTTATATTATATATAATAAATATATATCAAAATAATTTATATTATAATAATAAATATATATCAACATAATATATATTATATATAATGGATTACTTTATATATAATATATATAAGACTTGGCCAGTTAGAGGTACTGCAAGTTTTACATGGCTGCTGTCAAGAACTGTGAAGTCTTATCCTTGCTGGAAGCCAACACAGTAGCCTGCCAAGTTTCATCCACAGAACAGTTTCATCCATTACTGGATCAGCAATGAGGGCAATTGATTAGAGTGAGCATGTCTGATGAAGGACTGTTACCCAAAGTATACAAAAGACTCTTAAAACTCAACAATAAGAGAAGAAACAATCTGATTAAAAAAGTCACCAGAGACCTTAGCAAACACCTCACCAAAGAGGATATACAAATGGCAAATAAGTATATGAAAAGGTGCTTCACAACAAATGTCATCAGGGAAATGGAAATTACAACCACAATGAGCTATCACAACACACCTATCAGAATGCCTCAAATCCAGAGCAGTGACAATATTAAATTCTGGTGAGGGTGTGGAGCAGCAGGAAGTCTCATTTACTGCCGATGGGATTGCAGAAATGGGGCAGCCACATTAAAAGACAGTTTGATGATTTTTTTATAAAACTAAACATACTCTTGCCATACCATTCGGCAATGGCACCTCTTGGTATTTCTCCAAAGGAGTTGAAGAGAGTTATGTTCAAATAAAAGCCTGCATATGGATGTTTATAGCGGCTTTATTTATAATTGCCCAAACTTGGAAGCAGCCAAGACACCTTTCAGTAGGTGAATAGACAAATAAACCATATATACAGATATTGGATTATTATTTAACACTAAAAAGAAATGAGCTATCACTCCAGGAAAAGCCATGGAGGAATCTTTAGTGCATGTTACTTAGTGAAAGAAGCCAACCTGAGATGGCTGCAGACTGTACGGTTCCAATGGTGTGGCATTATGGGAAAAACAAAGCTAAGGAGACAATAAAAAAAATGAAGGCTGCCTAGGAGGAATAGGTGGAGCATGGTGCAGTGAAACTACTCTTTGTTGACACCATAATGATGGGTACACATCATTATATGTTTGTCCAAACCTGTAGAATGTACACCATCGAAAGTGAACCCTAAGGTAAACTATAGCCCCTGTCGTAAGCTTTGAGTGGTTATGATGTATGAGTCAGTGCAAGTTCACCAGCTGCAAGAAGTGCTCCACAACGGCCAGGGATGTTGACAACGTGGGAGCACAGAGAATATGGGGAAATCTCTGTACCTTTGATTGATCTTAGTGTTCTCTATTAAGTGCATCTCCGGTTCTGGGTTGTAAGTGCTACAGGTGAGGAATACACGTACTGTCCTCCACACTGCATTCCTCTTTACAGTTAATGAGAGTAAAATTTGAACACGTTTCTGATGAGGTACCAGCCTTGCCTAAATATGGTTTTAGGAATTCAGAAAGTGATTTGATTGTCTATAAGGTTTTGAAATGTAAAATCTTTAGAAAGTTCTGTTAAATATAATGGTCTATCAAAAAAATTGAGATATTTAAGAAATGGATTGTTAAAATTTTCTCATGTCTGAAGTCAAATGTTCTATAAACGTGACCAGACGGAGAAAGAGCCAGAATGATTAGTGCCCTGGTAAAAGATGTGAGTGTACTTATTTTGAGAAATTCCTCTGTTTTTGGCCTAGGGCCATTTGTTCTAAGTAAAGTCCAGCCCTCTGGGAGCCCTCAGAGGGGCCATGGAAGAAAAATAGCTTCTGTGAAACACGTTGGAAAGAATCAAGAGGCGGTTTTTTTTTTTTTTTTTTAATTTAAATGGCTTGACCTTAAACATCATCAAAATAAACTATGAGGTTTTACCTACTTTTACTTTTATCCTTATATACTTCACTACTGATCTTCATTCAGCTTTCTCTGTATCAGGAGTGGAAATAATCTGTAATTCTTTATTCCCTATAATGAGAACTGTAACACTTTCTTGACACTTCAAGCCATCTGAGGTCCAAGGTGAGGTCAGTTTGCTCTCCATATTTACTGTGAGTAAATAATGGGCAATAAAAACCATCCGGTGTTACTACCGGAAATGCTGGCCTATATTTGTCTTATTTGTATTTGTAATGAAAATCGCTATCCTCATTGTCACTAGGCATATGCCAATTTACCGGCCAGAGTGCAAGTTTAATGGCATTTTTGTGGCCCATTTTGTATGAAGTTTGTTTAAATTTTTAGATTTATTCTCTCTCTATGAAGACTTATTTGTTTTAAATTTTTTTGTTATTTTTCTGTACTGTCTTTGCATAGACTTTCCCACAAATTTTATTATCTTAGATCCTTCCAACTAGGAGAGAGTTTTGATTACTACTTGGGGTGCATACTGGCACAGGAGAAGTGAAATGAATAGCAAAGGGAAACTTCATTTTATTTAAAATTTAAATAGGCACCAAGAGTCTTTGCTGAAGAAAGTCAGTTCAGATGGCAAAGGGACCAAAAATAAGAACAAAAAGACACACGTTTTCTCTTAAACAGTTTATGTCTGCAATAACTCGCAACCTGCGAGGCGGATTCTTCTCTATGCTCCTTCTATGTCTAAATTGCTTTCTTTGCCAAAAGTTAAATGCTAAAAAAAGTAAATAATGTGCTTTATTGGAGAAATTTACATTCCTAAAATTTACAAATATCAAAAACTTACTCTTTTTTGCTACTATTCTGATGTTCATAATGCATTTGAGAGGTAATAATAAGAAATGTGAACTTTTAATATTAACACACAAATTATAGTATTTATAAAATGTTTTTTGTAGGACGTGTTTTCTTTTAACCATCTGCCATTTTAAACCTCTATTAATACATCAAACAGAGTTTATATAATATTCTGAGAATGGTCTTCTGTTTCATATATTACAAAACCATAGGAATTCCAAATCTGAATATTATTTAGTTTTCATATAATTTGAAATTTAAAAACTTACTTTTATCTTAAAGCCTATAAAATATAGAGATGAATGTATGAATGACATAAAATCTTATTCTCTCAAGATTAGGTATTAGATAGAATTAGGCATAGCTAAGCCAGTCTCTAAATATTACATAACTGGGGCATCTGGGCAGCTAAGTCAGCTGAGCGTCCGACTTTGGCTCAGGTCATGATCTCATGGTTGGTGAGTTCGAGCTCCACTTCTGCTCTGATAGTGCAGAGCGCAGAGCCCGCTTCAGATACTCTGTCCCCCTCTCTGTGCCCCGCCCCCCCCGCTTGCACTCTTCCCAAAATCCATAAATATTTTAAAAAATAAGTAAATATCATATATTTGTATTAACCTTTTAGAGTAGAAAAGCTGGGCACTACTCTCCTCCTCATCCTCCTCAAATTATTAAGCATGTCTTAAGCACCTGCTGCAAGGCCTGTCTTAGATGAACGGACACAGAAAGGTGCAAGGTAATAATAGTAATCTAACAACTGAACACCGTGGCTGTTGTTAGAGGGAAGATGGAGGGGGAGACACCTCAGGCACCAGGGTTGAGGGAGTGCCCAAATTTCAGCAACCAAGATAAAGAATATTCACTTGCCTCATCCTAATTCCCACCTGTTCAGCACTTACTATGTGCAGGGTCCTGCACTAAAAACTTTATTTGGATTTTTCCTATAATTATTGTAATAACTTCTTAGGAAGGTCTCGACCCCATTTTAATGGTGGAGTCATTATGGCCAGGCTCACACAATAATTAGTAAAACTAAAATTGGGACCCAGGTTTTATATCGTGAATAGGTATTTTTTTTTTTTTTGGCCTTTTAGAAGTTGAATGTCTATCTAGCTGCAAGAGAGGTCAATAAAGATAAATCTGGTTGGACGGATGAATGGATAACACAGGGGAATATTATTCAGCCTTTAAAAAGAAGGAAATCTTGTCACGTGGGACAACATGGATGAGCCTACAGAACATTATGCTAGTGACATAAGCCAGGTATAGAAAGACAAATACCACATAATGTCCCTCATATGTGGAATCTGAAAAAGTAGAACTTGCAGAAGCAGAGAGTAGAAAGGTGGTTGTCGGGAAATGGGGGTGGGGACAGTGGGGAGATGTCAGTCAAAGGGTACAAAGTTTCAGTTTTGCAGGATGACTAAGTTCTGGAAATAGACTATACTGCATGGTGGTGATAGTAACAATGTATTGCATACTTGAAATTTTCTGGGAGTAATAAGCATCTTCACCACACACACACACACACACACACACACACACACACACACACACCAAAAAACTAAAAGGAAAGAGAATGGTAACTGATTCAATTCAGTTGAGGCAATGGATTTGTTATTTAGATGGCAAGTGTAGTAATCATTTCACTATGTGTAGGTATATCAAAACAACAAGTTGGATACCTTAAATACATAAATTCCTACCGGTTATTTATACTAAAGAGAGATCAACACCAAGCACTTTAGCTTAACTTCTCTAAGAAAACTCTGCACTCACTTTGAAGGCTGGAGCCTCATATATTTTCACGTTAACCATGTACATCTGACCACTCTGATTTGGCGACCTTTGAAAGATTTTCTCTTTTTGTTTTCTATTCTGTTAAAAATCACCCCCTTGTCTTTTCCATATATCTCTAATAAAATTTCTGCCTTCTTAAACCTTTGAATGAATTTAAATGCTGTGTCTTTTATTTCCCTGGTCAAGCCACAGCCTTAAAATAAAGGTGTAAAGAGATTTGAAAACAGGGTTCTAGCTGATTACTTCTTTTCATCAATCTTGAGGATGCTTGTCAAAGTGGAGCTTTGAAAGAAAGGTTGTTTTTCAGAAGAAAAACTGAATACTTAAATAAACAAGGAGCAAAAGAACTTTTGTATTTTACTCTGGTGCAGTTGCTACATTTGAACATTATTATTGACTGTTTTTTTCCTTTGAGGGAACATTGTGAAGAATTGAGTGATTAAAGAAAACCTTTTCAGTTTGTGCTGTTTGCTCCCAATAATGCGAATCAAAATTACACTCTGTAATAACAAGGCTTAAAGCAATGGATTCTGCCTTGGCAATTTTTAGACTTCTTCCTTGTTTTTTTCTAAGGAAAAACCCACCTAACGACTCTGAAATAATAAGACAAAAGACAGAGTCAAACAATAGAGATAATGTTCGGCTCCTCCTTCACCCTCCTGCTGACAGGTGTTATCATCCCTAGTTTGATGATGAAAAAATTAGTCTCAAAGGCACAAATGAGCCTCATACCACAGTTTTCCTGTAAGTGATTTCCCTTTCTTCTCCAGTATAGCAAAATCATAGAGAAAAATACTTGAAATTACCCATCTCCTCAAAATGCTAGACTTATTCAACAAACATTTATTGAGAATGTTCTGTTCTGAGTGGAGACGACTCGTATACGGCCTCAGAGGAATCATGGTGCAGGAGGGCGAAGCTATGCACCAGGTGGTATCTGGCCAGTTTACCGTATGCCAGGCAGCCCCGCACCTGCCCCTCGTACGGCTGAGCCTCACAAACGATCAGGATTGATGATCCTCTCTGCTACTGTGTTCGTTGTGTTTGGACACTTCCAAATGTGGCTAAGGAAGGGTTTCTTTCCTATACACTGCACCAATGAGCTATAATTATATACGATACTGTCACATTTGGGCAGCATGAAAGACGTGATTCGGTCCCATTTCTTAATGAGCCTTCACAGGCAATTTTGAAAACCCAGTTGCATCTCAATACTCTCCTCTGTAAAACCACATGCTGATAATATGGATGCCTGACTTCTCCCCGGATTCTGGTTATGCAAGGGATGAAATAAGATAAATGTATATGAAAGCCTAATCCGAACCTGGGTTCACCTCTTGGCGGGCGTCAAGCCAAAAGACACAAGCACAGATCAGAAAGCGAAGAGTTTGACCTGCAACAAGGAAAGGGAACACCGGGGACATTTCCCCAAGCTGCGTCTCCCAGAACAACAAAGTTGGGGACTTTAAGCCAAGGGTTAGAGTGTGCATATTCACGAAGGGGCTGCAAAGGGGGCTCATTATAGAATCGGGGCAAAATTCATCCTACTTGACAGAGTCCAGGTCTTGGATGATTGAAATCAGGAGGGCCGGCAAGGGTGAGCATCATTCATTCTCTGGCTCCAGTTAGTCCGGCGTTTGAGTGCTCAAAGGGGTTAAATCCTGCAAAAATGACTCAAGAATGTGTGTTAGGTCAACTTTTAGTTCTTAAACAGCACTGGGAGTTTTACCACTGATCTATTGTCTCAGATATGGTTAGGCTGTTTCCTGGCCTGGTAGAGACTGTTAGTTTTGGGTTTCCTTTGGTGCCTTAAAAATCCTAACTTCTGAGGTTTGGGCATTCCTGTTGCAATCCCAACAACTCCTAAGAAGTTCTGCAGGAAGTGATTTTGGCAAATAGAGTTAGTTGTTACAGACTATGAAAAAAGCCAATAGAGCTATATCTCATCTTTCTTTTTCCAGGGACCCCTAAAGTTTTCAGTTTACAGAAGGGTAAATCTTTAATGTTTCTATTATCATTGTTTTTATTTTATTACAGAATCCTGTTCTAAACTCAGCCTCATCAAAAACATTCACTAAAGAGGTGGAATGATTAAAGATACACGCTTTTTTTCCCCCTAGCTGGAGTTGCTGCTAACAGAAATGATTAGCATTTGTCATTTCATAATTTAAAGACCACTTTACCTATATTATTCCATTTCAATCTTACCTAAAGCTTGAAACAGTTAAGTACTAAGTTGCTACATTTTTAGCCCTATTTCATGTGATGAAAAAAATTGGGCTCCCAAAGTGTAGTCTGCGTGAGATCACTCTATCAACAACAAATGAATGTCTCATATCCAGGTTTTAAAGATGAAAATGCCAAGGGTAGGGGCTCACTTGGTTAAGTGCTTGACTTTGGCTCAGGTCATGATCTGGTGGTTTGTGAGTTCAAGCCCTACATCAGGCTCTGTGCTGACAGCTCAGAGCCTGGAGCCTGCTTTGGATTCTGTGTCTCCTCTCTCTGCAACCCTCCCCCAACCACTGCTCACACTTTCTCTCTCTTTTAAAAATAAATAATAAACGTTTTAAAAAAAAAAAAAAGTGCCAAGGCTATCTTTAGGGCACAGTATTCCTTGGCTAGTTTCTGCCTGTGATCTGTGATTTAGGAGGCTCAATGGAATAGCATCAATCAGTTCTCTTCTGCCCCCAAGGGGGTCCCAACAGCTTTGAGGATGACGGGATCTGGCTTCCAGGTAATAGTAGTGGGGTTTGAACACATTTATAGGGGATATGCCTAACGGATTTGTATGTCTGCTTAAATGAAGAAAAATATTGACTTTTATCTACGAATAAGATTAGGTACCAAAAATGTCATATTTTTGAAGCACAAGCAATTCTGTCATTAACAGTTTAAAAAGACACATCTAGCTGTTGTGTAAATTAAATTACCAAGGCTTATGGTGTGGATTTTCAATATAGTCTCCATCAGTGCAAACTTAATGTGATTATTGTGATACTATATATGTGTGTGCGTGTGTGTGTATGTATATATATATACATATATACATTTTTATTTTTATACATATATACATATATGTATAAAAATACATATATGTGTATAAAAATACACATATATACATATATGTATAAAATATATATACGTATCTACATTTATATTTATATTTATATTCCTGGTGCTATAAAAAGAGTTTTTATAGCACCAGGAATGTAAATTTAGGCATTAATAAATTTGCCATTGAATTTAAATTAAAAAAATTTAAATCCAAGTTAGTTAACTTATGGTGTAATAATAATTTCAGGAATAGGATTTAGAGATTTATCACTTACATACAACACCCAGTGCTCATCCCAAGTGTCCTCCTTAATGCCCCTCCCCCACCCACCACCCCACCAGCACCCCTCAGTTTGTTCTCTGTATTTAAGAGTCTCTTATGGTTTGTCACTCTTTCTCTGTTTTTATATTATTTTTGCTTCCCTTCCTTTGTGTTCATCTGTTTTGTATCTTACATTCCACATATCAGTGAAATCATATAATATTTGTCTTTCTCTGACTGACTTATTTCTCTTACCATAATAAACTCTAGTTTCATCTGCATTATTGCAAATTAAATTTTCCATTTTTTAAACGGCTCTTTTCAAATCATTGTCATTAATCATAGTACATCCATGATCAAGATGAAAATAAGGAGCTGTTCACTCTGAAAGTTTATATACAGTGCTATGAATTTTCTGTTGTTTCTGGTGGAGCTTTCTATTCATCATCAGGGTGAAAAGAGCATCTTCATTTCAGAGAATGAATCTGTGTTGTGTTACAGCTGTAACAAATGTGTTTTATTGAAGTCATGAGGTACCAAGTTGTAGTGAAAGGAAGGTAAAGTGATGCTGTGCTTGCAGCGTAGAAGCCAAGGGAAGTCCAACCTCAAGATGGGCCATTTTGGTGTGAAGATTATTTTGAGTTAAAGGCAATCAAATTCAGCATATTCAGAAAAAGTTCTTTACCTACCACTCAACTGCCAGTAGGACCTAGAAGAGAGTTATTAACAGAGATTTCTCTTTACCTACGAAACTTATCTGCATAACAAGGTAAACTTTGTTTTCCAAACATCTCTCATTTTCCTGCTAGTGGTCTTCTTCTCCTTTGTATTCCCAGACCCCTAACCCTCTCCTTAGCTCAGGATGTCATATAAGCCTTATGTTGCCTTTGGAATTTCTTGTCTGTGTGGGTTCCCAGTAGGTAGAAAATTAAATTTGGTTTTCTCCTGTTAATCTGTCTCATGTCAACTTGATTCTTAGTCCAGCTAGAAGGAACTTAAAAGGCAGAGGAAATTCCCCCCCACCCCAAAAGCAGCATGCCAAAGATACAAAGTGAGACACTCCATCAAGCCAAATCACACACCCAAATTTTAGGGGAGGAAAAATAATTTTCTTTCTATTTCTCTAGTTTTCTTAGCTGAGACCCTCCTTCCCTCCCCTGTAATAAGAGATAGATTGAAACGAGAAAAACAGGCAGAAGTTTAAAAACATGCATGTCTCCTATATACGTGGGAGAGCCTCAGGAAAACTGAGTAACAGCCCCAAATGCTCCAGGCCACCAATTTAAATACCACCTTCAGCTGAAGACAAAGGAAAGATGGTGAGGAATGCAGGGAAGTAGTGGTGAGGGGCAGCCAGTTATGGAAGAAAAACCCAGTAAATGAGGGTAAAGGTGCTCTGTAGATTTAAGTCCGTGCCTTCCCCACTGATGAGAGTTTCTAGAGATTTAGTCATCCTTCTCTTGGTACAAAGAGAAGACATCCTTACAAATAGGGATTTCCATTGTAAATGTAAGTTTTCCTCACAAGCAGGCAACTTCTGTTGTGTCTGTAGCCTTTCAAAAATAATCAGCCTAAAATCATCAGTATGCCAGAGATATATTTTGGGGAAGTATGTTTTTCTTCCTTTCAAAGGTTTATGCATTTTTACAGACATGATACTTTTAATTTTGAGAAAAACTTTATATACTACCTATAAACTATACACATACACTAATACTTATATAAGTATACACATAAACATATATATACATATATATAACATATAAACTTTAATTAGTATGTGTAGTCTTGTGATTTATAATATATATATTTGGTCATTCAGATGACCAAAATAATCCACAAGAGCAAGATCAATGGGAACATCTTTTGACATAGTATTTGGTCTCTTGCCCGTAGTTCCAGAAATTCCTCCAGAATAATAAAAGTAAAATGGGTATCTTGTTACTTATAGCAAGCTCCTTTCCTCCACAACCTGGTTTATGTTAATGAGGTGACCTCTGGAAAGCACCTAAGGATGGGGGGCTGGTTGCCAAAGGAACCAACTATGAATGGAAGGTTGGAAATTCCAGTCCTAACCCTTGACCTCCAAGGAGGGGAGAGGAGCTGAAAGTTGAATTGATCACCAAAGGCCAATTATTTAATCAATCCTGCCCATGTAATGAAGCCTCCAAGAATGGGGTTTGGAGCAATCCTGGCTTGGTGAGCACATGAAGGTACTGGAAGAGAGGTGTACCTAGAGAGGGCATGAAAGCTCTCATGTCTTCCCTCTGGCTCTTTCTGAGTTGTATCTTTTTATAATAAACTGGCACTTGAGTAGTAAAATATTTCTCTGAGTTGCATGAGCCCCTCTAGCAAATTAATCAAAGCCGAGGAGGAGATTATGGGAACCTCTAATTTTATAGCTAGTACAGTAACAACTTGGGCTTGCAACTGGCATCTGAATCGGATTGGGAGGGCAGTCTTGTAGGTCTGAGCCCTTCACCTGTGGGATTGGATGCTATCTTGGGGTCGATAGTGTCAGAATGGAGTTAAATGGTAGGACATCCAGCTGGTGTCACACAGAACTATTGGTGTGGAGGCATCCCCTCCCTACATTAGAAATTGGCACCTTTTAATAAGTATATAGTATATGTATATATATGTATACTATACTTAGATATAATTATATGTAATATATAATACTATAATATATACTCATATATATGAATATATAATGTATCACATATAATACATATTCGTATATATTATATTCATATATATCTATGAATTTACACTAAATATGATACTACTTACAGCATAATTAAATGAATGGATTTTGAAATTAATTAACCAATCTGTAGTCTAGAACTTTATATAACAACGTCTTCTCATTTAAACTATTTTCCCCTGTAGGTTTTGAGGACTTAACCCAAAGCATTTCCAAATTTTAACGTATCCAATAATATCATTTCTCCTCTCCCTTTATGATATTTGCTCTTCAGAGTCCTTTGGAAAATGTCATAAGAGGATTTTACCTACTCCATTTCCTGTTTTTCGTTTCATTGATTCTCTCTTCTAAAGTCAGTTGAGTGCACAACGATATCAGAAGGATGCGATTTTTTCAGCTTTCACAAGCGAATATAATGGTATTTTCTAGAAGATGCCCAAATACTGGTTTGTCTTCCGCCAGAGGACAGTGGCATAAGTCAGGCACTCTCTTCCACCTTGTATTGTTCTTGTCCTTGTTGTCATTATTACAGTGATTCTGTAAAACACAAGTATATTTGGGGAGGGAGATCATGGTAAAGTAAGCAAGGACTAGAAGCTGGGAAGCCGAATGGCACTCGGGAGCAGATGACCTGGGTTTGCGTCCCACTTCTGCCACCGATTCACTGTGTGGGCACAGGCAAGTCACGTGACGGCCTCAGCTTCTGCTACCTGGTCTCTGAATTGGTGGTAATCCTGGCATTAACCACTCAGGGAGACAGTGAGTATGCGTGCTCGTGTGTTTACAGCATCTAGAGCAGTGCCTGGTACACAGTGAACGTTACATAAATACTAGTTATTGCTTTTGCTTGTATTACTGTATCTAAGAGAGCTATAATGAATAACTTAAAGAAAAATTAAATACATTATAAATAAAAACTCAGTTGTCATTCTAATCACTGCTCAGTGGGAGAGCACGTCCCGAGTGCAGTGTGGAGAGAGGAAGTTTCCTTCTCTCTGACTGTGGTCTTGCAAACAGAAGCTCATTAAAAGCAGTCAAGCCGATTGTCAACAGCATCCTCCAGGAAGGAAATAATGCAAGGTTGATATTGTCTTGGCCTTCTGGTTGAGACCTAATAAGCATCCAGATATGTTTCAGGTCAATTCTTAGGCTGTGGATTCTAACCACGGGTTTGGAAAACAAAACCCAGCTTGTGAAAAACCGAGCATGCGTGTGTTTATTGAAGGAAGAAGCAATGAAGGGCGACAGGGCTCCCATCTATAACTACAAATCCGCTAAGATTACGTAAACGAGTTGCGCCTAACAGAGATGTTCGAGGGGATATGCACGGAACGTGACCTTTCAAGAAATGCAGTTAAGTGAAAAGTTCTGTTGAACCAAGGGAAATATGTACTTTTCACATTATTAGAGAAATCAAATCTTTTCCATCTATAAAGAAAACCCCATGACAGAGATTCAAGTGTTTGGAGTCTGTGAGGGAAGGGAATTCCCTTGCAGGGACTGAGGAGGTCTGCTCAGTGGGTATGGGGATAAAACGTGCTCCGTCTGGAAGGACCATGAATGAACCCCACCCTGTTATACAGTCATATTATTTATTGCCAACTTAGGGTCATTTTTGAGCACAAAGGGGCACTAATCAAACTTGTTCTGAGACAGATGTTATAAACTGGGTCAATGCAGGCAAACCAGAGGGGCTCTATATGTTAAAAAAGAAATCTAGGGGCGCTTAGGTGGCTTAGTCGATTAAGGTCACGATCTCATGGCTCGTGAGTTCGAGTCCCGCATCAGGCTCTGTGCTAACAACAGCTCAGAGACTGGAGCCTGCTTTGGATTCTGTGTCTCCCTCTCTTTCTGCCCCTCCCGCACTCACACTCTGTCTCTTTCAAAAATAAATAAACATTAAAAAATTTAAAGAAATAAAAGAAATCTAGTGTGGTTAATACTGGGCAAAATGCAACTTAACCCTTAAATACCTCGACCCCATCCAGATGAGTCCCAGATGCCACAAATTCCAGAACCAGGGACAGGCATAGGGATACTCTTTGGCCTACTATGCAACTAACTGAAGGAGAAGCAATTACATAAACAGGATGCAATGTTTCTGGTTCCCTCTCTGGTGATTTCTCTTTCTGTAGATGACTCACTCGAGTGTGGGTGTCTGTGAAACAGTATTGAGTAGTAATAGATGAGTATAAAGTTTATATAGCTTACTGGATTACTGTAAAAATCAGCAATATGATTATAAAGAGCATATAGAGTGAGTTTTAATTCCTTAAGTCCCTTCACTTATTGAACAGCTTTGGGCATTGATCAAGAACTTCCACAAGTTTGTCAGAATGGTCCCCATGTTCTTCCTTCTCAGAATTGTGGGAAATAGCAGTAAAGTTGTTTTGTGCTCAGAAGGGAAAGCTGTGAATTTTCATTTAATGCCTCATGGTGAAGCTGAACTTTCATTTAAAGCCTCATGGTGGCCTCTGAACCAGAATGGGACAGTATTGAATGCATTCTGCCCGTGTCCATTTGTGCTGCTCTCGAAGGCACACTCAGACTCATTATTTTACTTATTGTGACATTAAAAGGCACAGTTCTTTCATTGCTTTGAAGGAGTCAAAGCTTTCATATCCTTTAGGATGGAGCTAATCATTTTGGAAGTTTTCCATTCCAATTATTTTTATTTTTTTATTTTTTAAATTTTTTTTAAATTTTTTAATGTTTTATTTATTTCTAGGAGAGAGAGAGAGAGACACAGTGTGAGCAGGAGAGGGTCAGAGAGAGAGGGAGTCACAGACTCTGAAACAGGCTCCAGGCTCCGAGCTGGCAGTCAGTACAGAGCCCGACGCGGGGCTCGAACCCACGAACCGCGAGATCATGACCTAAGCGAAAGTCGGACGCTTAACCGACTAAGCCGCCCAGGCGCCCCTTTTCCAATTATTTTTAAAAAGTTGATCCGTTAGTGCTTGCAAGGTGTGGTTTAAGGAATAAAACGCAAAATGAGAAGTGAGCTCCAGTCCAAGCCAAGAGAAAAGTTTCATGTTGCTAACCAAGAGTCTGACATGTCACCAGCACTTGATAAATAGTACTATCATTGTTATTATTACCAGAATTATTTCTTTTCCAGTTGTTTGAAGTGTCTCAGTAAGTCCTGTGGCTGTCTGTATGTGAATAATTCCAAATTTATTTCTCTGGTCCCCATTTCTCAGGACCTTGTATAGCGAGCTGTTCACCTGGCATCTCATGTACCTGTTTGAGAAAATGTCTCATGCTCGACAGACCCACAACAGACAGGATTTTCATCTCCTAACTGTCCCTTCCCAGGCCTTCAGCCCTTTATCCATTCTTTCCCTGAAATGTTTACTGAACCTCTACTGTGTGCCAAGCAGTGATATGGACCCTCTTGATGAAGCCATGGTCTAGATAGATGAAAACATTGGCTTTAATGGAGTTTGCTTACTGATACAAGAAATGATCAAGGAAATGAATAAAGATACACTGTAATTCCAAAGAGTGATCATTATTCTGAAGAAAGATAAAACCATATTGAGGTTTTTAGAACAACATCTATGTAAGCATTTGATATTATAATAAGGAAATCTCTCTTTTTCAAGTTCTTTAATAACCCGGAGAAAAATAATCCAAAGTCTTTATGGTTTTACATTTGGTCTCTAGTTTTATCTCATTTTATGATTCTCTGTACTCAATGTGTTCAAGCCATACTTTCTTCACCCTGTTCTCTGACTTTTCCAAACCTTTTCAGACCTCCCCTCTCCCCCTGTCTCCTCTCTCCAGAGTCACGCTCTGCCTGCTTTCCCATGGTTGTTTCCTTTTGTTCTGGTCTTGGCCTCACTGCCATCTGCAGAGAGGGGCGCTCCTGACGTCCTTGCTGAATCCTCCCATGCCCATCACTGGTCCATGCTGTGTCATGGTGCGCCTCAGAGCACCCGTCTTCTTGTTTACTTGTTTATAGTACACTTCTTCCCCCAGGATTTACACGCACGAACCCACAGACCTCTGTTTCTTCAGGGCTATATCATCATTGCTTAGAGCAGGTGATCGGTAGGTATGTATTTGATGAATGAAATATACTGTTCCTTTGAAGATTTGGGGTGAAATTTGAAAAAGCTAAAACTTAAGTCCCTTCTAAGACCCACCCCATGGAATATTATTGTTCATTTGTTGAAAAACGTTGACTAGTTTACACTATATGGCAGTAAGTATATCATCAAAAAAGTCTGGTGAGGTTGAAATCAGGGAAGACACTGAGGGCATCTTTAGAGAATGACGCCAGCAGGTTAAGGCACAGCCACTGGTGTGTCCTCTCACAGGCAAGGCGCCTGGAGACCAGCACTGGGAAATGATGAGCTGGAGCAAGTCTAATTTGCTGGTTGTGCTACATTGTCAGAAGCAGACAGTGCAGACACGCCTGTCTTTAGTACACCACAGTGTTTTGTTTGTTTTGTTTCAGATGAAAACATGAAAGGACAGGTTGGACATCAAATCTTATAAGAAAGGAAAGGGGAAAGAACAATTTCTTGGAAAAATTTTTTGATAAATTTTTTTTATGTAGAAAAACGTGTGCCATAGTCATATAAATGGTTGTCTCCACAAATGTGTTTTCTGTGTTAATTTGAAGTTTTGAAGATACTAGAAATGTCTGTGCCCCGAATTCTATTTTATCCACAGTTCTGACAAAATAGAGGAGGGCTGTGGTATCTAACTCGCATGGGTCAAAAGTCCTTCAGAGTTTTAGTCCCTTAGAAGCCACAGAATAATGTTTAGGTCTTTGTGAGACAATTCACTTAGTGACCCCCTTTTCTAAATCAGCCCCACGTGTGCCCTTCAGAGTCTGCATCTCCCCTGCCAGGGCCACTGTAAATGGTGGTATGATCTTTACAGGGAAGCACATCCCGGGTTTCTCCACCTGCAAACACGAAGGGTGTCCCGAGTTCCCGAGGTTGGCAGGGCGTTGGCCGCCCGACCACGACGCTGTCCAGGTGTACCATGTGGACCGCATTGCAGGGAAGCCTCGCTCTGTGTCTGGGCCCCAGACATCTCTCCAGAACATTCTGCACCAGAGAATGAAGGAGGGAGGCAGAACCAGAGTGAGCGCTAATACCTTCTGACGTAGGCGAAGACTCATCTGTTCTTCTAAGTTCTGTTTAGCATCCTTTCCCACGAGGCTCCCTCGACTTCTTGATTGCAGAATAAGTAAAGACTCATCTTTATTAAAGCCCCACACCTCACTGGCTCACAGCTCAAGCTTGCAAGCTTGCTTGTTTGGGATGCTTTCCAAGACAACTGTCCGCAGAGGAAAGCTTTGGCACCATGGATCATTTCTAACAATAATTCTTGAACTTGCAGACACATAGGACACCTTCCCCCTTCCCCTGTTGGCAATTTTCCTGTGGATATGGTTTGGTTTCTTTTTTCTTTTTCTTTTCTTTTCTTATTTTTTTTTTTTACCCCTACTGTGTGAGAGCTGCTACCGAGGTTTTCTTGCCCCATGCTCGCCTTGTTCTGAGGTCAGCTAGACCCTGTGGGGGGAGATGCCTCCCCCAGCCAGTAGTACCATGGCCCTGTGAAGTTCCCGGACCCCAGAGCAGACCCTTTATCACTCACTTCTGCCCCTTTCCAGGATAAGTGACCCCTGATTTTATGTGGGAACGTGTTCTGATTAAATCCGGTCTTCCTGGGTCTTGAGCGTGACTTGCAGTTGGATTGTTGGGCAGAGATTTGGTCGCTCACTGTGCTTTATCTTTAGATCTTGTGACACCCCATCTCCCGAAGGCTGGAATATCACTGCTGCTTATCACGTATCCCCCATTTATTGAGGAGCTGATTGGCTTTAGCTGGAAAAGGGTTGCAACCGCTGCTGAGTGTCTGGCACTTAAAAGGCACATGTATTGTTCTGGAAGTGGTTGTTACTGAACAGGTTGATGGTGGTCTCCCTCGCTACCCCTGACACGGCTCAGCCTGTTCAGTGACCCAGGCTCTGGTTTTTATGAATCTCTGGCTGGGTCTCTACGCTAATATTTCTTCTTTCCTCCACCTCCTGGCTTATCTTACTTTTCTCACTCTGGCCTCAGCGGCTGCAGTCCACTGCCACCTCCTTCTGGGTGCTCACAATAAGATTAGATTTTGTGTAAGGCAATTAATTGATTAATTAGATTTAATCCAGATTGCTCAACCAGAATCTCGCTGGACATTCAGTCTTACTGATGGGAACCCAATTTTCCCTTTTGAGATTAAAATACATATGGGAGCCAGACATTTTTCACTCTCAGGTGAAAATGAAAAGGAAGTCTGCCTACTTTAATTAGAATATAAAATGGTATAATTTCAGAAGCATTAAGATCTTATTAATAGGTGTTTAATATTCTCTTATAATTCACATTCTTTGTAAATGAACATTGGTCGAATTGATAGCTCTAAATAGAAGCAAAGAAGAGAGAACAGTTATAAGTCTAAACATCCAAAATGGGCAAAACAATGAGGAAAATTCTAAATTGGTTAATGTATTTTTTTGTTATAGTTCCTAGAAAAAAGTACCTAATATGTAATGCCTCATTTCTGTTAAAGAAGATTTTGATATGGACATTAAGCTTCATGATACATTTCTAAGTAATAATCTACCAGTTTTTAAATTTTAGTCTTAGAATTAAATCCTAGAATCCTTAGAACTATAATTTTTGCTAAATAAGATTTATAGCCCTGGAAGTTGCATCAGAATTTTGAAGGTGTAAATGGTGAAGAATGCATAAAATGACAGATATGAAACATTCTTCAGAAACTATGATTTGTTGAAGAGGTGTTCTTATAACTAGACGGCGCCACAGTTTTCTGTATGTACAGGGGTTTGGCGAGGACATAAATTGGAACTTAAATTCTTGGCCCTCGGCATTCACTATCAGGCCACAGGACCCAGTGAGCACTGCAACAGACTGCCAAATGCATACCGTGCCTAAGAGCGTTCAAATTAAATTAATTAAAAAACAACCACCTGCAGTTCTGGCTAAACACACATATATGAAACGGAGAAGACTAGCAGGTCACCAGCTTGCAAAAGCTTGGCAAAAACTGCAATAATGTGATTATATTTTTGAATCCACAAATAGCATACATTTAGAACATAAGTATATAAGACAAATTATATCCACAGCAATACTTTAAATACCGAGGTTGACATGGTCATCAAATGATCACTGCATATCATTGTTCCCTTGGTAAAGAGTGAAGAATAGAGACCTGATCACATCCACGATCATGAAACTCAGTTTATTTTAATTTTTTATTATTATTTCTTTTAGAGAGAGAGAATGTGAATGAGGGAGAATGGAAGAGGGAAGGAGAGAGAGACAAAGAGAGAGAACATTTCAAGCAAGCTCCACACTCAGCATGGAGCCTGATGTGGGGACCAATCCCACCACTCTGGGATTATGGCCTGAGCCAAAATCAAGAGTTGGGTGCTCAAATGACTGAGGCACCCAAGTGCCCCAAAACTCAGTTTAATTGTGCATGCTGTGTCAAATGCCCTGTTCCTGGACCTAGGTTCCATATGGGCATCCTCTGTTTGTGCACAGGTCCTGAGCCACAGAGCCTAGTAAGGGGCGTCCTCACTCTGTGTGCCTCCCACTGCATCAAAAGGGTGTGTATATGCTTAGGGAAAGACACATTCTGATCTCCCCTGTGCCCCTTTCTCTCTGCCCTCCCCAAGGAGTGGGATTCTGTGGAAAAAGCTTACCTCTGATTTTATGCACATTAGCATATTACCAATATTTGTAGGGATGTTGAAGATGTTTTACCTTTATTTGCGTAGCAAACAAAAATAATCATGTTAGGGGCACCTGGGTGGCTTAGTCGGTTGAGTGTCTGACTTCGGCTCAGGTCATGATCTCATGGTTCATGAGTTCGAGCCCCATGTCATGCTGTGTGCTGACAGTTCAGAGCCTCGACCCTGCTTCAGATTCTGTGTCTCCCTCTCTTTCTGCCCCTCCTCAGCTCACACTCTGTCTCTCTCAAGAATAAATAAACGTTAAAGAAAATTTTAAAAAGTCATGTTAGTTCTACAGAGCTGAAGAGTAGCCTGAAAATGTGTGTACATGCGTGTGTGTGTGCGTGTGTGTATGTGTAGAGAAAGAGAGGGGGAGAGGTTGATTTGAACTTACTGTTAATATTTGCCTATGATAGAAATATAAAATTCCAGAAAAAATTTAGTGGGATTTAGATCATTTAGAAAAATGATCTAAAAAAGTCTTATAAAATCTTAGTGTATAAATAAATAATTTGCTATTAACACCAAATTTTATGTAATCAGAATTTTCTGCAGCATCTCTCAAAGCATAATAGCTCTTTAAGTATTGGGTGAATAATTCAATATAAATACACCTTGGAATGTTAAAAAATAAAAAGCATCTATTTATTGCCTCCATTTTTTGGAGTTAGTTACAAGGAAAGTTGGTGGAATAGCAGAGTGAAGTTCAAATTGTGAAAGGGTGATATGGAATAAATATGAGAGTTTTAGTACTATCTCATACGTGCAGACAGGAGAGAGAGGGATTAGAAGCATGTGTTGGTGTGAACAACTTCAAAATTCACAGCGGAACTCGTGCTGCTTTGTGGAGAGAGGACATGGAAGAGGAAGTATCTCCCTGGGACCTTTTGTGGGTGTGGACCCCTCCCATCTTACAGTTGCCATCAGTGGGAACAGATCACCCCTCTGCAGGGCAACACTGATAGTGAGGTCAGTAGACATTTCCTGTATATCTAAACTCCGGAGCCAGACTGCCTGGGTGCAAATCTGAGCCCGGGTGGGTGCTTCTGAGCAGTAGGCCGGCCCCTCCAAGGCTCCGTTTCCTAGTCTGCAAAATGGGAAAAGAAGTTGGATGTGAGGATTCACAGTCACCTGTGAGATATTGAGCCATCGTACTGCACTTTGGGCATGTAAGCTTGTCTTCATCTACTGGAAGTGCCCCTCATTGGCAGACAGTGGCCACAACACTAGAGATGAAAATAACTCTACACCCATGAAACAAGCAAGGCAACGCCATATATCTTCCAATGCTTTGGCCATTTCAAGGGCTGAGCTACTTTATGTTTATTGCTCCAATGACGTGTTTATTTAGCCTACAACCCACAAATCCCGCTGGTTTGGGATAGCACGGCACTGGTTGGATAGGTGTCAGTGAGCGGCTCTCACTTCTTCTGGAGTTTGTCTGGGGTTCGTTCCTTTCCCTCTCTACTAGCGCCATTGAATTTGTCCTGCACATCTAATTTCTTCTTGGGAGCAAAAGCAATGCCAGGAGTCAAGGCTCTGAGCCATTTTGCTCTTTCTGTGGAAATGACGAGGGGGCTTTTAACACACTGCAAATGTGACCTCGGTGGGAGGGTTGTGCTGGGCTTGCTTAGCGGTGCTCCGGAGAACACACCGTGATGTGAGCAGCCCGGGTCCACTCCAGGACGGCAAGATTGGCTTCAGAACATCATCCCTTCCGTGACCTCACAGGAGAGCTCACTAAAATGGCAACCCATAGCTGTAGTCATCATAGGGGAAGGGTGTTCAGACCTGGTACCGTAGTGACTGGAACTCAGGGTCCAAAGCTCCTGGATTTGGTAGCATTTCCTGAAGGAAAAAATGAAGGCTCTTCTTTTTACCTGAGTAGTGTGTGTGGGAAGGAGAAATTCTTGGCAGATATTCATGATGGGTACATTTTCCTTGTTTAATGAGGGGATTCAGCTCTCGTGTCATTAGCATTTCAGGTAGAGATATAGAAGACGTAATTGGCAAAGTGGTCATTTCATCTTTTCTGCATTGTCTAGGATCCAAGACCTTGTCACAGTTTATTTGAAGTGACTTCCCAAATTCTTAGGTCTGCATTTGTAGCTGGCCAGTCCCCACTGCTCTCAGGGAGGTGAAGATATTCCTTCCTAATGCCTTCCTCCTTCGTCACCACCACCCCTCCATTTAATTAATTAGGGAATACAGAATGTAATGAGTTGAACTTTATTGGATGTGAAAGGCATATGTATAATTTGGGACATAGTATTTTAGGTGGGCCAATTATCTTTGAATCCAGGAAGGACTTGTATTGAATTGGCAGATGTCAATTGAAAATGTGTCTAGGACAGATGTAGGTGGGATTAGTTTATTGCTAATTCAGTAACTGAGTTAAGAAGGCGGGGCCAGGTGAGGTTTAATACCACCAATATCACAGCAGGAAGGAAGCTGAGTCCTACAGACCAAGTCCAGTGGATATATGAGAACTCTATCCATTTGCCTGAATGAGATCTCATATTTTGACCATTTTTGTGACTCTGGTATAAACGCACGTTTTTAGAATGTTTAGTTTATATAAAATTATAGATTGCAATATTGGTATGGACTTATTAGGGGTCTAGACTATTATCAATAGGTGCTTATCAAAAGTTTTTAGCCAAAAGGTCTGGTTATATAATGGTCCTGGTAAATCATGCTGCGGAAACTGAGAAACCAGTAAAAAAGTAAGGGACAAAAGGAATGTTAATGGTAATATTGACCTTAAAATAACAGAGTTTCCAGAATTTTCTATCAGAGCTGGACTTTATCTGAGTTCAGGCTATTGAGCCAAGTATGCTGAAACTTCCTCTCTCTACTTTTCACCCTAAGCTATCTTGTGAGCAGAGTCCTGACATCCGCTGTTTGTGCCAGGTGGCTTTCTATACCAACTGGGGCTCCTGGCAGTGACCTTTTGGTTTTGTTCCTCATCAGTGGATACTAAGTCTCCAAACAGCTGTCATAGAAGTGGTAGGAAGGAAGTCCTTGATCAGCAGAAGGATTTCAGAATCCTTTGGTCCAAAATAAATGTCCATACAAAGAGATCAAGAGTGACAGTTCATCAAAACTTGAGGTCATCCTGGTTATTTGCATTTTTATAAGACATACATCATGCAGATTGTCTCTTTGTAAGATTATCATTCACTCCTTGCATGGCCCAGAGCACTAGAGTTAATGTAACTGGAAAGTATATATGAGACCGGATAGTGAAAAAGATCAGCCGTTGTCATGAAATATGTAAGCACCCAGGCCCCACCTCCTACTTTCCATCCCATCTTCTGGCTTCTTCCCCTGACTTGTGTCAGAATGTTTTCTTCCATTTTGCAGACCTCTGCCTTAGAAACATAAGCAGATGAGTGCCTCTAAAATTTGGAATTTAAAAATCCTAGATCTTTACCTACCTCTAGGAGAGTGTTTACAAAAACGCTTCCAGACCTCCTTAACTAAAGGAATTGGATCTAAGCCAAGGCAAATGTGCTTATTTTCACTGTTGTAGACTCTTCCTGACCTGGCTCTGGGCACCACAAAGTCAATTGCTTCTGAAGCCCCATTTTTGTCTATTCAGAGAAACCCATCACCACAGCACTGCCGTTCATAAGAACAATCCATGGTGCTGGGGGCACCTGGAATATGGCTGCCTGAACTGAGATGTGCTCCACGCATAAAACAGACATTGGATTTCTAAGACTTACTGTGAAAAACAGGGCGTAAAATATCTTACTAATAATTTTTAATTGGTTACATGTTGCATAGTAATACTTTGAATATATGAGGGTAAATAAAATGTGTTGCTGAAATTAAGTTTACTTGCTTCTTTCTTACTTTTACACTGTAGCTACTAGGAAAGTTACTATTATGTATCTGGCTTGCATCACCTATGTATGGACAGTACTGCTATAGACTATATATTAAATGTCTTTAGGGAGTCACAAAATGTTCCTAAATGATTATTTCATAGAAGCAAGAACTAAAACAAATACCCTGAAAAAAATGACTTTCAAAGGGATTCAGTATTGCCTCTATGTTTCTGATTAGGTGACAGTGAGTTCACATGCCAGGGAGAAGGTTGCCTGGGAATGCACAGGGGCTCAGGCAGAAAAAGAAGGAGACCATCTGTTACATTCTAGGTAACACATGATGGCTGGATTTACATGATGACTTAATTTGGATGGTAAGGAAATAATCATATCAAGGTAGCGATTCTTCCAAATATCTGGAGCCACACAGTCAGTAAGGGAGGATTACGAAGCCGACAATGCAAATAGGTTTTTAGTGAATTATTTTCAGTTTTTATTCCATAGATAGTCAAACGAAGCTAATACTGGGGAAATTGTAGCTGCTACCAATATCAAAGGACTCATGAGTTCTATGGAGTGGAAAGTTATGCAGAAATGAAGGTTGCAATCAGAAAAGTAAAGAAGTATAAATTGCTTCAAAGAAGCAATAAAGGATCTTTCTAGTACTGACCAGGATTAATTTGTGAAGAGGAGAATGGGGTTATCTGTCTGGCCCATTGGGATTTTTAGTTAAGACTGAAATTTTCCATATATCTTTACTATTCAAAGGAGATATGGGGTGTTCATATTCCCCCAAGACAAATGGCCACATAGTGGTCAAATTGACAATCCAGAGATTTTCTGAGTACTGAAAGAGAATTGAAAATGAGGTTTATTGATTTTTCATTAATGTTATTTGTTACAGAGTTTTGCTCTTCAGCTTTATTAAAGCATAACTTCCACAAAATAAAATGTTTTCCTTTTTAAGTGTACAATTGGATGAATTTTGAGAATATGTACACTCATGTACCACCACCCCAGTCAGGATTGAGAATAAGTACACTCATGTAATGTAACACCATCCCAGTCAGGACGTAGAACAACTCTGGCACTCAAAGAGTTCCTTGGGATCCTTTACAAGAACCCTCTAACCCCCTCTCCAGGCCATTGGTGATATAATATATAACACCGGAAATCAGTTTTGCCTCTTCCAGAACTTCGTCTAAATCAAATCATGTACTTTTTTGGTGTCTAGTTTCTTTAGCTCAAGATAAATACTAAGTATCTATCAGTACTTAATGCCTTTTTATTGCTGAATAGCATTCCGTTGTATGGATAAACACATTTTGTTTATCCATTAACTCACCAACGGACATTTGGGTTGTTTCCAGTTTTTGGCTATTATGAATAAAGCTGCTGTAAATATTCACAGGCAGATTTTGTGTGGACACAGGTTTTCAAATCAGTTGGGTGAATATCTAGGAGTGAGATTATCGATTGTAAGGTAAGACTATGTTTAGTTTTGTAAGAAACTGACAAACTGCTTTCCAAAGTGGCTACACCATTTTGAACTTCCAACAGCCTGATGAGAGTCCCTGTTGCTCTGTACACTTGCCACTGTGAAGTGTCTGTTCAGATCTTTGGCCCACTTTTTTATTTGGCTGTTGTTTTCTTATTGTTGAATTTTACAGAGTTTTAAATATTTTGGATCCAAGTCCTTTATCATACATGTGTTTTGAGAACATTGCATCCCAATCTATGGCTTATGTTTTAACAGGAGGAGGAGTTTTACATTTTAATAAATTTCAACTTATCAATATTTTCTTTCTTGGATTGGGCTGCTGGTGTCATGTCTAAAAACTCATCACCTGCTATTGGTTGAATGTCTCTCCTTACCCCGTGCCCAAATTCATATGTTGAGATCCTAATGCCCCAAATTATGGTATTAGGATGTGGGGCCTTTTGGAGGTGCTTAAGAATTCATAAGGGTGGAGCCCTCATGAATGGAATTAGTGCCCTTATTAGAGAAGATCCAGCTTACAGCTTGGAAGAGGACCTTTTCCTGGCCATGTGGGCACCCTGATCCCAAACTTCCAGCCTCCAGAACTATTAGAAATAAATTTTTTTTTACAAGCTACCCACTCTGTGATATTTTGTCATAGCAGCCAGAATAGACAAACCCATGCTCACCTACATTTTCCTTTATGATTTTAGAGGTATTCAGATTTTCTATGTCTTCTTGAGTCAGTTTCAGTAGTTTGTGCTTTTTTGGGAAGTCATCCATCTTACCTAAATTATTTAACAGGTCAGCATGCAGTCATTCATAGACTTTCTTTATAATTCTTTTTTGAATTGACAGTAATAGTTCCTCCTTTATTAATTTTAGTAAATTAAGTTGTCTCTATTTCTCCTGGTTAGTCTAGTGAAGATGTCAATTTTGTCGATGTTTTTGGAGAACAAACTTTTGGTTTTATTGATCTTCTCAATTGTTTTTCTATTCTCTTTCACTGATTTCACTCCAATCCCGTTTCCCCCACTTCCTTTTTCTTATTTTGGATTTGGTTTGCTCTTTTTTCCAGTGTCTTAAGATGGAATGTTAGGTTGTAGACTTGAGATCTTTTTTCACATTTAGTATATATTTCTTTACTGATATAAATTGCCCTCTAGGCAATGCTTTAGCTACATCCTCTACATTTTAGTATGTTGAGTCTTAATTTTAATTCATGTCAAAGTATTAAAAAGTTTAATGTTTATTTATGAGAGAGAGAGAAAGAGGGAGAGAGAGAGAGAGAGAGAGACAGAATGAACAGAAGAGGAGCAGAGAGAGAGAGAGAGAGACAGAATCAGAAGCAGGCTCCAGACTCTAAGCTGTCAGCACAGAGCCTGATACTGGACTCAAACCCACCAGCCATGAGATCATGACCTGAGCCAAAGTCGGATGCTTAACTGACTGAGCCACACAGGTACTCCTCAAAGTATTTTTTAAATTTCCCATATGATTTCTTCTTGATCCATTGGTTACTTAGTGATATGTTGTTTAATTTCCACATATTTGTAAATTTTCTATTGTTTTCTGTTCTTAATTCCCAATTTCACACCAGTGTAATCAGAGAATATATTTTGTCCAATTTCAATTCTTTTAAATTTATTGAAGTTTAGTTTATGGCCTAAATTATGATTTACCCTGGAGAATATTCCATGCACTCTTCAAAAGAATGTGTGTTCTTCTCTTGTAAGGTGGAATGTTACAGATGTCTGTTGGGTCCAGTTTGTATATAGTGTTGTTCAAGTCTTTTGTGTCCTTGCTGGTTGTCTGCCCAGTCATTCTATACATTATTGAAAGTAGAGTATTGAAGTCTCAAACTATTATTGTAAAATTGTTTATTGCTACTTTCAATTCTATTAGCTTTTGCTTCATGAATCTTGGGACACTATTATTAGATGTATTTATGTTTATAATTCTTATAACTTTTGATGGATTGGCCCCCCCTATCATTATATAATTTTTCTCTTTATCTCTAGTAATATTTTTATTTAAAGTCGATTTTGTTTGATACTAGTATAGCCATTCCAAATTACTTATTTTTTAATGTTTATTTATTTTTGAGAGAGAGAGAGAGAGCATGAATGAGGGAGAGACAAAGAGAGAGGGAGACACAGAATCTGAAGCAGGCTCCAGGCTCTGAGCTGTCTGCACAGAGCCCGACGTGGAGCTCAAACCCACAAACTGTGAGATCGTGACCTGAGCTGAAGTTGGACACTTAACTGACTGAGCCACCCAGGTGCCCAATTCCAGATTACTTAAAACTTATGTTCACATCATATATCCCTTTTCCATCCTTTTACTATCAACCTATTTGTATCTTTGAATCTACTGTGTGTCTTCTGTGAATTTATAATCTCACAACTTCTGTAGGTCAGAAGTTTGCATAGACTTGGCTGGGTCCGGTGCCTAAAGTCTCACAAGGCTGAGACCTTCTACGAACAGCAGAGAGTTGAATCTTGTTTTGTTTTATTTTATTTACCCAGTGTGATTGGACTGTTTAATTCATTCATATTTAATGTTATTATTAACATAGTTGGGTTTATGTATGCCATTTTACCTTTTGTTTTCTACATCTCTCATGAAATGAGTCTTTGTGCTCCAGATGGTGGATTATTGTAGCCAGAATGACCCTCCAAAAATGTCCAGATTCTAATTGTAGAGACCTGTGAGTACATTTTGCTACCTGGCAAAAGGGACTTTGCAGATGTAATTACGGTCATGAAACTAAGAAGATTATCCTGGATTATCCAGGTGGGCATTCTCTAATCACACAGGCCCTGGAATCAGAGATATTCTGCAGAAGGGGGAGTCAGAGAGACTTGAAGTGTGAGAAGGACTTACTGCCCCTTTGCTGGAGGGGCCACGGGAAGGAGTAGGAGGAATGTGGGTAGCACCTAGAAGCAGATACCAGCTCCTGGCTGACAGCCAATGAAGGAACAGGGACCCCAGTCCTACATACGCAAGAAACGGAATTTAACCAACAACATGAATGATCTCTGATTCTTTTGCAGCATCTCAGCCTTGTGAGGCCATTAAGCACAAGACCCAGCCAAGTCTATGCAACCTTCTGACCCACAGAAGTTGTGAGATAAGAAATTCACATTGTTTTAAGTTGTGAAGTTTGTGCTAATCTGTTACAGCTGCATTAGAGGCTAATCTGCATATAATGAGGGGTTGTTATGTCAGGTGAATCCAGTGCGTTAGAAGAAATCTAAAGCCAATCAAGGATGGATGTTTGAGGTGGACTCCACAAAGAGAAACAGAACCATTTAGGAAAAGATCAGTCACAGATGTAGAACTAAAGGTAGAGAGTAAGGAAAGGAAGAGAATTTGCTCATCAATATTGATGTTAAAAATTGTTGAAAGTGAATTATTACGTATAGAATGTTATGCATGGGTGGCTGTGCCTTTTGCTCAGAGGGGAAGAATCTTAGAATGCCCTTTATTGACGAATGGTCTTTGTCCCATATAAACATGAGATTTATCCTTTTGTTTAAGAAGGCAGATCTTATTTATTGAATTGGAAAGGAGAGGGGATCAGCATATCAACAGAGATAAAATTTTTCTCATCCAATCCTGAATAGTTTAATAATTCAAATAGAAAATACAAATAGCATAATGGGTTGGGTTAAACATTCTCTAGTAATAGGGCAATTTTTGCATTTAGTAATTCTTTTTATGAAAGGATAAGAATAGAGCCTGGGAAAGCTGATGTCTCAAAGATTCTGACATGGATTGGAATTTCAACCCTTCACATTTCCCTATTCTATTACCTTAGTGTTGTTTGGGTCAGAGTGAGGTTTTACAGCAGCAACTTATCAAAAATATTGCATTAATCTTCAATCATCTTTTTCTTCCTAGTGACTTATTCCATATACTATTAAATCAAATGAAAATGTGAATCTGGACGTCCATCTGATACAATTCTCCCAAGTAATAAAAAAGGTGAAGGGGGGAGGACTCAGGTAGACGAGAGAACTGCCTTTATAAATCCAGCCAGCTGGGGTAGGACGCTCTGATTAACTGCACAGCAGCCACGTGGGTCTCTCGGGATTGCCAGTGTGTGCAAGGCGAAGTGATTTCTCACCACTTCCCAACATTTATTCCCATAGATCATTGCGTTGATCTATCAATCTCAGGAAGGTTAAAAGGGACAGTACTCAAAACCTGGCCTGGAGAGGCGGAATTTCAATAGGCTGTTATGTCATGGAGTTGAAGGCTTTTTAAAGGAAGTTATTTTAAGGTTGATACGAAATGCCATTTAACCTTCTCTCCCCAACCTCCCCCAAGGCATTCTAATTATGACACCTAATTCATCTGCTGATTTTTCTTTTTCATTTCCCAGTTTCTACAAATGAATCTATAATCGGTCAACATAAATATAAGCCTTTGTTGTTGTTGTTGTTCAGTGGTTCTCCTAGAATTAAATCCCTATTTGAAATGGAAATAACACGTCTTCATCTGCTTAAATGCCTTTTGGTTATTTCTGACCACATTAACATCACAAAAATGTCTGCACATAATCTATAGCAGATGTTCTTCTCATGCCAGGAATAAATTACAATGGCTACTAGGGGAAAAATTGTTTTCCATGCTTTTTTCAGGAGAAAGGTTCTTCATGGGGAATAGCAGCCCCTTATGGACCCAGAGTTATTTTTTGGCTTTTAGCCTTTAATTAGAGAAAATGGTATTATGCTCTATGATTGAAACAGGCAAGGGCTTCATTAATAAATATTACCTATATCCTCAAGACTGAGCATATGTCTATACACTGTATTTTGAGGGTTTCTGAGAGTCTGTCTTGCAAAATCGTTCTTCCTTTACTGGCTTCCTGAAATGCCACCATTACCTCCTTCTTTGATTGAGGCTTTTTCCCAGGCTGGATATGAATACTTACAACTATGTTAATGCACGTAACTCTAGTCTTGCTGTGCATGATGCTAAGGTGACAGAATTCATCACATCATCTCTTAAAAACATGCTTTATAAGGGAAAGGCAGAAAACCACAGGGCATTGATCAGAGGGTCAGGGGGCATCTCTATCTTGAAAGACTAAGCAGGGGAGGTAGGGCTGAAGACAAACCTCATATGTTTGATTATTTTTCTTGAGATTAATCCTGCTTTGAAAAAATAAATGTTTTGTTTTCCTCTGTAATTTGTCCTTTCTTTTAAAACTTAATTTATGGGGTGTTATGAATGAATGAATAAAATGCCTTCACAGATACCAATTAGTGAAATTAAAGATTACCCTGATAACATTTCTTTTTTTTTTTTTTTCTTGGCATGAAAGAGAGCTTTTCTTACATTAAACTTCTCTCTCAACCAGTCATAAGGAGTCAACAAAGACAGCATGGGATGTTATGGGAAACATTTCCAAAGTTCAAGTTTGGGTTGAACCTTCTTCTCTCACCCTCTATTTTTTATAGTCTGGCTTTATTTTCACCAATGGCAGTACCTATGGCAGTAACTGATTGTAAATAGCAGACTCTTCTTAATGTAAGCTCTCTTTTCGGCTTCTTTTGCTTACTTGTGGCTCGTAGAGACATCTTAATTTCCTTTTCTACAGCACTGGGTGTACGAGCCACACAATGTGAAAGTGTTGCACTTACAGCAGAGCGACTAGCTTCATTTTTGGACTGTCACTTGTAACTTGAGCTAAATGGTTGCCCAATTTTCCTCAATTGGAATACAAAGGTAGGGCTTTCAACTTCTCTATATCTAATTATAAAGAACCAGAAGTATGCCTTATTAGTTTTTTTCAGTTAACTTTTTCTTTTTCAAGTTAGGGATTGCCCTCCTCCCTTAAGCTATATCCAGAGGATTGCCTGTTAATGATAAATATTTAAAATTTACAGAACTTACAAGGATTTAAAGATTTGGAACTATAAGTTTCTAAAAACTATAAAAGCTATAAAATTGAGATAAAGGTATAGAACTATACAATTTAGACATAACTATGAATGATTATGAAGCCTTTAAGAGATATCACAGATACAAACTATTTCTGAATCACTTAAAGAAAAATAACTCACTAATCTAAAAATAACGTTGTGGAATTTTCTTTTTAAATTGGCGTGTATGGAAAATTTGATAGAAAGATAATTATCATGTACTGGCGACAATTTCTTTTTCTCTCTCCCCTATTCTGCCTTGAACCACCAAAAGGAACTTTTTATGCTTCTTTGGGAAGCCCTGAGGAGACATCTTCAGCACTTCATGTCTCCATCCCATCCCGTCTTTTCCCCATGGAGAAGGACTAACTTAACTGCCTGGCCTGGTTCACTACGGCAGCCTGCCTGCCCACAGCGGGTGTTGTCCTGCCTTCCAGCAGCCTCCTGCAGGGTGAATCCAGCACACAGCACAGGCTCTGTCACCTCCTGTGCCTGAGATGGGGAGCTTCCCTCCAGGACCATACCCATAGCTGTTTTGGCCTTAGAGCTTTATTCTCCAATCCATCAATGCCACAAATAAGGTTGCCATTTTGTTCCCTAACTCTTGTATCAGTCTAATTGTTCCTGAACTTCAGAAAAGGTTATAAAAGTTCAGATCCCAAGAAGAACTGTGGAATGATCCGACTAGTCCTTGTGAAAAGAGACAGATTGGTTCATAGCCCAGTGTTACGTTGCCAGTGCAGATTCAAGGAGCCCAGGTGCTGAGTTCAGTGTCACCAGGCAGAGGGGATGGTCATTTCTCAGGGGCTGACTCAGAATGATCACACATACACAGAATAATGGCTAAAACTAGAGATGCCAGTTTACTTATTCTTGATGATAAATATTCCTGTAGAGACAGCTGGCAGTCTGTCGGGTGGACTGACACATCCTCTTTCCTTGCACAGACCTCTATCAGAGGCCACGTTAGAACCCACAGGCTACCTGATGAAGACAGAGGGAGAGTTCGCGGTTCCCACTGGGTTGTCCCACAGGTACCAGCCATCAAGTGATGCTCAGGAACTTTTCAATGTGTCAGGGGAGCCCCGAGGTCTGTCTTTCCGACTCTTCTGTTCCCATTACTCTACAGTGATACTTCTCTCTGATGGACACATGCTTGGTGTATGTGTTAGTACTTCCCATTAGGCCAGTCAGGGCTTGGCCAGGAGGCTCTCTGTCCTTTTCCGGATACCATGTAAATCTGCTCTGACCCACTTGTCAAGGGTCAGCAAACTCTGCAAGGGCTCCATTTACACCCTGGCACCAGATGTCTTTTGCACCTTGGTGAACGTCAGCTTCTGCCGTACTTGAGCTCCTAGCAGCTACCACTTGTGTCTCTTTGAAGGAAGACTGCCTCATGTGTAGAGTTCTAGAAGACCCTGATGCTTTCATTACCCCATCGTCAATCACAGCCTGGTGGGTGTGGAGATACACAGCTTCCTTGCCCCTGATGGGGACAAGTCTCAGGTGAGACCTGCACCATCATCAGGGCTTCTGTGACTGAGTCAGAATTGCCCCTGAGGGGATTTGCCTCATGTTACACAATCGTCTGGCCTGCCTTTCTTGCTGGTCTTGTTCCCCTTCCCCACTCCCTACTGATTCTTCCTGGGGATGTGTTCTCATCAATCACTTTTACATGAATCAGAATCTCAGGTTCTGATTTTGGGGAACCAACCTACTTCAGACAGTGGTATGCATATTTCCTTATAACCAAATTTGTCATATAGACAGCGAGGAGATAACTTGATTTCCCCATGTCCCTAAATGCCATCTAGAAGCCATTAAGAATAGTAAACCAGTAGCTAAAACATTCATCTAATTAATCTGACACCTTTGCCTAGTTAACCGGGGCATGAAGACCAGTAAAGCTTCATACCACATTATGGGAAAAAAGGAAGTACAGAGACACCTGAGGCAGTAGGGAAGAATCCAGAGCTGAGGGACGGGACCCGGGTTCTCATTTCTGCTCTGCTGGATCCTCCTAGTGTGACTCTGGGCAAGTGGATCCAAGTTTCTGGGAGGTAGTTAATTCAAGTGAAAATGAGAGGATTGGATTAGAAAATTTCTAATTTCTTCTTGGTCTGAGAGAAAGGAAAGGCTCTGGGACCAATGTTTGAGTGTTGAGGAAAAATGTTATGGCAAAACAGGGCAACCCAATACTGTGTAAACAGTAGGCTCTGATGGGCAACCCAACACTGTGGAGACAGTAGGCTCTAATGGTGCTCCAGCCCTGTGGAGACAGTAGGCTCTGATGGATGCCACTCATTTGAGGAGACGGCAGACATTTAAGGGCTGAAAACCATTGTCTCTGTATCATATTAGTCAGGGATCTCCAGAGAAACAAAACCAATACATTCTCTGTGTGTGGGGAGGGGGTTGCAGAGAGCAGGGGGATTTAAGGAATTGACTCACATGATTGGGGGTCTGGCCAGTCCAAGATCTGCAGGAAGGCAGGTAGGGTGGGGGCTCAGGGAAGATGTGATGGCACAGCTTGAGTCTGAAAGCCGTTTGCTGGCAGAATTCCATCTTCCTTAGGGGTGATCAGTCTTTTTCTCTTAATATCTTCAACTGATGGGGTGAAGCCCACCCACATTATGGAGAAGTATCGTTTTATTCAAAAAGTCCACTGAATTAAATGTTAATCTCATCTGAGAAACACATTCAGAGCAGTAGCATCTGGATTGGTATTTGACCACATATGTGGCCTAGGGAAGCCACACATAGCATTAACCATCACACTACTCCTTACTGGGAAATCAGAATCTTTGTGTGATTGGCAGGCAGTTTCTAGGTGAATTGAACAGGTCTGCGTGAACGCTCAGGAGGCACAGGGGACCTACAAGATGTGTGGATGTGGAGCGCTCACCTCAGGCTCCTCTCAGGGCTGCTGCTGCCGGGGCAGCCGGGCTGGGTCCTCATCGTCAACACCGACATTCCATGAGCCCAAGAATAGGTAGAGATTTATGTAACAAGACTGATTTTAAAAAGAGTAACTATCAAGGGGCGCCTGGGTGGCTCAGTCAGTTAAGCATCTGATTTTGGCTCAGGTCATGATCTCACAGTTTCTGAGTTTGAGCCCCACATCAGGCTCTGTGCTGACAGCTCAGAGCCTGGAGCCTGCTTTGGATTCTGTGACTCCCTCTCTCTCTGCCCTTCCCCCACTCATGCTTTGTGTCTCTTTCTCAAAAATTAAAAAAAAAAAACATTAAAAATTTTTTTTTTAAAAAGAGCAACTATCAAGATCAAGTTCAAGTTCTTTTTGACTTACACATTGAGGGGCATCAGAAATTTTTTAAAATTTGATGCTCACTTCATTCACTTACCATTAATTCTACAAGATTAAAAAAATATCAGGAGAGAAGACTATTACACAAGAGAAAACTGGCTCAAAAACTGGATTATGGGTCACACGTTGGTGTGATTAGTTAGTAGATACAGTTTAATATCTTTGAGGTCAGTAATGTAATTCGAAGGTCAAAATATTGCATAATAGAGGAACAACTGCAGATGGGCTGAACCAGAAAATATTATGGATTTTTTAATTTTGCTTATTTTTTATTATATCTTCATTCCCATAATTATATTTTGCTCCTGTGTTAACTTCCACCCTTCCGTCTTCCTCCATTGTTTTCCTCCTCTTTACCCATATGCCTGGCCATCTCATCCATCATTTGCACCTTCTTGCCCCTTTCTCACATCCCCATTTCCTGTGCTATGACCAGCGCTTCTCAGAAGTGTTCTCTAGGCCATCCACACTAAAATCTTTTTTGGGAGCTTGTTACAAATGTAGATATTTGTCTTGGAACATCTTGGTGTCACCAGCTCACATTTACCCACCTGTGTACCATTTATTCATGGAAACATTTTGTTTGCAGGTGACAGTGGCTCACTGCATTGTTTTGGCAGGTTGGTGACCCAGATGGGTGGCTATGGTGTCAAGTTTTGAGAGGTGGATGTTGGGGAGTATTGGAGGCCTGTTAAGCCACCTGAACAGGAAGCTGATCCTGCCCATGCGTGGGATCAAGGCAACATGCCCCCATCTAGAGGAGAATCACAGTCTTCCTGATTTCTTGTTCAAGCTCTCCAGTGGTCATTGCAAGTAGAAGGGAAAGAAAATAAAAGCTGCAGGAGTCCTTCAAACTGCATGGGTTGAACTGCATGGGCCCACTTATTAAGTGGATGTTTTTCAGTAAATACAGTACAGTGCTATAAACATTTTCTCTCCTTTATGATTTTCTTAATGAAATATTTGTTTTCTGTAGCTTACTTTATTGTAAGAAGATAGTATATAACACATGTAACATAACAATAGGTGTTAACCTACTGTTTATGTCATTGGTAAGACTTCTGGTTAGCAGTATGCTGTTGGTAAAGTTTTGGAAAGTCAAAAAATTAAACATGGATTTTCGACCACGTGGGAAGGTTGGCGCCCCAATCCCTGTGTTGTTCAAGGATCAACTGTATATACTGAAGGGGTAAGCTTGGGAGAAACTTTCAGGACATAGATCAAAGTACACATTGAACTTCTCATTTTGAAGTATAATTGGCTATTTTATGCCTCCTTGACATAACTCTTCTTCCTTTAGCTCATGACATAACTTTTCACATCTTAATAAATTTGTAGGCACATTGGAAAGGTAACAATAATAAGGAACCCATACCTGTGATGTACTGTTTATTATCTTTACATCATTCCAATTAAAACCTGTTTTCACCGATAACCAAGGAGAACCTCAAGAACAATTGCAGTGATCACAGTATTTTAATTTGTATGAAGACAAGTAAAAAGTGGTAAATGCTCTCAGTTAAAATCTTCCCTGTGTTTGGAGTTGCACAGATTTCTGGCTGAAAGGAGAGAAGTTAGAAAACTTTATGTTTCCTATGAAATGCTGAAATATGAATTATTCTGTCAGGATTCTTGCAGCAAAGCTTAAAAAGCTCCATTTAACTTGCTGCAATGACTTTTTCTCCCTCTCCTCTTCTCTCTCTCTCTCAACATCAGTTACATTCGATTTTTTGTTTCCTGATCAGATAGCACAGCATTGCTGTTACATGGATGAGAGGTATATGGGTGATTCAAGATTTAAAAAACACATCTCCCCTAAGAAATGTGCATTATAATCTGAAACATGAATCTCTGATTACGTCTCAGATCCTCAAATAAAACACATGATTAAAAACCATTTGTTGTTAATCTAAAAATCTCAATAATGTCAACTCTGGACATTTTCACCCACTTGTTTCCAATGCCCCCCCCCCCAGCCATGTTATGGGGGCTCTTCCCTGCATTCAGTAGAAGCCCTCCTTCTGAGACATCATAAGATATAAAGAGCAGTAAATCTGATGTGACACCAGTAGAAGTATGAAATTATTGTTATAGAAATGGATTATTTTAAATAGACATTCTAGTAAATTCAGGTCCCAAATTATTCACACAGGTTTAGTGGTCAGTAGGAAATGGTATTTCCTGGATGCTCATTATGGAAAAATCCACTAGAAAAATATCATATTCTCTTTTTTATTCTGACGGTAACAAGCTTCCCTAAGAGACCAAGTGTCAAGAATTTTTCCTGTAGCTCCAATTAGCAAAGTGATTCATAGCCCAACCCTGGACCTGCTTTGATGTAATCAATATTTACATCAAGAATGCCACGTATTTGCTGCTTTAGGAGAAGAAAGAAATAGTCGGATGTGATTAATGAGTTTTACACTGGCTTAAAAAGGCAAAACAAAATAAAAATTCCATTAGGAATTTTCCTTAGGCATCAATATGGCACAGCAGAGATCCCTCTCTCCTCTCTTTTTTCTTAATAATCACCCCAAAATACAAGAAGAACAGAACCCCCTAAAACACAAAGTCCACCATCAGTGAAAATGAATTAACTAAGTGAAGGGGTGATGTGAGGTGCGAGGGTAAGACAAAGCTGCCTTGCCACCCATGGCTTTGGGAAGACTCAAGAATGCTAAGTGTTGGACATGATGGCACCAGGATCGGGGGGTGGGGGGGGTGGTAAGAGTTCCAGACACAGGTGTCAGGCACAGAGGAGGGCAGATGAGAGGGGCTGAATGGCATGAGGGTGTTAAGTATGGTCTGCAGTTGGAGGAAATCCCTTCCACTTGCTCCCTTCCCCAGCACCAGAAAGGGACAAGAAGATCCTTCTCTGGAGGAACTGCAACACCCCAAAGAAAAGACCTACAGATACTGACAGCTGGGGACCCCCAACAAAAATAAGCCCAACTTCTCCATTGTTCTTCCACCAGTCTACAGCTCTGCCTGTCCTGAGAATTTCCAATCAGCATTTGGGTACTTCACCCTCCATCATAGAAAGACACACAAGGATCATCAGAAGGTGAGGAGTGCTAGAAGGAAAAGGCTAAATCAAGTGCAAATAACAAATAAGAGGGCGCCTGGTGAAGCATCCGACTCGATTTCAGCTCCGGTCATGGTGTCAGGGTTCTAGGACTGAATCCTGTGTCAGCCTCTGTGCTGAGCGAGGACCCTGCTTGAGATCCTTTCTCTCCCTCTATGCCCCCTTTCCCCTCCCCCACTTGCACTCTCTCTCATTCTCTCCTTCTCTGTCTCTAAGAAAAAGAGCACATAAGTAGAAAAAGGGGTGCAAAGAAAACAGGGAGCGGGGAGCTATTTCAGAGAGGCCATAGTTAAATTCTCAGGAAGATGAAAGAGAATCTCTTCATGAATAGAGAAGAGAATGTCCTTTAAATAATCACATAACAAAGACGAGCTCTTCTAAATACAAGATTTATAAAAGCCTCAATATGACATTTAGGTTTTAGGACAAAAAGACATAGAAATGAACACTGGAGAGGAAGGAAGGAAAGTCGCAGGATCGATGTAGGTGGTCAGGCGCCAGGCAGGAGGAGCCCCAGGAAGAGTAAGCAGGAAACCATTCGGATAATCCACAGAGCAACCGAGAGATCATCCCGAGAGCCACGGAACACTGGTCCTGGAGTGAAATAGCACAGTGAATGCCCAGCACACTGAATTAAATAAGACCCCTGTTCCGGGTTACGTCCCATAAATTTCAGAACAATAATAAGGAAAAGTTCTGAAAAAACCCCAGATGAGAAAGGTCAAAGAATCTGAAAAATGAAGACATCGGGCCTTTTAATGATGACTGGAATCTGGAAGATGAAGGAAAAGCACTTTTGAAATTTGTATTTTCAACCTAAACTTCTATATTTATTTTTTAAACATTTATTTATTTATTTACTTACTTATTTCTCTATTTTGAGAGAGGCAGAGAGTGTGTGCACATGAGTGTGTGCAGGGGAGGGGCAGAGAGAGAGGTGGGGAGAGCGAGAATTCCAAGGAGGCTCTGCGCTGTCAGCACAGAGCCCAATGTGGGGCTCCGTCCCACCACCGTGAGATCATGACCTGAGCGGAAATCAAGTCTGATCCTTAACTGACTGAGCCACCCAGGCGCCACTAAACTTCTGTATGTAAATAGATTGCTTTTCCAGAGTTAAAGGCAGAATACAAAAATGAGATGTGAAGAGTGTCAGGAATTTACTTCTGCACATTTTCTCAGCAGAGACGTTATTTCCACAATAAAAGGAGTGGGGGGATAAGAAAGAAAAAGACTTAGGGGCACCTAGGTGGCTCAGTCGGTTAAGCGTCCAACTTTGGCCCATGTCATGATCTCCGGTTCGTGGGTTCAAGCCCCACATCTGGCTCTGTGCTGACAGCTCAGAGCCTGGAGCCTGCTTCAGATTCTGTATCTCCCTCTCTCTCTGGCCCTCCCCTGTTCATGCTCTCTCTCTCTCTCTCTCTCTCAGAAACAAATAAAAATATTTTAAATTTTTTTAAAGAAAGAAAGAAAAAGACTTGGATTGGTGGGGGGACAGAAAATATAACACAGGATAGGGGGGTAGGTTTTTCAGCGACGGCAGAGCCAGGTCGGGCCAGTAGCTGGTCAGCAAGCCAAGAGGCGGCCAGTCCAGAAAGGCGCAAGTAGAGACGGAGGGAGAAGTAGATGGAACTGATATATTTCCTGATGTGTCTGCATGTTTGGGGAAATAAAGTAGAGCGGGTTGTGCTCAATTGTCAAAGGCTATAAAAAGACTGAGTAAACATTCCAAGAAAATGAAAGAACGCGATGAAAGGACCCACATATCAACTATAGTTTAAATCAAAGGGGGCATAAACATCAAAACAGAACCACAATGTATATATAGATTAGAAATAAACAGCTATATGTGTACAACTATATAAATACAAATTTGGGGTTAATTAAAGATAAGATATTGGGGCGCCTGGGTGGCTTAGTCGGTTAAGCGTCCGACTTTCGCTTAGGTCATGATCTCGCCGTTCGTGGGTTCGAGCCCCGCGTCGGGCTCTGTGCTGACTGCCAGCTCAGAGCCTGGAGCCTGTTTCAGTCTGTGACTCCCTCTCTCTCTGACCCTACCCTGCTCGCGCTGTCTTTCTCTCTCTCCCTTAGAAATAAATAAAAAACATTAAAAAAAATAAAAATAAAAATAAAAGGTAAGATGATATTGAAAGGTTAAAGACAGGAAAAGAGCATGCAAGTAAGTGTGCTAAAATTCCCAGTTCGGAGGTTTTGCACTGCTGTTGCGTAACACTGAATCATCGGGAAAGCATTTTTGCATTGCTATATATATCTTTTGGAAATATCAGGGAGTGAGGAGATGAAAAGTTGAATGTGCTTTCCTCTGGGTAGAAGAATAAGGTAGAAGATGAGGAGACAAGGAACGTGGTTTCGGGGTTTTGTTATATGCTTCTTGGGACTACTTAATGTTCAACACTATTTGCAAAGAAAATAGCTTTCAATGGACTTTAAGTAGAACAAACATTAATAAAAAATATAGTTTAAAAAAACAAACAAACATTTCTAAGACCTGAAGACATAACAGAGCCAGCCTCATGAACAATTACTTGGTCAAAACCTGGAAGTTACATCCTGCTGAGGAATTTGAAATCAGTCTGAGTGACCTGCTTGCATTGGACCCTATTGAATGGCAATGTTCAATAAAAACGCAAACAAACAAATCCTGAAAGATTATCTCCTATCACTGCCACACATCAGGAATACTTTATTGTGACTTGCTTATCAGTTTTGTTTCAGCCACAGGGTGGGCCTGAAGGGGAGATCAGTTTTGTTGTGAGGGGGGGAGGGGGGGGGGGGGGGGGGGGGGGGGTGGCCCAAAGAAATGTTCACAAGGATTATCAGCCCCTCAACCTGTCAACCAGGGCCAGCATTAGGACTGTGCCTTGGGCTTCAGTGCAACTCAGAGATTAGGATAAATGGCAGGTGTAAATAAGGGAAAGACTCCTGGATTCAGGTTTCAAATGAATACTGAATTGTATGAAAGAATCCATAGTTTAAAGCAAATTATCCTTAATTTTTTTAATGTTTATTTATTCTTGAGAGAGAGAGACAGAGGGCAAGCAGGGGAGGTACAGAGAGAGAGAGAGAGAGGGAGAGAGAGGGAGGGAGGCACAGAATCTGAAGCAGGAGCCAGGCTCTGAGCTGTAAGCACAGATCCTGACGGGAGCGGGGCGGGGGGGGGTGGGTGTTGGAACTCAAAACTGTGAGATCACGACCTGAGCTGAAGTTGAAGGCTTAACTAACTAAACCACCCAGGTGCCCCTATACTTTTTAATTAAAGAATAGTCTAGATACAATCTATATAGATAGTCTGTGGCACAGCTGTTACTGCTCATTACATTAATTTTTTTTAAGCGAGAATATACTTCTCTTTTATGCTTGTTGAATTTAGGCCTTTCAGAAAGGGTTGGATCTTTTATCACTTCAAATTCGAGTCGTTAATTTCCCCTATAAAACATGTGCAGAACATATATGGCTAAGTATCTGTTCTCTTCCCCATCAAGTGATCACTGGAAGGCGACAGCTCTGAACAGGAGGGGATCGACAGACAGCCTATATTTATCCCCTCTAGCCGGTAGCGCTGTCATGCGCATGCCTACTGGGTACCAGACACAAGAACAATCATGCCATCTGTTTGTGCGCAGGTCACCAGCCAACAGATGGTACGCTCGGGTAAGGTGGTTGTTCTATTTTGAGATTTACTGAGAACAGGGGGTTCATTCTGTCTCTATCTCTATCTCTGTCTCTCTAACACTGGAAAAACACTCTTCCTTTTTGGATAGTGTCTAAAAAAGTGTCTAAAAAACTTTGGAAGATTCTAAAAAAAAAAAAAAAAAACCCTCTTCTTTTATAATTGAAATGAGACGTCTCCCGCGGCCCACCCTGCTGCTATGTGAGGCTGTGAGCGTCTGTCCAGGGGTCTGGGTTTCAGGGGAGAGCATTATTTGCCAGTGATTGCAGGTGTCTGCGGAAGGTCACGGACAGAAAGCTTGGGGTCAGGGCAGCCGCTGGGACACACGCGTTTGGGTTTCTGCGACAAAAGTTCAGGCCACCCTGCTGTCTCTGTTCAGCTCTAGGAGACGGTTGGCAGTCGTATCAAAGACCAAATTTAAATGGTACCCTTTCCCGATTCTGTGTAGCCTGAAGTTCTCCACTTCACCAGCTGTGGACACTGGGATTCAAACATTGATGTCCTGAGACCCAACCCGTCCCAAGCCCGAAGGTGAAAAGCCCTGTGTTGGTCTGGCCCTGAGCATCCCACAGGTGCTTATTTGTGTCTAAAAGAACCCTGTCCTCAGCTGTAGGCTCCATCTCACTGGTCACCCCTTGTCACCTGCAGGTCCATTGCTCTCATGAGGCAAAAGATTTCTGTTTGCCTCATGATCATCTGTGGGTGGAGGAGGGTTTGCTTGAGCCCCAAGTATTGAGCATTCATGACGTAGCTCTTTCACATTGTTCCATTGGTGGCTGGCCAAGTCCAAGTGTGTACCGCCCCCAGTCCTATTCTGGTTGAGCTTCCCGTATCGATGGCCTGGGTTTGCACAGGTGGTTGTGCTGCCAGTGATGCCAGGGAGACATATGGCTTCACGGGAACAGAGGGCACTCGGGGTCCAGGCCACTCAGTGGGTCAGGTGCGTGCGGCTGCTTTGGTTACCCAAGTACTTCCTCTGCCCTCCCTGCCCCTGCTACCACCTCTGCTGTGGCTGCCTTCGTGTCGCATCCCCACGGATCCTCCCAAGCTGTGATACTTCCCAGGTGGGAGAAGAATTCCTTCTGCATCACATTTAAGCGAGGCATATCCCATAGTGATGTTTCTTAGCTCCGTGCGATCACCTTACCTCTGTGAGCCTAGAAGCGCTTCCTGGAATGAGTGGGTTTGGGCACGTTTGGCGTCGCTGTGCCCAGAATGAACTCTTACTCTATGTGCTCGAGTCCTCTCAGCGTGCAGTAAATTCTGTGTCGAGGGGCCCAAGGGGCCTCCACAATCCGCCTTCACTGGTTTCCATGTCATGTCTCACGGTCATGTCTCGAACCCCAAGACCCAGTGATAGGCTCCCACAACCTGAATGTTCAGCTCAAAATCGGAGAGACCTATGTGCTGAGGGTCACGACTCAGCTCCACTGCTAGAAACATCCCACAGCAAACGGTTTGCAGAGGAAGGTATGGTGTTTAACTCTTTTCAAGGAAAAGAAGGAGGGCAATTCTGGTTCCATCCTTGTCAGGAGTTCCGGAAGTAATTCTGGTGCCGACTGTTAACATAATAAAATTATCACCTTGAAACATCAACATATATATAACAGTTTATAGTTTTCAAAGCTGTACAGAAATCAGCCATTTCTTCCTAAATTCAGGCTTTAAAAATTTCCCCCAAGGGGCACCTGGGTGGCTCAGTCAGTTAAGCATCCGACTTTGGCTCAGGTCATGATCTCAGGGTTCATGGGTCCGAGGCCCGCGTCGGGCTCTGTGCTGACAGCTCAGAGCCTGGAGCCTGTTTCAGATTCTGTGTCTCCTTCTCTCTCTGACCCTCCCCTCCTCATGCTCTCTCTCTCAGAAATAAATAAAACATTAAAAACAATTTCCCCCAAAAGTCTAACGGATTGTTTCTGTTGCTTTATAAAAAATTCCTTTTGCTTAACTACTTCTCTGCTCCTCAACATGAATTCCATCCTATTTTGATGTTATTGTTTTGTTAAATCTAACGTGGAACATTCTTGGCGTAGGCATGCACTGATTAATAATCAAGATATTCATTTCACACATATGCACAGTCTTCCAGTATTATTACTGAGTTCAGGTAGTCAGGCATTGATGCCCAAGGCACTCTGAGTCCTCCAGAAATATTGTAACTGATTAATGGGTTATTTCTTTGAATAAAGCTGATTATCTCTACTTAAACACGTTTGGTGTTGTTATATGATTTAAAAATATGCCCAAAGAATAAAAGCCCTACTCCATTAAAATGTAACTCATAACTTCTATTTCTTCCCCTCTCCTACTTAAATATGTATGTAGAATTACTGACTTTTAAAGATCAACTTTAACATGTAAATGCATTTGTAATGAATATAATTTCTTGCACTGGACATTAACTTCCCCAGGATCTGAGGATAGCATTTACTGAAGGTTAACACAGGAAATAGTGTTGCATATATTGAATGTTATAAGATATAGTCTCGGGTGAAAAAAGTTGCATTGACTTAGAGAATTTAAATGAATTTCAATCTTGTGCTTGCTGACTGAAAATGAAGAAAATTATTTCCATGAGAGTTCCGAAACATGTTATGTTTGTCATTGGGAACCCGTGGCTCAAACCTATCCTGGGATTTCACGGAAATTGTGTTGGACCGGTTTCTGGGGAACCGGGGAACCAGATGTCTGAACACGATGCTCCCAGCACTCAGTGGTTGCTGAAGAAACACGGTAAAATGCAATGAACTTCGTGTCACAACCCTTTGTCCAAAGGGAGTTCCGTCCCGGTGCAGGTGTCCGGGGAGAGAGCACAGGTGCCTGAGGGCCTATTTTGTGTCTGCGTCTGGCCTTCACCAGTTGTGTGATCTTAGGCAATTTATTTAACTTGTTGGAATTCAATTTCACCACCTGTGAACAACTCACCTTTTGCCTATTTGTGATTCTTTTCGAGACAGAAGTTCTTCATTGTTACGAAGCAAAGCGGGTCGTTTTTTCTCCTTTATACTCAGTGTTGTTTTAGGTATTGTTTAAGAAATTTCCCAAGGTAGAAGTCATGACAAGAAGCTCTGCGTGTATTATCTTCTAAAAGTTTAACATTTTGCTTTCCATATAAGATCTATGTTCGGTCTGGAGTAAATTTCTGGATAAATTCTAAAATTTGCCTCCCGATCACTCCCCATTTCTCTCCCATAGGCAACCTCTATCCTAATTCTGAGTACTAGCTTTCGCTGCTGGGCTTTTTAAAAAGCATGTTACAATCCACTGGCCTTTAGCCTACTCTTGCGTTAATACTAGCCTGTCCTAATTACTATTTCATTATGATCACTGGGTAGCCATTAGGGTAAACTTTCTAACTTTGTTTTTTTTTTTTTAATAGACTTTAGTTTTTAGAGCAGTTTTAGGTTCACAGCAAGAATGAGTAGAAAGTCAGGGATTTCCCATATACACTCTGTCCCAGCAAGCATAACCTCTTCCATTACCAGCTTCACTCACCAGATTAGTAATTTGATACAGTTGATCAACCTGTATTCATGCATTATAATCACTCAGTGTCCAAAGTTTGTCTCAAAGTTCACTCTTCCTATTGTACATTCTATGGGTTGGGACAAATGTGTGACGTGTCTATCATACAGAGTATTTCTGCTGCTCTGTGCTCTGCCTATTCAGCTCACTCCAACCCCAGGTAACCCCCGATCTTTGCACTGTCTCTATATTTTTGACTTTTCCAGGATGTCACAGAGTATGTAGCCTTTTCAGATCAGCTACATTCACTTAGAAATATGCATTTTAGTGTTGTACTTCTTTTTAAATATTATTTAGGGGATGATGACACTTTGTATTTCCAGATATATTTCAGAACTAGTTTATCAGTTTATATACACACACACACACACACGCACACACACAGAGCACATACAGGCACACATGCATGCACAAATACTATTTGGAATTTTTATGGAGTTGGTATTAAATATATAGATCAATTTAAGAAAAATTGTTACGTTATATTTAGAATCTTGAGTCTTTCATCTTGTCCATTAATTTACTTACATCTTTATTAATTTCTTTCCATAATATCTTACACTTTTCTTTGTAAGGATATTGCACATTTTACAGTTATTTGGGCTTTCTAATTAGCTTTCATACATTGTATTTTACTAGAAATTGGCCAACTTCACCTAAATTTGAATATTCATCGGCATAAATGTGTTCAAAATATCCTTTTAAAATATTTTCAATATGTTCAGTTTCTATTAGGATGTTCCTCTTTTCATTTACACTACTGATCATTTGGGCCTTCTGTTGTTTTACCTCTTGATCATTACCATGAAAAGTTCATAAGTTGTTTTTTAAAATGTTCATTTCTTTTTGAGAGAGAGAGGGAGACAGATTGTGAGTGGAAGAGGGGGAGAAAAAGAGGGAGACACAGAATCCAAAGCAGGTTTCAGGCTTTGAGCTGTCAGCACAGAGCCTCACACGGGGCTCCAACTCGCGAACTGCAAGATAATGACCTAAGCCAGAAGCCCACACTTAACTGACTGAGCCACCCGGGTGCCTCAACAGGCCATCAATTTTATTGAATTATTTTTCAGGGAGGCCAAGTTAGATTTTGTCATTCCTCTGCGTTGTATATTTGTTTATAATTTGTATATAATTTAAATGTTTTTTCTTCTTCTATTATTTTCTTTCTTCTACTTTCTTTGAATGTACTTTTCTGTCCTTTATGTAACTTCCTTGCATGGCTTCTCATTAGCTCATTGAGTTTCAGCTTGTCTACCTGGGCCTGCTGGACTGAAATTTCTGTTTTTACATACATGAATATAGGTTTACTTTTCCATCATTCTTCTATAGTCTTTTTAACTATTGAACAAGAGATGATATATTTCCTAATATCACATGCACACACACAGATACACACATGTACACATGTATATATTAGTACTGGCTTCTTGAAGTGTGAGCTCAGGCTTTTTGGAAAGGATTTGTGCAAAAAATTGGCTTTCTCAAATGAAATTTGGACTGTGACCTTGAGCCTACCACCATGAGCAGATGATTTTTATACCCAGCACCTTTACACATCAGATAAGCCTGTTGAGAGCTTTGAAGAAGAATCACATTTGCTTTTACTCTTCCTCCTCCATCAAATTCTCACCCTCTTCCTCCTTCTGTTCTTCCTCCTCTCCTTTTCTTCTTGTTGTCATTTTCAGCTCTTATTTCTCCAGTTATGAGAAGATTGATTTTGTGCCTGGAGAGTTCCTTGGATCATAACTAAACAATTCTTCAGTTAGTTTTCATATTGTTAGTGCCCTTCCAAGGGCCCATCAGCCAGTTCCCATATGTACTTGGTATGATTTATTGGCCAGATCAGACTTCAGCACTACGTATGCAGTTTTCCTCAAAAACAAGTTCACAAAAAATGGTATGGTATATAAAAATAGTGCTGGGATATGACTGCCAAGGCTCATAATAGGAGCCAACCCAGCAACACGGCAGCAGCTGGGACCGGAAGCAGAATGAATTGCTGCGCAGGAACATTTCCTAACTTAGCAGCAGGATTGGCTTGGTTTCCAGGAGCAAGCAGAGCAACCTGAAGGTTCTGAATCAAAAGGCACAGGATGTGAAGCCAGACAGCAAGGAACTGATAGGTGAGATGTGCGTTATCACCCTTACCGCCTATATACCTCTCAATCATGTCAATTACAGAAGTCGTTTCTTTTCTCTTTCCAGTATGGGAAAATAATGTTTCTCTCTACTCGGTTCCTCCAGCATCTTTTTTGAGTTTCTCTTTAACTTCCAATCTTTTTTTTGTTTTGTTTTTTTTACTTCACATCAGAAGAAAGATATTGGTCATTTAAGAGCAATGAACAATTTCCTAGATAAGGTGGCTCAAAAAGTGTAAAAGGGGTTTTACAACTCTGTACTATCTGTCTGATTTGTCTATGAAAAAAGAAAGCTTTGATGGGACTCTATTCTACCCATCGGAATTGATTGTTTGTTGGTTTGCTTTTACTCACAACTCTTAGTTTAAATTACAACAATGTAACATTATATTAGATAAAATATGTAAACTATAATTTTCTGCTTACTATTGTATCTTAGACGTTGGTCTCCAAAATAATTAAGTATTCCCATGTGGTTGGGAATCTACTATCCATGGTATTTTGAGATAAACCCATTAAGGGAAATAATATAAGCTATGTTGACTAACTTAAAAACAATTCCAGAAATTCCACCCACTGTCACTCAGTACTGCAAGTTATTTACCTTTATATATTCTGGAAAATGAGTTCTTTAGCTATGTCCCATAATTACAACTCAAATAAAGCAATGCCCCTTCAAAAGCAATCACCTGAGGAGACTACACTTTCCTCTGGAGATGTTTGAGTTAAGAACATGACATGTAGATCTTCTGGGATGATCCTCAGAATGTTAGAACATTTTTCCAGTTTTCACAGAGACAGTAATAGTTACCATCAGAGAGTGAATTTTGGATCTTTCCAGATTCAATAAAATAAAACCAATGTATCAATAAAACCAACTGTACTGAATAATGAGAACAGTCAAGCCAAACAGCATAGTTTTTTATTAGTAAAAGTAGGCAAGAAAAATAATAAAATTCATGTTTTTATTATGTTGTTTGTGCATTGTTCCACAAATAAATTCTTCTAAGTGAATTTTTACATCTATTTGGGACAATAGCAGCCTCATTTGAAAAACTGTTTAGCTTTCACATGAGCATTCTAAAAGATAGTACCTTTCCAGACACATACTTCACTTAGAAAAAATATTTCACATGGTATCATAATATGTGCTGGGAGATTGAAACAAAACTTGCAGAATTGAGAAAGGCTGTATGTGATTCACTTGAAAGGCCCTTCTGTCTTTGGTTATTTTTGTGCTGGTTGCAGTTTTCAATAAACTCTGACCGGTCCCTTTGCTAGTACCTTGGACAGCAGCATGAGCTCACCCTTCAGTAGAGACTATCTTTTCTAACTTTTGAGTGTCTTTTGGATGTGCAAGAAACAAAAGCTCTCAGGATGAGAAGAAACATTAAAAATAACTTCCCAAACTCCTTTAGATATGTGATTGTCTTTAGTAAAATAAATGGGAGCACTGCGGGGATGCCCACACAATTTGAACTCAAGTCAAATGCAAATCATCAAGTGAACTCTGGCTCTGAGGGCACTACAGTTCATTAAAATGTCACATTTTCTATGTTATAGTGTCAGGGTCTAGGGGTACTGCAGGGTCCCTGGGATTAATAGGCAAAGACTCAGTGAATATTTTAGATTAAACATAGCACAGAAATTTATGAACAGACTCCATTGTGAAAATGCTCTTTTCAGAAAAAACACCAAAACAAAAAACCTCAGTCCCATACACTTTCAGGAGGATTGAAACGTTTATATTGTGCAGTGATTAAATGCAGATAAGGAACCTCATTTTTCCTGTGTTGTTTGGAATACAGTTTTCAGTAAAAGATAATCCCACAATTTATAATCTGGACATTTTATTATTAAGCTTTAGAAGGCTTGTGTAAAATGGACTGGATATTTGGTAATTATCTTCTCCTCCTTTTAAGCTCTTTTGTGCCTCTCAATCCCTGCCCTAATGTGACCTTTGTAGGGAGGCTGTCTAGCTGCCACTGAGCGGGTGTTAGAGTCAGAACAGAGCAATGGAACTGGGAAGAGTGTGCATCCTACAGGCTCAACCCAAAACAGAATCTCGTCAATGTGCTTTGCTCAGTTGCTTTTGAGGCCTAATTCAAAACTACTACTCCATGCTCTACGCAGATGGAAAGACAAAAGACAAAGAATAATTTTACAAATTTTAAACATATTTTTGAAATTTGAGATTTTTAATGGATCCTGATACAAATAAACTGTGCATGTACATGACCAGACACTTCCTTACTCGTTAGTTATGGAAGAGAACTCTCACATCACATGAAGGACTTTGTTGTGTCCTACATGACATATGTTTAGGGACACAAAGTATAAATAGAATTCATGCTCATCATTATGTTAGTACAGATTTAGAGAGTACTAGTAAACTATTGATTCATGTAAATAATTTCTGTTGGTTTCTTACTTCACAGGAAAAAATAAAGACCTGAATAAAAGGTTTTCAGACCCACACACTTAATTAGTATACTTTGTTAACTATCAAGGTTTTTTACAAAGCAGAAGTGCATAGTCTTGGAGAAGCTATTAGTCCTCAACAAATAAGTCTTTTATCTTTTCCATGCTAAATATAGCATATTGCAAATGGGTTTGCTAGTCCTTTTAAACTTCAATACCTGGAGAGGAATTTAGATCCAGAATGTGGGCTGTCAATCATTCAGAAAGAACACATATTTCTCTAAGGAAATGCCTCAAGAATAAAATAAAAATTATTTCATTAATTTATACATTATCCACAGTGAAAAGAGCAATAGGAGAACAGAAGCCTGTCTGGTGCTGGGCCTAGAGACTGAAGCAAATTTTCACTCCTAGGGTGTGTGGGGGCAAGACAACGAAATAGCTGAGCTGGAAGGTCTGTGGGGAGGCAGGTGCCTCAATGCCGGATGCAAGACAGAGAAGAAAGGGAATGTGTTCCGGGTTTGAGCCAAGCTCTTCCTTCCTGTGACTTCCCCACAATGTTCTTAAGTTTGCCCTCTCTTGAAAAATCGAATATCTATCCATTTAGTCCTTTTGTTGCCCTACGTAATGGGGATACAGTGGTGGGGAGACTCAGGCCTCTGTTTTCATGAGCTTACAAGGCCCATGTGCATGTGTGGGGGGATGTTTCAAACAATGGGATGCAGAGTAAAAAGTCCCCTGGGGGTGGGGAGTCTAGTTCAGAGATTGGGGGCCTAGTTCTGAGAGCAGAGATTCCCGCCAAGCCTATGTTTATGTAGGAGGCCATGGGCCAAGTTCAGCATCTTGGAGGAAGACATCAAGCTGAGACCTTGCATGCACACTCTGGTTCTCTTGGGGAGAGCCCCAAGTGGAAGGAACAGCAAGTCCAGAAACCTGAAGACAGGAAAGGATATGATTCTGAGGAACTGAGTGCACTTCAGAATTGCTGGAGCCTGGAATATATTGGGGCTGGTGGCTAAGCAGTTTGGTGGCCATGAGAGAAGAATGGAGTGGTAAGAAAATGGAATGTGGAGGCCAGTGAGGGGCTTTTATAAGAGGAAAGGAAGAAATGTATACTGAATGAGAGTCAGTAACTCTTGAAAGATTTGAAAGAGTGACACAATTAGAACTGAATTTCAACAGCTTGTTCTTTTACCCTCTCTCTGCAATTCTTCTAATATTTGGAGACGACTGGCCTGCTCCATCCCTGTTTGTTTCATTCTTCATATCAGATGGTTTCCAGAACTTGCACGAACATGATCACCTTCTTCCGAACAAATTTATCTATGTTCTTCTTATAAGAGGGAATCCTCAGCAGAAAAAACTGTAAATTGCATAGGAGGGTTTTTCTACCTCTTTTTCTTGGATATTATTCTTTTATTAGAGAAGAGTGAAATTGTTATAGCATATTGATTATCTATTTTGAGCGTAATGTAAACTAACACAAAATCAACACTTTTTTTATGTGACATTGATGTTTAGTTGTCTCTCCTGTCTTGTATGAGAATGATTTCACTTACCTTTGTTAAATGTCATGCTAATGATGTCAGTCCATCATTCATGTCTATCAAGATTGTTTTGAATCTTGGTTGTGTCATTTGAGGCACCGGCCATCAGTCTCAGCCCGTGTCAGCTGCAAATTTAATAAAGATGATTCCTACATCTTCATCCAACTAGGAGCTGTTCTCTGGGGCTTCCTCTTCTGATTGATAACAACCTCATTTTCTACCCCAATTTATTCAGCCAGATATCAATCCACTTAAGTATTTTCCAAACCACATCTCCTTATAAAATTCAAAATATTATAAAAAACTTGGCCAAATGTCTTGCTGAAATCAATTCACATGACTTCTTTTATATTCTCTGCATCTTGTAGCAGAGAAAACCATTGGAAAATGGTTTTACTGAAGAACTCATTCTGGTTCCTAGTAAGCATATTTTTACCTGTATAACAATCTGTTAGAAGTACTCCTGAAACTTTGCCAGGTATCAGTATCAATCTTCCTGACTATAGTTTTGGGACTGGATTATTTCCTCCTATCTGGAATGATCCATCTGTCATCTCCAGTCTTCATCAATTCTTTTGTCCTCCATGATTTCTTGAGAATTACCTAGTGGTGTGGTCCCCTGATGGCACTTCTCAGACTGGATTGTAATGGATAGCTAACTTCTCTTAACACCCACCCTCCTCCTGTGGCTGACATTAAATTCATGAACCTATCCACGTTTATGCACAGTGTAGCTTCAAGGGATATGTTTCGATAGGCATCACTTCCATCCACAGAAAATGCCACAGTTAGGTTTAACTTCCTTTTTTTGGTAAAGCCAGTCCAAAAAGCCAACCAAGTCACCGACTGGTTGGTCTCACCAGTTGGTCTCACCAACCAAGTCAGACATGCTAATGGTTTGTCTGTTTCAAGTTAGTTGTGAGATGGAAAAACATATATATTTTGCTTGGAATGACCATGATCAGAATCCATTTTGCATTTTACATTATTTTTTACAATTGAATTGCCCAGCTGTTAAACTCTCGGAAAATATATCCACTTAATAGACAGAAGCTTTTTGTTAAACCATTTATAAAACAAGTAATAAATACACCTTATTAAAATAAATTTTATTAAGCTAAAATTATATTGAGCCATTTTCTCTTTTGTAGTTTCACCCAGAGTTGGTCCATATAAAAATTTTTGCCTTCTGTTCCAACGGAGAGGATACCCCCATACAAAAGAGATGATCAGAAGGCACAAAAGGGTGGGCATGAAGTTTGGTTCAAGAGTAAGGCTGTTTTAATCAGCAAGGAACTTTGGCCATTCACACTATAATAGATACAGGTGCCTCACGCTGCGGCAGGGCACGAAGCCTAAACAGCTGTCTGAACACTTCCTTTCTTCCTTCTCTAGCACCATTGTCCTGGCTCTGGCTTAACTTAATTTGAGAGATTATTGGGCAGAATTAAATATATTGTGTATAAAAGGTAGGCACACAGTTGTGGCTAATATCTGATAGCTATTATGGCTTACTGCTGCTCAGTTCTCTCTCTGAATAGCACAGCCAGAAAGAGAGAGAGAGAGAGAGAGCGAGAACGCTAAACAGACTAGCAACCAAAAAGCACAGAAGAGAGAAAGCAGACACCCTAACAGGCCAGGTGCTAGATGGTTGTAATAGGAGATTAGAAAACTGGATAGAGCCCGTATTCATTCTTGCCTCTTTTGTCTAGGAGTTGAGTCTAAGTGTGGGAACAGACAAATCAGAGAGAGACTTTTGGGAAATTTGAGGAAAATGAAGTTAGTGTTGCTCTCAAAGCTTTTGCCTGGGTATCCTGTCCAGGAGTTGTCCGTGGGCATCTCCTGCTAGATATTGACATTTCTTGAGTGAGCTTCCTTGGGTTCTCAGGTGGCTCCATAAAGCAGGCCAATTTCCAGCATGTGGAGCAAATGCCATCCCAGTCTGGGCTTCCTGGACTGCCACGCTTCATCCGGACTGGGACCAGCCGAAGTTGTCTTGAGGTGACTCTGATGCTGCCCGCGCAGGTGTCTGGAGGGCTTGGTTCATAGCATTCAGGTAGCTTTCCTTATACCTGCTGTTTCTTGATTCTTTTCCAGCTCCCAGCGGTTGCCGGCTGTGTCACACACTGATGGGATGCAGAATGCTTCCTGCCAGAGACTGATTACTTTTTGTTTAGAAGTCAACAGTCTGGGGTTGAAGCTACTTCAGAAAGAGGAATTAAAGGTGGGAAGAAACAAGTGTTTGTGTGTGTTTGTCTTGTCCTGTTAAAAAAAAAAGAACGAACAGAAAAAAGACAAATCAGCCCTCAAACTTTCCATCAGCATCTAGAAGAACTCCTGGTGTAGTGAAGCTGAGCCTCAAGAATCCGAAAAGAAAGCTACTGATAAGCAGGAGAGGGTATTCTTACAGACTCGGTAAGCAGAGCGTGCAGCTTACCTCTGTTTGCACATCCAAAATTCATTCTCTTTCTTCCTTGCAAACAGAATTACCTGTACCTGGTAACTCACCTTCCTCTATAGTGTAAGACATATGTAATGATTAATATTTAGAAGGAGAAAGGAAAGAAAATAAGATAACACCTTTATCCTCTGGAGAAAGGAGAAAAAGAGAGAGAAAGAAATTCTCCTTGAGTTGATATGAGGGCATGGAATGCTGTCTTGGCAAAATAATGTCCCCAACAGATGCCCACATCCTAATCCTTGAGACCCGTGACTGCATTAATTGACATGGGAGAGAGGAATTACAGGTGTTCATCAGCTGACCTTAAACTAGGGAGGTTCTCCCGGATACCCCCGGTCCCCCGATGTGACCACAAGGGCTCTTCTAAGTGGAAGAGGGGCAAAGGGTGAGTGGTGGGACATAAGAAAGACAACCCCCTTTGCTGGTTGTCAGTATGGAAGAAGGGGTCACAAGCCAAGGGGTGCAGGGGGCCCCTAGAAGCTGGGAAAGGCAGGGAAACAGGTACTTTCCCTTTGCTCCAGAAAGGAGCGCAGCCCCGCTGATGTCTTGGTTTTAGCCCGGGGACACCTGAATTAAAGCAGTTTTAAGAGAACTGAGAGTAATAAATGTGTGCTGATTTAAGCCACCCGGTGGTACGCCTCACCTGTTAGCGATCAAGCGGATTCCTTAGTACGACCAACTTTTTTTCTCACTGAAGTGTTCAGTGCGATACCCTGATGTCTAAGAGAAAAATCTCGGTTAAAGCGACGTTCCCCTTCTAGGATCTGCCGTTTCAGTCTTCTGCACCCTGTAGTTATCAAGTGCGTGGACCAGGTCTCTAGAAACGCGTGTGTTAAACTGAACCAATTTGATGGGAATAACTATGGGGCTCGTCTTCCAAACACAAGACCACGTTTGGTGAAATTTGAAGCCTTCTTAGGCGTTTTGAAGCTGCTGGAGAAGTAACTCTGCAAGTTTTGTGAGGGGAAATGTAGTGCTCAAGTCACATTCTGCTTTACAAGGTGGTAACAAACACAAACGAATTAAAACAATAAATAAATCACTCGGTGGTAGCCTTTTTGAAGACTGTCCCCTGACACACTCGTTCAGTGTCTTCCGCGCACGGCTTCTTTCCTTCCTCAAGGGCACCACGCCGGCCCCATCCCAAAGCGCTGGCGTGCTCTGGCCTCTCTGTCTGGAAGGCTCTTCCTCCCCTCCACACATCTCAGCCCCTTCCTTGTCCTTCACGGGTCTGCTTCAAGGTCACCAGCACCAACAGCGTCCAGCCACCTGATGTACAACATGCTCTTTCTCTCGCCCATGACCTTTGTCTCCTCTGTCTTGTTCTTTCTTCACAGCAAGCATTAAAAATCCTAAGTTATATAGCATTATTCCCTTGTTATCTATTTTCACCACTAGACAGAGAGATTCATGAAGTTAGGAACTGTATCTCTTGCTGTCTGATGTGTACCCAGAGCAGACATAGCATCTGCTGCACAGCTATGCTCAAGGATTGGATAGTTTCAAAAAATTAAAAGTAATTTAAATGAACTTCACAGTAATTTTCTTTCTGAGCTACTGATCTTATGGTATTTACCTATATGTGACTCTGTATGTAACTATTGTAATGTTAAAAATATTTAATATAAGGTAGGAAACATCCCCCTCATCTGATTTTTAAAATTTGCTTTGCTGTTCTTAACGTGTGTGCTTTTTTCTTATCAGCTTGATAATCGTTCTATTATGTTCTTTAGAAATCATATTGAGATTTTTTGATTGGTGGTAAAGTCAATATGTGAATCAATGTGGGAAGGAATCCTTATTCTTCCACGGTGCTGCCTTCTCATTACGTGTCACAGTGTGCTTTGCTTTTTGTTTAAGTATTCTTTTAACCTTCCAGTAAAGTTTTAGATTTTTAAATAAAAGTTTTTAATCCAAAATTTTCCGTTAGGCTTACCCAGTGGATTTTATTTTAAGTGTTGCTATTTTAAACTGATTTTTGTTGTTGTTGTTGCTATTACATTTTCTTTCTGTTAAGTCATTTTATTTATTTTGAGAGGGAGAGAGAGAGAGAGAGCAAGCACAAGCAGGGGTGGGGCAGGGATAGAGAGAGAGCCCCAAGAAGACTGAGCATTAAGCATGCAGCCCAATGCAAGGCTCTATCTCACAACCACGAGATCATGACCCAAGTGGAAATCAAAAGTCGGACGTTTAACTAACTGAGCCACCCAGGTGCCCTGCTATTATGTTTTCTAATAGTTGACTGATAATATACAGGAAGAGATTTTGATTTTTCTCCTTTGGGTCAGCTGCATAGCTGAATGTTTTTATCAATTCTGAGAGATTATTTTTAATATACTCTGTAGGACTGTGGGAAGGTTGAAGAACACCGGTATATGTGAAATGGTGCATATTGTTTTGCAAATAATAAGTCTTCAATAAGCATTTATTTTTCTTCCTCTCTCTGTCCTCTGTCTCTTCATCGTTGTCATGACAGAAATCTATTTGCACGTGGTGTGCAGACATTTTCCCCTCTGCTTTTTGGTAGTTACGGTTATTTTGTTTCACATGTTGCTAATTTGATAGAAGTTCAAAAAGAGTTTTAAATAGCACAGGCTATTAATAATAGTTTGAAGAAGCATCTTACAGTTCTTGGTTTCACAAAAAAAATTTTTTCCAGGAATATATTTTTAATTTTATCATCTTATTCTAAGTCTTTTTCTGGATCTTTTGATATGATTCCTTGTATTTGTGTATTTTGGAATATTCTATTGTCCTTAAATTTTTTACTTGGTCACAGGGTAATGCATTTTCATATTGATTTGGGTTTGTAAGTATTTTATTTAGAGTGATGGCCTCTCTCATATAAGTAAAAGGGCCTAGTTCTTTCTACCTGCTTTAGATTTTCGTGTTAGAGTGATGTTCGCTTCAAAAAGTGAACAGAGAGACTTTGTGATCACCTCTGGTGTCCTGAGATCTCTCTGTTCCCCACACTTCAGTCAATGACACGATCATATACCCAGTTATTCAAGCAACTTAGGAGTTACCTTGGTGAGTCAAATCTAAGATACCATGACTCATAAACTAGTTCATTAGTCTGTGTGCCAGTAAGAAAGGAGAAAATGCAGCCTGTTGAACTGTGACCCAAAGGCATCTTTCACTTAGAATTTTTCATGCATAGTTATTAAAAATCTGTTTAGATCTCTTAGGAACACAGTTTTAAGAAATCTGATGTTAGTGTATATAAAAAAGAAGAATATATGTAAAATGAATGTAGGGATTTCCTAAGTTCTTTCACATCCTGGAGCTACACTGTCCTGGATCTCCAGCCCCCGTGTGGTTATGGCACACACAATATCATCATCATCAAATCAGCGGTGGGCAGGTGAGTGATGCCCCGCTGTCATCTGTGGGCTTTTCCCCAGTCCCTGGAGCCCCTCTGTGAGCACGCTCTGCCACCCTGATGGCAGCAGCCGCTCTATGCCTATGCCAGAAACTGTCATTCCAGATGCATGGCGATGCCAGAGGTATTCAAATTGGAGAAAGATTGCCTTAGAATGAATGAACTATGCTGTCTGATTTCTCTCTTCCTCACCCTCCACATCCAAACTGTTAGCAAGTGCTTTCAATTCAATCTCAAGTAATTTATATTTTGTAGTTCCTATTATCTACTTATTTCTGTCCATCCCTACTGTCACACCCTTGGTGTGGTTGACCATGAACTTCACCTGGGTGACGCCAATCCTCTAAGTGGCTCCCTGTCCCCGTTCAGCCCCTAAAGTCTCATCTTCACAGAGCAGCACAAATTTCCTTAAACTCCTTCCCATGGCCCTTGGGCCATTGCATGTCTGGTTGCCTCGTAAATGCCATATCTTAGTTCCTCAGATATGCCAACCTTCATCCAACTTTCCCATATGCCTTTTTCTCAACCTGAAATGCTTTCCTTTGCCTTCTTCCCATCCCCTGGGTGTCAGCCTAAATGCCATTTCTTCCGAGATGCCTTTGTGATGTGCCTACTGAATTTGTGAGCACTTTTTCTTGATATGGTCTATTCCCCGAAGCATCTCAAGAATAGTTCAAGGGTAGTATTTTCTCAACATGTGCGTCCTTGAGAATATCTTTAGATTGTCTTCTGTCATGAATGCCAGTGAGGTCAGCATGCCATGCATGGGCTAGAGTTGCTCTCCCACCTCGTCATGGCGTGGCTCAGCTTGACAAGGGAAGTGCATCCCAACCCTGTTGCCTGGTGTTACCAAACGGTGGTCCAGTCCACCGGCTGGCCAATGACTAATCAAGCCATCTTTCTGAATAAGTTTAAGTAAGAGAGACAGAGAAGAGAGTTATTCTGTGGCTGAAATCTAAGCTGCAACGCCACATGGGGTTAACAGCAGGCAAGGGAGCACAGATAGGTGGTGGAAGCCAGAGGAAGGGAGGGAGAGAAGCAGATCTGCAGGAGAAGTAGATGGACAGCATGTGTCTTTGGAAAGGAGGCAGGAGAGAGAGAGAGAGAGAGAGAGAGAGAGAGAGAAGAGGGAGGGAGGGAGGCTAATCAACCCAGAGGCACTGCCTTGGTCATGGACATTAATTCTCTTTTTCATCAGAAACAGCAACCTGTTAGAGTTCTACCCCGGACACAGGGCATATGCATGTACGTGTGAAGAGCCAAAAATTAAGTCCTCCATTAAGAGCAACCTCGGGCTGCACGTAGCCCCAGTCCCAGTCCCAGGAAAAGCCTCAGACTGTTCAAGGCTAAAGCCATCCTCGGACGGCCCTCAGATCAGCTAATCAAAAAAACATTCCAATGGTCTGAGTCAAGGCTGGAAACTGCAGATACAAACTAGCCAATTCCTCACCGCTTGCCTGAACCCCACGTGGGCCCTTTGAACTCACCTCACAATTGGTCATTTTCAAAGGATTCTCAATAGTCATGATTGGGTCCCACCAAAAGTAACGAACACCTCACAGACACTGAATGGTCAAAGCTGTAATCGTAATTGGTGCTTATGTGATGATGCTACATGTACTGTAACACCCCCGTCCCTTACTCCTTAAAAACCCTATTCGCTATTGTTCTTGGCTTCACCCTGCTGCCACGACACCAGCAGGCTGGTGAGCCCCTGCTCGAGCTTGAATAAAGACCCTTTTGTACTTGCATCGGTGCCGGCTCCTTGGAGGTCTCTGGGACTCAGATTCGGGCACAACACGTGCGTCCAGGCACACACGTGCCTGCATAGTCTCCTCCTGTCTGTCTCCTGAACTTCACACTTTTGATAATCAAATATCCTGCAATACATCCTTTAGGAGGTTGGCCAGAGGGGTTCTCAGGGTCCGTAAGTACCCAGCGTGTGGCAGAGGCATGGTCTCTCGAACCAGCGCAGGGACGAACCCGGCCTGCGCCTCCTAACTCTCTCTTCTTCATAACGACCAGCCTTTCGAGTGATGCCCGCAGAGCCCCCCCCATTCCCGCCCCGCCCACCGATCCCCCCCCCCCAGAGGCCACACCACCAGAAGGCCGTGCCCCCGTGTCCCAGCCGCTTCCAGGAGGAAGAGCGGCCTCTGTCTGAATTGGCGTAAAAACGCAGCGATGGCCCTGAGGACAAGGCTGGAGACGCTGTAGATCAAGGCCGGATCGAAGGCCTTGCCGGGCCCCCGGCTGTGTGGACTCCGCTTCGGAGCTGGAGGCTGGTGCCAAAGGCCGACACCGTCTTCCTCTGTCCTCGGCAGGCACAGCTGGCATCGGCAGCGGGAGAGCCAGGGTTTGCCACGGACTTGATTCTTTTCTTCATCTATTTTGATGCTCTTTGGAGTCAGAGGACGTTCCTCTGACTCTGACAACAGAATAACTCCGGGCAACTGCTGTTTCTGTTTGTTGTTTGGCGAATGTTCTTTCCGTTTGCACCCGTCTATGCCTTCTCGCAGGTACTTTAGCGGCGGCCGGAAGAGCTGTGTCCGGGCCTCCGCGGGGTTATGGGGTAAGCCCCAGGCCCCAGGTTGCCCACAATGCACCTGGCTCCCCACAGACCCTGGCAAATCCATGCCCTTCAGAATCCAAGTTCAGCCAAGGAATCCTGCTCACATCCTGTCTATTCATTTCACAAGCTTGGAGCCATTCTGAGAGTACGGACACATTTGAAAAATTTTTTAAACTTTTAAATTTAAAAATTTTTTAAAAAGGAAAAAAAACAAATTCTGCTTTAATTTAAAGAGTTTCCCTTTTCTTCTTGCTTCCTATAAACCAACACAATTGGTTTTGTAATGTAAATGTTTCTTTTGTTCTTCCAAGAAATTGTAGAGGGTACGCTATCTCAACTTCTAAAATCGTGTATAGCATCGATGCAAAAATTGCACTGGACACAGTTCACCATGGAAAGAAGACTTCGCTCAAGGCCCCTACAACAGGAAGGGGGGCCAGGACTCGGTCTGAGTGAAACTCCCCTGAAACAAAGGCTGGACAGATTTAAGAGCTGGGGGGGGCGGGGGAGGCTCCGAGGTCACATGTTTGCCAACTGACCTTTCCCCAAAGAAAAATGAACTTGCTCATATCAGAAGGTGGTTCTACAGCTCAGAGGCAGGTGTCTCTGACTTTGGCTCCTGTCTTCCCACAGAGCCTGAGGATGGGGGAGTTAGGTTCTTTGATGGTGACATTTAAAGGGACCTAGGTCCCTGAGAAACACAGCCCTAGGTTGTAAAACAGACAAGATGCTTTTAAAAAGATTCTTGTCTCAAGGGACATTTGCAATTTTAAGGTTTTTTTTATTTTAAAGTAAATATTCAAGGGGCACCTGGGTGGCTCAATCAGTTGAGCTTCTTTCTGACTCTTGATTTTGGCTCAGGTCCATGATCCCAAGGTCGGAGGATTGAGCCCTGAGGATCGAGCCCTGTGTCAGGCTCCACACTGAGTGTGGAGCCTGCTTGGGATTCTCTCTCCCTCTCTCTCTCTCTCTCTCTCTCTCTCAGGGCGCTTAGGTGGCTCAGTTGGTTAAAGGTCCAACTTTTTTCTTTTCTTTCCTTTTCTTTTCTTTTCTTTTCTTTTCTTTTCTTTTCTTTTCTTTTCTTCCTCTTGTTTTCTTTTCTTTTCTTTTCTTCTTTTACATTTATTTATTTCTGAGAAACAGAGACAGAGCACAAGTGGGAGAGGAGCAGAGAGAGAGAGGGAGAGACAGAATCTGAGAAAGGCTCCAGGCTCTGAGCTGTCAGCACACAGCCCGATGGTAGGCTCAAACCCCAGAACCATGAGATCCTGACCTAAGCTGAGGTCCTACACTTAATGCACTGAGCCACCCAGGCATCCCAAGCATCCAACTCTTGATATTGGCTCAGGTCATGATCTCACCGTCATGAGACTGAACCCTGGGTTGGGCTCTGCACTGACAGCGCAGAACCTGCTTGGGATTCTCTCTCCCTCTCTCCCTCTGCCTTCCTGCATTCGCACAGGTGCTCTCTCTCTCTCTGTCTCTCTCTCTCAAAATAAATAGAAGTAAACTTAAAAAAGAAAAAAAAAAAAGGAAAGAAAAAATATTCCCCCCCTCCGCTTGTGTTCTCTTTCTCTCCCTAAAAATACAAACAAACAAACAAACAAACAAATAAATAAATAAATAATAAAAGATAAGGCTCAAGAGGGAGGAGTGTGGGGCGGGGCCCAGGGCTCCGAAGAAGCCTGTGTGAAGGCTGGTCAAGGTGAGGGGAGCATCAAGGCCACCTTGGTCAACAAGGAATCCTTAAATTTCCCTCTGTGGGGTATGTGTGTGCACGTATGTGAGCGTCGGTGTGTTTTCCCCGTGAAGCACAATAGCCGCACGGCTTGTAGCTCTGTGGACTCTTCTCGGTGGCACCGCCCTTGGGCACTTTGTGATGCACGCGTCAAGTGACGAAGCCTCCGCTGGCCCTTTGGCCGGAAGACAGGAGAGCTGGGACAGGAGGAGACGCCTCAGAGCCGCAACCCTAGTGTTGGCTCAGGGCTGCCCGCCCGGCTATTCCTGGGCCGCTGCGGGGTGAGCGGCCTCCGGAGGGAGAGAGGCGGCCTCCAGCTCCCCCTCACGGGGTCTGTGGGATGGGTGGCCTCACGAAGAAGGTGGCCGCCGGCTCCCCCTGCGCCCTGCCTTCTGCGCTGGGCCTTCTGGCTGTGCCTGTCAGCTGCTCAGAGCTCAGGCTCCAAGGCTCTTCTAGAAGCCCTGATCTCTGGGCCTCGTCCCCCAGCCGGCGGGCGAGCTGGAGCACGGAGGCTTCCCCAGGTAGTTTCTGCAGGCACACAGGGGACCATGGCACCCGGGCTGTTAGAAAACAGGCGACCTGGAGGTGATTTGACAGGAAATGCATGGAGCTTAGTAGGTCAGCCATAATTAAGAAGGAGCTTCCCCTTATCTGTTTTCTCCAGACCATCTCAAACATCTTCCGGAGAATAAATAGACCTTATCTGTAATACAACCCGACAGGCTGTTAATACACCGAGACTGTGATGTGGTGTCAGTCAGGAAGGAGGTTTGCCGTTGACAAGAGTCTCTTTTCTCCTAAAGCCACTTTCCATTGTGCGACCCCCGCTCTTCCAGTCACGCAAAGGCAGCCACTTCTTAACGGGAAGCGAACAGAGTCGCCTTCCGGAGGGTGTGTGCAGTTAGGCTGGTGCGGTGGCCTGGGGACAGGGCACCTGGGCGGCCATGGGGGAACCCCCTGGCTGCACGGAGCCTGTTCTTGGCCCGAGGAAGGCAGGCTCCCCAAGACAGAGAAGAGGCTCCAGTGTCCCTCGGGATTTCCTTGGGCGGGAGGCCTGGTTGGCGGGGACACAACCCTGTTCTGTGTGTGTGCACCCCCTGCTCCGGGGAGTGGCCTGACCCCCTCTCCTCCTTGTAGCAGAGTGGGGGCCGCCCCGGGGCGGAAGCCTGGGTGTGGGCCTCACCTTCAACACAGACGACGGTGGTTTCCCAGGGTCCCCTGCTCACTTCTGTTGTCCCCCCGCGTATGACGAATAGATGTCCTGGGAGCACCCCTTTCTCGTGGCGCCCCTGTATCACTCCCTGAAGAGTCACCGGTAGAGCCCAAGAAGGGGGTCCTTGCTGGTGCTTCAGGAAAACGTTTTCTGGTGTCTTGTGCAAGACGGTGATTTCTGCCTTCCTCTGAAGCCTTACCTCCTGTGGCGGGGGCCGGGGGGGGGGGTCCCTGGTGGCCTCACCCTATAAAATTAACTCCCCTGTGAGGCTTTAGTTTATGTGTTGGCACTAACCACGTGCCTTCTATTAGGAGTGTGTGTGTGCCTCTAAATTCTGAACTCACAGAAGTTAGGGACTGTGTCTTACTTTCTTCAGATGCTTTAACATAGTGCATGCTTAGTAAGTAAGCCTGCATTATTGTTCAACGGAGTTTACAATCTTCCTGGCTCTGAGGCGAACGATCATGCTTTGCGGAACCTTCTTCAGAGAGTTCCTAGGCCATCGTTCCAGGGTGTTGCTTGTGAAGCTTGCAGCGCAGGAGTAGGTAAGACCGTGGAGGGATTCTTCTTGTTTATTCTAGAGAGACTACTAATTCCCAACATACTATAAAAATCTATAGTAAGAGTTAGTATTTAAAAGATACAAGGGTGTCATCAAAAGTCGCTTTTAGCCGAGGTTAGCTGAGCGGCTCTGTAGGCAGTGATGCTGGTGGAGAGGGTGCTGCTGTGACGCAGGTCAGAGATGGTGGTGGCCTGAACGAGGGTGGTAGCAGCGGGGAGAGGAGGTCGTTATGTGATGGGAAGCCACACCAGCCTGGCTTGTTCCTGGAGGAGAGGACTTGAGCCCTCCCTCCGAGGGGCTTCTTGGATGGTTCTGACTTCCGCCACCTGGGTGATGGCGGGACCATCCGCTAAGGCGGGGAACGTTGGAGGAGAAAATTTGGGAGGGAATTACTTGAGTTTTGACCCTTGATTTAAAGGTACTGTGAGAGCCAAGGAAACAACCCAGAAAATTAATAGGCAACCAACGGAATGGGAACAGATAGTTGCAAATGACCTATCAGATAAAGGGTTAATATCCAGAATCTATAAGGAACTCACCAAACTACACGCCCGAAAAACAAACAACCCAGTAAAGAAATGGGCAGAAGAAATGAACAGACACTTCTCCAAAGAGGACATCCAGATGGCCAACAGACACATGAAACGATGCTCAGCATCCCTCCTCATCAGGGAAATACACATCAAAACCACACTGAGATACCACCTCACGCCAGTCAGAGTGGCTAAAATGAGCAAATCAGAGAACTCTAGATGCTGGCGAGGATATGGAGAAACGGGCACCCTCCTGCACTGTTGGTGGGAATGTAAACTGGTACAGCCCCTCTGGAAAACAGTGTGGAGGTTCCTCAGGAAACTAACAATAGAACTCCCTTATGACCCAGCAATAGCACTGCTAGGCATTTACCCAAGGGATACAGAAATGCTGAGGCATAGGAGCACATGTACCCCAATGTTCATAGCAGCACTCTCCACAATAGCTAAAACATGGAAAGAGCCTAAGTGTCCATCAACAGATGAATGGATCAAGAAGATGTGGTTTATCTATACCATGGAATACTCCATGGCAATGAGAAACAATGAAATCTGGCCTGTGTAGCAACATGGATGGACCTTGAGGGTGTTATGCTGAGCGAAATAAGTCAGGCAGAGAAGGACAAATACCATATGTGTGCACGTATAGGAGGATTAGGAGGAACTTGACGGAGGACCAAGGGGGAGAAGAAGGGCGGAAATGGTGGGGGAAAGGGAGAGAGGCAAACCATGAGAGACTCTTGAATGCTGACAAAAACTGAGGACTGATGGATGTGGGGGGGAGGGGGGGATGGGCATGAAGGAGGGCACTTTGGGGATGAGCACTGAGTGTTATGTAGAAACTAATTTGACAATAAACTATTTGTAAAAAAATAAATAAATAAATAAATAAAGGTACTGTGAGACATCCAGGTGGGCATACATCTGGAAGCCCCAGGAAGAAGCCTGGCTGACGACAGATGTGTGTGTCACCAGCATTTGCATGCGAAGAGTCCGATGTGAGGAAGGGCCGGCTATGTGCCAAAGGTTTTATTCACTGGTCAACTGAAAAATAAGAAAAATGAACATAATGTATTAACATTTAATGAAACTAATTTAAAAAATGTTAAAAGAATGTGCTTTATCCTAAGATCCGGACCTTCCCTAATACTTGTTATTAAAGTGTCTTGGAAAAATTAAAACCTAGTATTCATATTTGGGCGCCTTAGGAATTATAGTTGGATTTTCTGTTTCATCCTATGGGAAATTAGTAGGTGGGTACGGAGCGTTTAAAGCAGGGAGTGGTGGGGCGCCTGGGTGGCTCAGTCAGTTGAGTGAGCCTCTGACTTCAGCTTAGGTCATGATCTCAGGGTTCATGAGTTCAAGGGCTCTGTGCTGACAGCTCTGTGCTTTGGATTCTGTCTCCTTCTCTGCCTGCCCCTCCCCCACTCATGCTGTCTGTCTGTCTGTCTCTCTCTCCCTCTCAAAATTAAATAAACATTACAATTATTTTAAAAAGTAAAGCAAGGAGTGGCATGGCGTCATATAAAGCATATGAGAATAGAGTTTCTATCCCTTATGCCCCACTTGAATCGACCAGATTACCAGATTAACTCCTACATCAAAGAGATTAGTTTTAGGGTTTCCTTGAAGACCCAGTCCTTTACCGGGCCCCCAGCTGCTCAGTCCTCACCTGTTACCGCAATGGGGGGCTTGAAGCTGATATAAGCACTTAGGTCATTCCTGGTCGTAACAAATATAGGTGCCGCAACCAATCTTCTACTGAGTTAGATTTGAGGCACCTTAAAGGAAAACCTATTTGGAAATGTAAAACATGATTTTAATTAGATTAATTATACTGTATTAGATGCAATTATCTTCTCCTTTGAATAACAGTGTTCCAACATTTGCACCAGAATGGGACTGCTAACTCGGGAAACTACAGACATTGTTTCTATTGTTTCCAAAATTTATGGCACTAAAAGTTGCTTGGAAGTTTCCAGGATTTTTTTCTGCAGCTCATTCATTCCCAGTGGATGGTAAACCTCTAGAATGAATGGGGACAGTCTTTATATTCTTTGCTCCCGAAGTCTGGCAGATCTGCGTTCAGGTTCCCTCGACCCTTGGCCACCTCAGGAAAGGATGTGCTGTTTGTGAAGGCGTTTTCTAGAGAAAGTGCATTTATCACCATGAATTCAGTTTTGCGTGACTCTATACCAGAAAATTTAAATAGCTGTTTTTTTCCCCTCATGATTCTTTGTGTTTTCCTGCTGATGCTTTGCACAGTCTGTTGATTACAAGGAGCTTGTTCCTAAAATAAGACTCTAAACCATTGAATGACAAAGGAACGCACTGAACAAAAGTCCTCGTAAATCCTGTATGAGTTTAGTAAATGCCTGCTCCATTTTAACATGGAGACAGACAGAATGACAAATTAACTGCCAAGTAGACAAAGACATATCCTAATACCAAATGTCCCAGTGCTGATGACGTTTCCCTAGCGTTTCTGAAATCCTTACCGTTAGGAGGATTCTATCAATTTTTACGGCAAATGAAAGGGCAACAGGGCACTGATCAGTGTTTCCCCGGTGGAAAAATGGGGTCACAGGCTGTTCCTCTAGTAATACACCGAAAGGGACATGAGCCAGCTCAGAATGTCAGACACATTTCAGCATATACGGGAACACTCCATTCAAATGACTTTGATAACATCTAGCCTACTCCACACTAGATACTACGTGAATAGTTGAGCTTATGTTGGTGAATGGGAATCTATTCTTACCTTGAAGAAAGAGAATGTTCACTAGTGAAAAGAAGCAAGATAGAATTGAGCATAGCGTATCATGAAATGTCCTAAACTTGCTGTACACAAGCAAAAATGAAGAAGGGGCTATTTTCTTCTTCTGAGGCCAAAACCATTGACCTGCACTTCGAAGTTCAGATAGAGGGAGTGAGGACATAGGAGTCATGGCAGGCAAAGGGAACAGCAGCCTGAGTTTCCGGTCCACATAGAAAGATTTGGAAAAAGTCTCACACTGTAAAATATCATTTGAAGAAAGGATTCCACTGCTAATAAAACCACTGATTTAGGGGAACTCAGTACTTTCCAGAATTGGACAGAGTGAATAAAAAGGACTTTGTCTATGATCTGGTAATCATTTCTTCCAATATTGAAGAGAGAGGGAAAGGCTAAATGAGTCTGTCCAGACACACGGACTAGGAATTCTATAACTCAGGGTTTAGAACAGCAGTTTGAATTCTCTGCAACTGTCACAATCTCAGAAAGTGCAACCAAGCTAAATTTGGTCCTGAGAGTCTTTGCTAGTCTTATATTTCGGGCAGAAAAAAATGCAGTGCAGATAAAGACAGAAGTAGTAAAAACGTATTTTGGAATTTACGTAGAGGCATATTTAGTTTTCTGGCAAGTGGTGCTGGGTTGAATTGCTCTGTTTATCACTAAATATTTAAATCAATGCTCCATGTCTCTGAGCAGATGTGGCCAATCTGTGGTGAGTACAAGAGAATGTCTTTTATTTCTTTGTAACAAATCCAAGGGGCGATGGTCCAGGTACATTGGCTCTTCCTTGGGGTAAAGCGTGTGGATGGTGTGATGCAGGGAGGGTGTGACACAGTACAGTGGAGAGACACAGCACAGTGACAGAGTCAGACATACCTGGCTATGGCTTCTGACCCAGCCACTTACCAACAAACACATCTAATCAGCCAGCATGATTGAGCGGTCACCTTGTAAAGTGGTTGCTTTGTTAAGAGGCCATAAGCATTAAGTGAGATGGTAGGAGAAATGAGTTTGTGTCTTTGCCTTAGCTGTTGGCAAAGCTTCATCAGTGGTCACTATACAGTTACGATGGCCCAGAAACGAGTGGGCACCAGTCTGAAATGAAGTGTATAATGCATTTCTGGTTGATTAGCCAGCAAGAAGATATAAAGAATAATTAAATATACCCTTTAGAATCAAATTGTGCTTGACTACATTATTTTCTGCAGATGCTCAGTTCTCTTCCCTCGGGGAGGGGGGGAGGAGAATATCCTTCTCTGCCACAGTGATGTTGGCCTGGTCGTGGGACTTGTTCTGGAATGTGCATGACTACGATAGAAGATGCATGGAGCAGAAGCTTTAAAGGTACTTGTGTGATTTTTGTTTGGTGTTTTTTTCTTCCTATTTTCTGCATGCAAAGAGCATGTGCTAGGTATCCTCTACTTCTTCAACCTGGATTGTGGAATGGGGCGTACAGCAAACAGACCTGAGTTCTACTTGTACCGCAGAGCATGACCTTGAGTCAAACTGCAAAGCCACAAGTGAGAAGTGTTTTTTGCTGTAAACCATGGAGATTTGGGGGCTATTTGTTATTGCAGCAAAAGCTGACTAATACACCTAATGTATCTTTGATGTTGTCACATGGAAAGAAATGCTTTTAGGGTGGAGAAGCATAAGAAAAAGATTATAAACCATGAACCCCTGAAATTTAACTTATTACAATTCTAGTCATGCCCCAGTGGGAGGCAACCCATGGGTCTGTTGACTTTAATAAGCTCATTTTAAAGTAGGCGTTTCCACTGGATCTAGGCAAATATTTATAAAAAGGTGCAAGTTTGTGAAACCAGAAGCTCGCGGGGCTAGAAACACAGCACCTTCATCCACTTTTATCAACCCATTCCCTTGGCATACTGTAGAATGATTTGGATATTAAAATGTCTATTCCTGAAATATGAGATTGATTTCCACACCTTGTCATATGGTTATCAAAACATAGCATCATTTTAAAAGCCTTTGTCCTTAAAAGTCAAAAGATCAGATTTTTATTCCTATAACATGTCAGCTCTGTGTGGTGTATTTATATTTTGTTTTCTGTTTTCATATCTATTTCTTCTCGTCTTATTAAAAATTCAGTATAGTTGTAGTATGATTTACCATATATTTGTTGAATGTGGAATTGTAGTATCTTTAAATTTGTTATAGCACGTGAGTAGGACGTTCAGTCTGTCCCTTCTAAGGACAAGGATGATACCAAGGGCTGTATTAAGAGGTGTTATCCTTCATTTCCTTTTCCTCCTCACTAGAGATGGGAGCTAATTAAAAAACAAGTTTTCATCCTTATATATCACATTCCCATTTCTCGTTCTCTGTAGAGATCATTGCACATCTCATATTCTGTAAGAATGTGTCCAAAAATAAGGCTGGCTATAGCTTTTGAAAAGTCATGTGACAACTTTGTGACAGGTCCTGTGATGTGCCGATGGCAGAGGCAGTAGCCCCTGGTCCATCCATATGCTCCTTGAGCACCCGCTCTGCCCATGGAATTATGCAGAGTACTTGAATGCTGGTAAACCAAGTGAAAGGGATGCCTTCATACTGTCTATGATGGATACACTGATGAAAGCTTTAGCATAATTCTGTAGGAGTCTACAGAACTGAGGCCCAGTTGTGAGGTTCCTTTTAAATGCAAAGGACAAGGGGGCGCCTGGGTGGCTTAGTCGGTTAAGCGTCCGACTTTCGCTTAGGTCATGATCTCGCGGTTCGTGGGTTCGAGCCCCGCGTCGGGCTCTGTGCTGACTGCCAGCTCAGAGCCTGGAGCCTGTTTCAGTCTGTGACTCCCTCTCTCTCTGCCCCTCCCCTGCTCACGCTGTCTCTCTCTCTCCTAGAAATAAATTTAAAAAATAAATAAATAAAATAAATGCAAAGGACAAATGCATTCAACGTGAAATCAGGTTACAGTTCTCACTGTGGCACTAACTAGTAATTCTGTCTCGGTTTTATTTTATTTTTTAAAAAAAATGTTTAACATTTATTATCTTTGAGAGGCAGAGACAGAGCATGAGTGGAAGAGGGGCGGAGAGAGAGAGAGAGCGGGAGGGAGACACAGAATCTGAAGCAGGCTCCAAGCTCTGAGCTGTCAGCACAGAGCCTGATGCAGGGCTTGAACTCCTGGACTGTGAGATCATGACCTGAGCTGAAGTCAAATGCTTAACTGACTGAGCCATCCAGACACCCCTGTCCCAGTTTTATAATATCAAGAATTTTGGTTCTTTTGGCAATTATATTAGATACATGATTTCTTTTTTTTCTTTTTTCTTTTTCTTTTTTACTTAGGTGAAGTTTTAAATCTAGATGGGTAGACACTAACACAGTATGGAAAGAAAAATAGGATTGTTGGAATCTAATTTTAGAGGCAAGTATGTAAAAGAATCATTCGTAAGATGCTGAGTGACATGCACCTCCCACACAGGGAAAAGGCAATATAACGAAGGAGAGAACCTCCCGCTCCTAACGTGCGACTTGTGGAGAGTGAGCAGTGAGCAGTCTGTACCCTGACTCCACTAATAGTCCTAAGGCTTCAGTGTGTGCTGATGAGAAAGAGCTGCTACAACATTCATCATTGAGAATGGAGAGTGGAAGAACTTGAGCCAGAGAAAGTCATCTTGCATACCTTTCATTCTAACTGTCTCTGTCAATTCACATGTAAATGTTCATCAATATGAAGCAATGGATCCCCTTTTGTAACGGTGTATGTTTTAGACATTTTGGTATTCTGGTCTGTTGGCTTGTTCTAAGGTAATATCCTCTCCTGACATATCCCAATAATGCTTTTCAAAATAATACCTCTTATGTGTGTGTCAGCTTATGAGGGTCAGCGTGTACTCCAATCTATGCACTCATTTGGTCTTTGTGGCTAGCATGCCTTATTTTAATATTCATTCAACAAACATAGGCTGCACATTTGTCATGTGGAAGGCGAGTTACTTGATGGGATAAATGATATAAATATAAACAAAAGGAAGTAGTCTTAGCCTCTACCAAACTTTCAGCTTCATGGTCAAAATTTACAACCCTAGAATAGGACAGACAGAAATCTTAGAAATCAAAAAATTGTAACAGAGAAACAAAAGAAAATCTTGCAGGCTTAAGCAGGCAGTGAGTATTATAACTTAGGTTAAACACTGACTCTTGATTGAGTACTTTCACTAAGTTATCCTGGTTTTAATACCATGTCTTTTTAAATAAAATGTGTATTTTAAAGAATATACTTTGGACAAAGAGGAAATCAATGTGTTTTTAATGCCACCTGGTTATTTTAGGAGTAAAAGTAAAAAAACAAAAAAACAAAAAAAAACAAAACAGAAAACCCAAAACCCTTTTGTCAATGAGCCTTCATGAGCCAAGGCAAAACCAAAGACGAAAGAGTGAAGAGTTATCTTTGCCTCTGGTCAGAAAGAAGGAGGCTGAGTACTTACCAGAGACCTTTAATGAGGAACAACGTTACTGCAGCATTAGCCAGGGGGCCAGTGTGTATAGTTCGGGACCACAGTGACCCCTCTGTGTCTTCCCCTTTCTGTGATTGTTGGAATTCAAATTCTAGACTTGAAAGCTGGGGTCAGCACTTGGAGTCTGGGATCTTAGGAAAGTGTCCTAAGCATTGTACGCTTGTTTTATTTACTGCCCTTTGATGTCTCACCAGATCCTAGTAAGGGACAGAAAGTAAAGCAAGTCATTGATTCAATGTTGCCGTGATTGAGGGGATCATAAGGAATCTAGAAAGTAGCACAACTTGGCAGCATTTTGAAAACTCTTGCAAGAACAACTGATTAGGGGAACGACATCAAATACCCAGTTATCCAAGGATATAGGTGCCTGTCATACTGCAATTCATTTTGATTGCCTTGAATAGTCAGGTTAGCTTAATATATTGACATTTATTAAAACCAAACAAAAACAAAGACTGAGTATACAGCCAAACATGTCTAAGGGTTACAATTCTAAGCTTAACCATTTTTATTAGAGATCTCCATGCTAAATTCTGCCTAATTTGTGATACTTAAGCAGCATGTTACTAAATCATTAACAGGTAGACCAAAAACTGAGTTTTGCCTGGGAACGGAAAAACAAATTGACCTCAGTCTGCAGTCAGAGTGACTTTTTGTTGGCATCAGATCTGATAGAGGAAAAAGTAAATCTCTGAAAATACAAGAACCATGGTTCTTCTTGGTCCTGCAGATTTTCGAGGGCTGATCCAACCTCAGTCTTCCGTACACCCACCACTAAGGTCTACATCCTGGTTTGAAGCAGCCGAGACAACTTGGCCAAATGGTTCTGCAGCGAATAAATACATTGTCGGTGTTGCATTTGTGGCCTCTTTCCACTTGGCACTAGGGGGCAGCCATTTTGACCTTGGCACCACGGTTTCGGCAGCACAGAATCTAATCTGTGCCACAGGAAGCAAGTTATAATTGTTACTGAACGTTATCCACACCACTTTCTCTGCTGTCCTTATTCCCAACAATGCTCATTTTGGGGAATTCTCCTTTTCTTAATTTCCTGCAGATAACTCTTAGCGTCTGTTGTATCGTCCGGGTCAGGCCATCACACTGGTGATGCATCTGTTACACCTCTTGTGACCTCGGGTTCCTTCCCTTCTTTCCTCATAGACCTCCTCTTTATAGCTAACCTGTTGTCAGAGCAAATACAGACTTTTAAGTAAGAGGCTAATACTCTGCTGAGTAATATGAGGAGAGATTTACTCCTTCTGCTTTTGAGAGCCTTTAATGTAGAAAACTTGTACGTAATGTCCCCGTTTCTCTGCATTGTTCAGAGATGTTTTTAAAGAATGAGTAGCTCAGTCAGTTAAGTGTCTGACTCTTAGTTTCAGTTCAAGTAATGATCTCATTGTTTGTGAGTTTGAGACCTGCGTGCGGCTCAGTGCTGCTGGTGTGGAGCCTGCTTGGGATTCTCTCTCTCCCTCTCTCTCTCTGCCCCTCCCCTGCTCTCTCTCTCTCTCTCAAAATAAATAAATACACTTTAAAAAAACCCAAGCATATGGGATAAGTGGAATTATTAAAAAAAACAAACAAACAAACAAACAAGTAAGATTCTGGCCAGCTTCACGACCCAGGACGGTGAAAGGCAAGATTTCTTCTTCTTTGCAATTTCCAGGGACATTGTCTATGATCCACACAATGTTCTGCTTTAATACTTACTCAATAGTAAAATTTTTTTCTTTCTCTTCTATCTTTGTGGAGAGGTTTTGGGGTTGATAAAGTATTTTATTTTTAATTATATTTCCTCAACACATATGCCATTGAGCCTATCAGCAACCTCCTAACAGGCATCTACTTCATGCGCTAAAAATGCTACTTATATTAATACCTGACCTAATTCTTACAACTTATTGAAGCAGGTTTTCATAAACCACCACTTTACACTTGAAGAAACTGGGACATAAAAAACACATTTAAGTAGTTTGTCTAAAGCTTGTTAGCTTTAACGGGCAAAGCCAGTTTGAAATCCCTGTTGACCACAAACCTTGTGCTTTTCCTCACTATATAGTATTTCCACAGTTCTTTTCCTTGAGTCTTTGTCTGCTTGTCAAAGGCCATGGTGAAGGTATACCTATAAAACCTGAGAGAGACTGGAGGTCTTCAGAGTCACAAAGACTACGAGGCCAGGATGTGGGAGGCACATCCCTGGGGCCTGAGGTCCTTGTCGGAACTTCCTGCGCAGGTGGGAGCGGGATGTGGGTGGGTGTGATTAGACACAGATACTATGGTCAGCAATTTCTATCATTAGCTCTCACAGAGGAGTGAAGAGAAGGAATCAGCTGTCATCCTCATTCCGAGCATGTACGCCTTATTACGATTTTTACTTGCACTCAGTAACAAGTTACGCTGAACTTGCAGTAGGTTCACCAGCTCGTATGGAGAAGCCACATGTCCTTAAGACTATTAAGGCAATAACAGCATTCCCTACCTGGTCCTAAGAATCGTATCAGTACTAGTTAAAAATACTGATGATCAGGACATTTCACTGGAGAGCCTTGTTTAGTACTTTTGCCAAATGCCCCACGTGGCCCTCTGGTGAGTATGTACAGACGTTGGCAGCAGAGGGTTCTGAGTGATGGGAGGCTGACAGAGTGGGGGTACACACGGGGTTGATGGACCAGGTGGTGTTGACTTCAAATAGAGTGGTCTTTAGAGTGGCAGTGGGTAGAAGCGTGACCTGGACAGCGCCATGAAAAGTAAGGAATGCTTTGGGTCCCTTTCTCAGTCGATGAGTTTGGGACATTGGAGAAAAACTTGTGTCGGAAAGAGATGTGAGCCGTGGGTTGCTACATGGAAAAGATATTAGATGGCTGCTGACTCTGCAGACCCAACTGGACCCCAAATTCCAAGGTCTCAGCCAAAGCAGCTTTCTCATTTATAATTAACTAGAAGCCCAAGGAATAGCAAGCAACACAAGTTTAGATCCTAGTGCAAAGAAGTGTGTGGTTAAAACCAGGGAAAACAAAGCAGTTTAGGATAACCATTGAAGGTGTGTTCCAGAAGAGCCATGAGAAGTAAAGAAAACATGTAATTCATGAGCATTAGCAAGAATCTTACTGGATTTGGAAACAAATGAATTGGTAGTGAGTCATGGGATGTGAGAACTGCAGAGACTCCGAACGACAAACATCAGTTCTAGGTCTCTCGTGTTATGATGATGACAAGACCCGGGGTTAGATGCAAGTTTAACTCTCCTAGTGACGTGTCTGCCCCGACCACACACCCAGCCGGGGTCCTACAGGCTCTGGGTCCTGCCCAGGCACCCCTGAGCTCGGTGCACCGAAGGATAAAACAGACTGTAAGCTGGTCTTGTCTTCCTCATTTATAATAATAACTTTTCAGGTTAATCAAAGGCACTAACGATTCAACGTATCTCTCTGAGCATTTATACCTTACAAATTCAGATAGCCATGCTTAATGTGGTTTCAGATCCACAGCAAAGTCTGCCTTTGTTCTACATTTTGTTCCTAGTGTAAAGTAATTCTGTGTTCTTTTGATGAAATAACAAGGGAAAGTATTTCACCTTCAAGTGAAAAACCTACATGTAAACAACTCTCCAATTCCTGCGCGGCTTTCTCCCTCTCTGCCTTTATTTATTTTCCTCATTGAGAGTGCAATAATATTCCCACATTCCCTCTGCCTTCAGCAGTTTTGCTAGCAGTTGTTAGTGGTCACGAATTTATTCCTGCTGCCCCAAACATTTCTTTGCTGTTTGCTATTTGAAGATACAGGGAAAAAGATTTTAAAGTAATGAAATAGAACCTATGATAGAATATAAGATGCAATAGAAAGTCAACTGTGTAGTGAGCTCAAGTTCAGTATTTGTAATCAGCAAATGTGGGAAGGCTTTAAGTTGACTAAAATGTAGCCTTAAGCAGCCTCACATAAGATTATTTACTCTAGTGTGAGGAAGAGTAATGAAAAGATTGGGCTTCCCTGAATGCATGAGGGAGTGCTGTACCCACACTTTCCTTAAAGAAGAATACCACATAACAGTGGGGTTCTTTGATGATAATGGCTGAAGATGTACGGAAATTGCTAATAGTTGAGTGTACAAAGACAGCACACTGTCCTTGGAGTGAAAATGCAAACTTTGGAATTAGCTTGGATTTTAAACTCTGTTATTTTGGGCCAGGCATAGATGATCTCATCATTTAGCCCCTGTAGCATTCTTAAAAATCCAACAGAGTTCTCAAGTTACAGAAGCACATAAGTATACAATTATTAATATTCAGGGAAGGGTTGGCTGGCCGAGAAATCCAAGCCGGTTACTAAACTGAGGATTTTCCCATGTTGACTCTCCCTCTTTTCTCCCTGGTGTCTATTCTTTGCCTTTTATTGTTCACTTGCAAGATGGCGTTAAGAGGGTAGCAACAGGCTTGAAATGTAAGCAAATGTAGTTTGCAACCTGCTCATGTTTTTGGAAAGCACTTTGCTCACCCTTTTGTTATGTCATGTGATAGGGACTTTGGAAGTGAAAATACCCAGGTAATAAACGTTCTTCTATAAATGGATGTAAGATGGTTCTTACTAGGTCATCAGCACCTTGGGGTCTGGGACCATCTCTTGCCCTTGTATTTTGTGACCATCAGAAGACTTCTTTTAAGGAATCTTCCTCAAATTATGGTCCTTTTTTCTTTGGAAAAGTTCTAAGGGACCAAATTATACCTCTTTTGGTTTCCAGATTCCTGAGAACACCCAGCTGTTGCATAATTATCAGAATTTTATGGTAGGATCCAATGGCATAATACCTTTTTCTGCTACTCCTGTTAAATTTGGTAAAGAGGGTTTTTTTTTTTTTTTACCAAAATCGGGTAATTGGGTAATCTTACTATTATAATAAATTACCCCCAAATCTCAGTAGCGGTAATTTATTGCTTGCTCATGTAGCAGGACAATGTGGACATTCAGGAAGCAGTTTTCCATGTAGTAAATCAGGGACCCAGTCACTTCTGCTTTGTGGCTTCTGGAGCCCTGGTGCCCTGAATAGACTCTTAACTGGCCGGCAGGTGAGGAAAAGAAGAACGGGGATTGTTGTGGGGGGGCCTCATGGGTCAATCTTTAAAAGAAGAGCCATCACTTCTGCCCACGTCCTCTGACCGGAGCTGTCACATGGCTATGCCTGTCTGCAGGACAGACCGGGGCGTGCCCACTGGCTGTGCGCTCAGCAGAAGGAAAGTGGTTTCGTGAACACGTCGAAGTATCTGCCAGATAAGGGATAAAGAAGCAGGAATGGGAAACGGTCCCTAGCAACTCACTCAAGGATTGTCTCAAACCCAAGGAAAAATAGAAGAGAAAGTTTGTGTGTTTCCTTCATCTTGATTCTTCCCACTGATGGCTGAGTCCTTGTCAAGAGTTGAGAACAGGTGGAAGGAAAGTCTGCTAAAGGCGGAGAGAAGCAGGGAGGGTGGCTGCTTCTCAAAAGTTGATTCTGCAAACCATACATTAATGCCACTTCGATTTGTTCCTTTCCTGCAGGGCTGTGGGTGAGTCATCTTGGTTCATTATTCTTTAAAAATAACTCAGGAGAGGTGGAACCCCTGGCAGAAAGCCACCTCTGGCATTTAAGAAACCCACTGGCGTCCGGCCCCCACGGGCTGAGGCGGGGACCCTGGCGCTCCAGGAGAGGTGAGCCCTCTCCAAATAGAGACCCAGCTGCGTGTGAGGGAGGCTTCTGCCCACATTGACAGAAACCTTTGGCAGATTTTCACAATCCAGCTCCGCGATGCACTTTGCCAAATCTTTTCAAGAAAGGAATAGGGTCTTAATTTTCCTGGAGATACAATGCAAAATTATCAGCATCTCTTACGTTCCATTTCCTGAATAAATCAGCTGCTTGTCAACTTATTTCTGGCAGAAGGGTAGAGGAAAGGGGGAAATCATTTTCCTGCACTTGAAAAGTTAATTTATATATGTGGGATCATTTCCGGCCTTGTGAATCCCATCAATGTAGAATTGATTCTTTATCTTCCTCCCTCCCTCCTTTCCTTCCTTCCTTCCTTCCTTCCTTCCTTCCTTCCTTCCTTCCGTCCGTCCGTCCTCCTTTCCTCCCTTCCTCTCTTACTCCCTTCCTCCCTTTCTTTCATTTATTAAATATTCAGGGACTATTCTCAGTGCAGAGCATAAATTGGTGAAGAAAAACATATATTCCTAAAGAGGTACTGGTCTAGTGTGGGTGTTCAATAGGAGTATAATATGAACCATATAAGTACATTTAAATTCTCCAGTAGCCATGTTGAAAAAAACTAAAGAGAAAGAGGTAAAATTAATTAAATCATGTTTTATTAAACCATATACATCCCCAAATGTTATCACTAACATAGTCTTTTTTTTGGCATTAAATCTTCAAAACCTGGTGTATATATGCCAGATGTTTTTTTCTAAATCCTACTAATTTTATTTCCATCTTAAGTTTTTCTTCTAATCTTTGTTCTTATTGCAGACCACTTTGAATGAAGAATTCTGAACGTACCTCAGATTATATATTGAGATACAAGCAACAGATACCATTTTAAGGTATACAACATAATGATTTGATACACTTATATGTTGCAAAATCATTACCGCAGTAGGGTTGATTAACCTTCATCACCTCACATAATTGTGTGTGTGTGTGTGTGTGTGTGTGTGTGTGTGTGTGTGTGTGTGTGAAAATTTAAGATCAGCTCTCTCAGCTGAGCTGTCAGCACAGACCCAGATGCAGGGCTTGAACCCACAAACTGTGAGATCATGACCTGAGCGGAAGTCGGACCTTCAACTGACAGAGCCACCCAGATGCCCCAATGAATTCATTCAGAAGTTCAAACAGGTTTCTGTGTGTGTATGTGTGGAGTCCTTACTATAGTCTCAAGATAAAATCCTATCATATACAGAGACATTTTTCCTTTTCCTTTCTGATTTGAATATTTTTTATTTCTTTTTCTTGCCTAATTGCGCTGGCTCAGCTTTTGGTATTGTGTTGAATAAAAATTAAGAGTGGGCATTCATGTTTTGTTCCTGATCTTAGAAGAAGAAATTTCAAACTTTCACTGTTGAATCTGAAGTTAGCTGTGGTCTTTTCATATTTGGTCTTTATTATGTTGAGGTATGTTCTTCTCTACCTAATTTATTGAGAGTGTTTATCTTGAAATGGTGTTGAACTTATCAAATGCTTTTTATTCATTTATTGAGTTGGTTATATGATTTTTATCTCTCTATTAATGTGGTATATTACAGTTATTGATTTGTATATGTTGAAACATCCTTGCATCCCCCAGATAAGCCCACCTGATCGTGGTGTATGATCCTTTTAATGTATTATTTAGTTTGCTAATATTTTGTTGAGAATTTTTATATTTATATTCCTAAGGGATTTTAGCCTGTAGTTTTCTTTTATGTAGTATCCTTGTCAGTCTTTGATATTAATTAGGGTAAAACTTGCATCATAAGATGATTTTGGAAGTGTTCTCTCCTATTCAATTTTTTTTGGAGTAGCTTGAGAATAATTGCTATGAATTCTTTTTTAAATGTTTGACAGAATGTACCCATGAAGCTGTCTTGTCTTGGGCTTTCATTGTTGTTTTGGGGAAGTTTTTGATTACTGATTAATTGGTTTGTTTACTTCTTATTGGTTTGTTTAGACTTTCTATTTTTTCATGATTTAGTGTTAGTGGGTTGTATGCTTCTTGGACTTTATTCATTTTTTTCTAGGTTGTCCAATTTGTCGTCTTATAATTGTCAATAATAGTCCCTTATTATCCTTTATATTTCTGTGGTACCAGTTGTAATGTTTCCTCTTTAATTTCTGACTTTAAGTCTTAAGTCTTTTTTTTAGTCTAGCTAAAGTTTTGTCAGTTTTATCTTTTTTTAAAAAACAGCTCTTAATTTTGTTGATTTTTTTCTTGTTTTTTTTCTGGTCTCTATTTTATTTATTTCTGCTCTGATCTTTGTTATTTCCTTCCTTTTTGGTAACTTTAGTCTGAGTTTGTTTCTATTTTTCTAATTCCTTGAAATACAGTGTTACGTTGTTTGTTTGAGATTTTTATTTTTTTCTTAATGTAGTTGTTTACTGCTATAACAACAACCTGCTTGGCTGTTTGCAGGGGTGAGTATGTTCTTCAGCGACTAAGACATGGCTTAGAGCAGTGGGTATGGGACACAAACCAGAGCTTGGGTGCAGGAAGTGCAGGCCAAGATCTAATTGATACTGGTGTCATCAAATGGTGGATTAAATATGAATTCTCTTAAGTTATAAGTGTAACTATGAAGAAAGTAAAATATATAGGACTAAATGAAAGCCTCTCTCTCTCTCTTTTTCCTTTATGAAGTAATCTCATCACTCCATTATTAAGCACTTTATTGCTTTCTCACGGTCTGACTATAGAAATGGTTCTCTAAGGATGAAGGTAGAAAGTTCCGGAATTACAGCCTGTCTACACAATTAGCGTTATGTAATCCTCCAACGGCCTCCCTCTGCCTCTGAGCTCTGAAATAGCAGCACGCAGGAGTGGGTGGTAAAACTGTCTAATAGTTAGCTGCTAGAAGACTGATTTGCATTCATTCTGTTTGCCAAATTATTTTGGGAAAGAGTCTTAATTGACAGCATCAGCACAAGAAGCCTAAAGTAGCTGAGTTTACCCGCCTCTCCTGGGCTAACCGTGTCTTCGGCTTTATGGGCCAGGTGGGTCCCCCCCAAGGGGTAGGAACACACATCCCCCCTAGGGACCTGCCCCCTGTAGCCTCTGGCTGGCTGAACCCTACTGAAGCCTTTGCTATGACACCTCCCATCCATGTGGCTTTATCCTGTTAATCATCTGCTTGTCCCAGCTGTTTCAGGGAAACATGGAGAGTCATATTAAATAGGTAGGTATTTCTCATTGCCGGCTTGTTTATAGTTGCCAACTACTTACAAGTGAGCTCACCCTGGAACAGGAGAGGAGAGTCTCTGTGTCTAAACAAAGTATTGAAACACACATATGCACACATGCACACGCTCACCATCCTATGTGTGGGTTACAGGTCTCTATCTTACCCTAGATGTTTGTCTGCTGTAAGTTTGAAGGGTAAACCTTTCCTTCATGAGGGCTTCCCTTATTAATTAAGGACAAAAAGAAATCAGTTTCAAATAAGCAAAGGAATTCCTACTTTATATAGCTCGATAATTAGCAATAACAAAAAACTTTAGCCAAAGAAAGTGACAAAAATAAAATTTGGTACATATCAAAACATACAATTTCTTGGTGTTGTTATCTGTAAAAGTACAGTGAGTTTTAGAATGAGCTTTGGAAAAATAACAATTACCCAAATAAACTATGCTTCGGTAATAATCTACCTTGATGTGTTTAATTCATGTATTTCCAAACTGAAGCTTATTTTTTATAGGGTTCGAGAAGATTTAACTGAATTTTTGGGGGGGGAGTTGATGTTTTCCTTCCATAATTGATCCCTTCTTTACAGTGTTAAAACTCTGGCCACTAAAATATTTTCTCCTAGAATTGTTTTCTGTTACTCCTCAGATAAGCCTTAGGCCGAATTTGCCTCCCACCTGCTTGGGACCACTGAATATTTTGCCTCCTCCTCCAGAAACAAAAATATTTTGCCTCCTGACTGGTTCAGTCAGTTAAGCGTCCAACCTTTGATTTCAGCTCAGCTCATGATCTCATAGTTCATGAGTTTGAGCCCCACGTTGGGCTCTGTGCTGACGGTGCAGAGCCTACTTGGGAATGTCTCTTTCCCTCTCTCTCTGCTCTACCCGACTAGTGCATGTGTGCTCTTTCTCTATCAAAACAAATAAATAAAGATTTAAAAAGAAAGAGAGAAATGGCAAAGGACACGGCGGCTTCTGAAAACTCTTATTTCTCCAGAGTTTTCCCTATGGAAATTTACATTGATTATATTGGTTTTCCCTTGTTATAAAGCTTGAGTTTCTAAATTTTTAACAGATGCTTAAATTCATTCCTTAAACCCATTTTTAATTTTCTAGAAGATGACTCTTGAAACTGAACTTATAAATGGTTCTCTGTGTCCAGAATATAACACTTACAACCCATTTAAATAGAACTTATAAAGGTTTTGAAAATGGTTTTCAGAAGTGGATTCGTTCAACCAACATTTATGAGTGCATAGTCCTTGCAATTTCTTTAATTTTCAGAATAGTATTTTTAGATTCTGAACAATTTTGCCATCTAAATTACATTTGCTTTCATGTTACTGCTTCAGAGAATAGTACCTGCTTTACTTTTATTCTAAGTGACTTTCTCCACTTTGTCATCACCCATAATCTCTAGAGTGTATCCGGCCATTATACGAAGAGTGCCAGAAGAAATGTAAAAGGAGACTGAAAGGCAATGGAAAGTTATTTGATCATTGTACTTCTTTTTATTCTAACACCTGAATAGAAAAGATGAAGAAATCGAAGCACTGCATTTTTTTTCTAGGAAAAACTTAGAAAAGCAATTGTCCTCTACATGAAATCTTTTCTTACTTTTATCCTTCTTTTATTACCAGAAGGCACTTTTGTGTGTGATTATCAAAAGTGGGAAAGTATAGGGACAATGATAGGAAATTCATTTTATAATTATCCTTTGGTAAAAGAGCTTTTTTTGCTCACTTGAATGGGAAGAATGAGCAGATATCGTAGACTCTGAACTCTTTGATGCCATAAAATCGCTCTTCGAGTATAATTTCCTTTTGCAGTTTCTCGATAGCGTCTAGCATGAAGCTTAGTACTGTATTTGCAATGGTCCAAACATAAACTTATTTTGTTTCAGTTGCAACAATATGGAATTGAAACAAAAGAAGGAACCCAGAATGTGCTTATTATTTTTTTATAAATAGTTTACTGTCAAGTTGGTTTCCATATAACACCCAGTGCTCATCCCCACAAGTCAGAATGTGCTTATTAATATGTATCAAAAACTTTAATTTCAGTTAAAAATACTATGCCTTAACTGCATTGAGAGACCATCTCACAGCTGTTGGGATGGAGATTATAGAAAAGACAAGAGATAACAAGTGTTCTTGAGAAAGTGGAGAGAAGGGAACCCTGTCCACGGTCAGGGAGAACGTAAATTGACACAGCTATTATGGAAAACTGTATGGAAGTTCCTTGAACAATTAAAATAGAACCACCAGAGGTTGCAGAAATTCTACTGCTGGTTATATACCCAAAGGGAATGAAATTAGGATCTCAAGAGGTATCTGCACTCCCATGTTTACTGAAGCACTGTTCACGATAGCCAAGCTATGGAAATAGCCTGTGTCTGTTGATGGATGAATGTATAAAGTAAATGTGGGGGCTTCTGGGTGGCTCAGTCAGTTAAGCCTCTGACTTCAGCTTAGATCATGATCTCATAGTTCCTTAGTTCGAGCCCCATGTCATGTCTGGCTCTGTGCTGACAGCTCAGAGCCTGGAGTCTGCTTCAGGTTCTGTGTCTCCCTCTCTCTCTGCCCCTCCCCAGTTCATTTCTCCCTCTCTCTCTCAAAAAATAAATAAACATTACAAAAAGAAAAAAATGCGGTATATATATGTATATATATATATTTGTACAATTGAATATTATTCAGGAATAAACAGTGAAGGAAATTCTGCTATTTGTTACAACATGGATGAATCTGGGGGACATTATGCTAAGTGACATAAGAAAGAGGAATACTACACAATCTCTCTTATGTGTGGAATCTGTAAAAGTTGAACTCATAGAACCAGAGAGGAGAATGGTGTTCGCCAGGGGCTGAGGGTGGGGAAATGGGAGGGTGTTGGTCAAAGGGAACAAACTTTCAGTTGCAACATGAACAAGTTCTGGTGATCTCATGTACAACATAGCAACTATAGTTAACAATCCTGGCTGGTATGCTTGAAATTTGCTAGAGAGCAAATCATAAATGGTGTCACCCCCTAAAAAAAAGTAATTATGTGAGGTGATGGATATGTAATTAGCTTGATTGCAATAATCATTTCCCAATGTATATGTATGTGCTTTAAGAAAACAAACACAAACATCAAGTACCTAAAGGGGTACAATTTTGTTTCACAGTCATACTTCAACAAAGCTCGGAAAAAAGCAATAAAGAAAGAAAATATACAGTTTTGTGACCTGAAACTGTTAAAACAAATTAAACTGAGAATATATTTCTCAGAGTACAAATCGGAATTTTTGTATTTAGTTTAAAAATATTGTTGCTAACTTTTATTCATTAAACAGATTTTTAAATTGAAAACGTACATTGTTCCAGGCATGTTTCTACAAGCTGCTGATAAAACAGTAAAGAAACGGAATCCCTATATCCATCTAGTATTAAATCGGATGGCAGGGATAGAGCATTGATAGAGACAGAGGGCCGGCAATACACCCCACGTCCCTTGATGGAAGGGCAGTTTAGAATCAATGATGGCCAGATGAGGTTGAGAGGCAGATGAGGTGTTTGAGGAGCACATAGGTAAAACATCACTCACCGGGGAGGCCCACAGGGAGCACGGGCTTTCTTAAGAAATGAAAAACAGTTGGGGAACCTGGGTAGCTCGTCGGTTAAGTGTCCGACTCTGGGCAGAGAAAAGCGTTCCCTTTTCTTCAATCATAGGGTCATGCCAATTGACCTTCTCCGCATTTTACAAATTTCTCTTACATGGCTACTACCACCATCTTAGTAAACATTCTCATCATTTCTATTCTCCACTATTTCCCATCGCCTTACCTCTTTGCCTCTCTCCATAGCTTCCAGAGTGAACAAAGTCCTTTGTGTAAAAACACATCCATGGCTCCCCTCACAAGGTGTCTAACCCTCATGTCCAAGATGGCTGTCTCTTTAGCCTCACCCACCACACCCAGTGTACATTCCAGTGTAAACGCATGGTCCACTAGACACAGGAAGGTTCTAGGCTTCACTCATTGTGTCCTTCATCTCCCTTCTTGTCCTTTACCTCATCAACTGTTTTTCATTTCTTTTTTATTATTATTTCTTTAATGTTTATTTTTGAAGGAGAGAGAGACAGAGCACGAGTGGGGGAAGAGCAAAGAGAGAGGGAGACGCAGAATATGAAGCAGGCTGTAGGTTCTGAGCTGTCAACACAGAGCCGGATACAGGGCTCAAACTCACAGACCTTGAGGTCATGACCTGAGTTGAAGTCAGTTGCTCAACCGACTGAGTCACCCAGGCGCCCCCTCCTCTCTGTGTGATTCTTTAATACCCACTGACCATTGGGTGCCCATCTGTTTGTTTTTTTTTTATAAAAATAAAGATATTGAGAGGTAGAAATTTGAGAGGACCTGTCAGTTTTAATATTTTCTAACTTTGTGGTTATGTTTTTTCCTTCACATGTGTTTTATTTGCAGAGTAAAGGGCAAATGTGCTGTTTGCTGAGAGAGTTGAATCAGGAGAGGTATGTCTCGTGAATCAATACAATCCGAAGCACTAATACAAAGCAGCACGTTTCCTGTCATCCATAGCCTTCATGCGCGCTGAGGGATGGGCCGTCCATCGACCTCTATGTGGGATGGATTGGTGCTCTGAGATGCCTCAGTTCTTGTTCAGACCAGCCCCTATGACACATATCTGGTCAAATCACACTTTTAATATCATGACGCTCTTTCATCATCTGACAGTAAGTGGAAGTGATCTTTTTCCAGCCTAAGCAGTACTACAGAAAAGTGAGCACAAAATGAAATGGTTGGAACAATAAATGCAAAAACACCCATTTCCCTGCCCTCCCCCCACCCCGGAGTTCTATCGGTCCCAGATTTTCAGTTTGCTCCTCTAGATAGCTAAGTCTGCAGCCCCACAAGTTTCCTAGCGGGACATAGTTACGAGGGGGATAGCAAACAATTTGGCTCTTTACAGTATGTGAGTAGATAGACCTAAATTCCTCCTCAAGAGTGATTCTTGATGACCAGTTACCCTGGGCCAGTGTTTAGTTATGGTTTGTGTGTATGCTTCCCAGGGACTGGGCTTGAGATATTCCACTGTGAGCAGCAAATGCACCTCTGGGAGGAGAGCTAGCTCCACATACTCCTCAGAACTGAGTGAAAGGGACATAAATTCGAAGGTCCCTTTCCCGGGCCAGTCAGTCAAACCTGGCTTGCCAAGGAGTATCTTCAAACTGTCTGGCTTGCGTTGGGTATCACGCACTGACCGACGTGATGGTAGCAGCCTCTTGCCATCCTTCCTGCCGATGTTCGGCACACACCTGTACCTCTTCCCTTGGGCAGATTGTGTTCATTTGCTAAGACTTCCATTTACAAATGGCCCCGTCATCCCTGACCTTCCTGAGAGACTCATCCCAAAGTATTACAGGGAGAAGTCTGATTCCTTCTGGATAATCCCTGTAATAGACTGCATGCCTGTGTCCTCCTAAAATTCATATTCTGAAATCCTACTCCAGTTTGACGGTATTAGAAGGTGGGCCTTTGGGAGGTGATTAGGGTTACAGGAGGTCACAAGGGTGAGGCCCCCCATGGTGAGATTAGTGTCCATATGAGAAGGGAAGAGAACAGAGCATCTCGTCTCTGCCAGGATCGGGCACCCACTAACCTGAAACAAATGTCTGTTGCATAAACACGTAGTGTATGGTATTTTGTTACAGCTGCCTGAGGTGGTTAAGACAATATCCGTGTTTAGGGATGTAAGAGACTTTTTTTTTAAATGTTTTATTTATTTCTAGGAGAGAGAGAGAGAGAGAGAGACAGCGTGAGCAGGGGAGGGTCATAGAGAGAGGGAGTCACAGACTCCGAAATAGGCTCCAGGCTCTGAGCTGGCAGTCAGCACAGAGCCTGACGCGGGACTCGAACACATGAACCGCGAGATCATGACCTAAGCGAAAGTCGGACGCTTAACCGACTAAGCCACCCAGGCGCCCCGGGATGTAAGAGACTTTAACAGCAGGTCCAAGTTCTAGTTCTTTGGTCCCTGTAAAGGAGTATATATAAAATATCAAGCCTGGGGTAGCATTGCTCTCTCCTTTCAGAATACGTGCTTTCTAAATTCTGATACTCTTCTTATCAATCCCATAGGCTCACATAATATTATACTCCTTACCTAGTGGTTGCAACTATACTTTTTCAAAGTAGGCTTTTTACAGACGTGATAGGGGCCCCTCTCAATTCGCAGTCCTATTTTTCTCTATGATAAAAACCCTCAGCGGCAATGAAATCCTTGACTACAAAAAACGGTATCTGTCTATGCCCTGCTGCACAACAATGAGACTGGATTTTTCCTCCATGGTCGATGCAGTCCACTCTCATTACTTTATAGGTCTAATACATTGATAGTGTAGACACCCCGTTTAAGTTTTCCTTTATTCAGAAGGTAAATTAATGTAAGCCAGGTGGAAGTGAATTCGAGCAGAAATGCTAATGGTTTGAATATAGGTTCATGAATATTCTAGCTCAGCCCTTGGAGTATGGCATGCCAAATGTGACCAGGATGAAAGTAGCAGATGTTATTAAGACTCATCATACTTGGATTAAAAAGGTGCCATTTTCCGTGTTGTGTTTTCACTGGCTCAGGGATAGAGGTGCAGAGATTAAGGGTCCTCCCCACGGCTGCACAGAAAATCAGTGGCAAACTCCCTCAATGCCATCTACACACAGGGCCTGAGACCCACTCAGGCCTGCACAGTGTCCTCCTGTGCTAGGGGCCCATGCTTGGGTTAATGTTCTATAGCCATTTTTCTTGAAATGTTTAATAATTTTTGACCAAAGGGGCACACACTTCCATTTTTCATAAGTTCTGAGCATTTTGCAAACATCAGTTGGACCTCATAACCTGGAATTACAAATTATGCCTTACAGCTGAATATTATTAAGAACCTAATACCATGAGGGGAAAAATGACTTAACATTTTCTAGCTGACAGGTCAAGCTCTGAGAGCAGTGGTTCCCTGGACTTGTAGGAAGGTGGGTGAATTTGTACACATAGTTCTTAAAAAGGAAGGAGATGCTGTGTCCCATAAAAAGTTGCTGTAGAGTATGAAAAGGCTTTCTCAACCCTGGCAGCAGTAACCTGAGATTTTTGCTCAAAGTTAGAAACTTTGGAATTCATTTAAAATCATGAACCAGAAGCAGAATTTGCTATATTTAGGTTTCTGTACTATAAAGTACTATAAATAAGTTGGCTGTGCATTTAGGTCTTTGAAACTTTAAGTGCATTTAAATCATAATGTATGGGTAACACTGTTTGAACTGTGCTAATCCAACTTTTATTATGAATCCAAATTGCATGAGTTTTAGTTCTTTTTTCTTGAAACCTATGGGTTCTCGGTGATCACAATGGCGTCATCAAGTTACCATACACTTAACTCCCTTCTTTACTTGACTCCCACATAGCTCAACATAACCCATTACTTGACTGATCCACCTATGCGGTGTCAGGGTCATTCTTTTTTCCAATCTTGTCATTTGCTTTGATAGAGTTATTTAAAAAATTTTTTTTAATGTTTCCTTATTTTTGAGAGAGAGTGAGAGAGACACAGAGTGTGAACAGGGGAGGATCAGAGAGAGAAGGAGACACAGAATCCGAAGCAGGCTCCAGACTCCAGGCTCTAAACCCACGAACTATGAGATCATGACCTGAGCTGAAGTTGGACGCCCAGCCGACTGAGCCACCCAGGTGCCCCTGACAGAGTGATTTTTTAAAAGCAGTGTATCAATGTAATAATGTCCCATTCCTTACTGACCATTTGCCTTTTACCTATTTAGAGTCATATCTTCAGATAGTGGTGTAAGAAAATACCCTCCTTTTATACCTTGTCCTTCTCTACTGCAGTAGATTTCAGTGAGGGGCTGATTTCATTACCCAGGGGATATTTGACAATGTCTGGAGGCATTTTTGATGGCCAGAGTTGGGGGTGCTACTGGTATTTAGTGGATAGAGACCAGGGCTGCTGCTCAACCTCTTCCAGTGCCCGGGAACACTTCTCCAACAAAGAACTCTCTGGCCCCAAATTTCAATAGTGCTGAAGTTAAGAATCCCTGTTCTGTAGCTCAGAATCCACCTGCAGCATTAATTTCTGCTGTCCTAAATAAAGTGAAGATGGAAATGCTCGTATGTAGCTCAGCTACTTGATTACTGACAAGGCAAGGATCAGTTAGACTGACAGTTACTTTTTAAGCTAAAGAGCAAGGAGTGTTCCCTGCAAAGGATACAGAGGTGTAGGCACTAGAGTTGTTTTGTGCAAGGCAAACTTTGCTTAGTTTAGTCTAAAGAGCGATGCTTTTATGGGGTCCTAGTCTGTGTTCATACTCTGGCATTCTCTGTAGAAGTATAGGCTGGGAATTTGTTGAGCAAGACCAGCAGTTTGAAATTGAGTTTGTCTACATGACCACTGAGTTCTGTAAATGGTTTTGGAGCATCACAGAGGCAATGGGCATTAGGGTGAGTATTGTAAGGAATCTAAAAATCGGGTATTGTTCCTACCATCTACAAGGGCAATGGCTGGCCCTCCAGGAGATAGGGAGAAGCATAGAGGGGAAATATTTTCTCGTTCCAAGCAGTCATGACTTTGGGGGGTTATGTTCATTCCCATTTCAGTAATGGTTCAATGGTCCAATTTACAGCAGTTAAGCCAAGTCTCTGGGCTTTGGAGGGACCTGACTAGAGATGTAGGAACTCCTCTTACATTCAGTAAGCTGGAAGTCATGTCGATATAGTCCTGGTGTGAATGAGTATAGCTCTGAGATATTATACAATAGGAATTCCATTAGGTCCTTTATTAATCTGGGGCTGCTGACTTTCTCAGTTCTCCTCTGCAGCCAGGACACATGTGAGTAACTTCTCACTATCAACCAGTCGTCTAGGTACCAGCACCTTTTCCCTAAGATCATGAAATCTGGTGTGAGGGAAGGCTGAGCCAAATTTTATAACACAAGCAAGTGTCGCTTCGACTAGGCAGTACATAGCTGACATGCTTGATGCTGATAAGTCCCACTGGATGCCAATGGAAAATAAGGGTGGCATTGTATGCGAGGTCAGTTAAGGAAGGTCTTTGATCAAGTGAGTGTCAGGTGACCATTGAACACTTGCACAGTCCTTGGGTTCACAAACAGTGCCCTTCACAGGGCTTTGCCAGGTCCACTCACTCAAGTCCAGGACAGCTGGCCCTCCCTGTTCCTGGGCAACCTTCCCAGAATCGATTTCCACACTCTTCTGATAAGTTCCCTCCTTCTTTCATTTCAAACTTCAATTTCTTATTTAGATTCAAGGAAAACCTTCATTCTTCCAAAATTGCCTCTTTTCTTCTCCTTTCCTGTCAAATCTCATCTCTCTTCAACCTGAGCCTGAAACACAATTTTCTAGAACAGCACTGTTCTGTAGAAATTCAGTGCAAACCACATATACACAATTTAGAATATTCTAGCGAACACAGTAAATAAATTTAAAAAAAACAAGTTCAATAAATTTTAGAAATATATTCTATTTAACTCAATTTATAAAAAATAATACTTTTTAAGCAATTGTTTTGGGGGGCTGTATTTTCTCTTGGGGTTGTAAATATTAAATATTTAATATTAAGAACATCTGTTAAGTGCTGTTACTGTTGATAACATGATGACAGATATTGTTTATATTTCCTTTGAGCAATGTTCCAGGCTTCTCTCTGATCCTTGTACATTTTATCCCTGGTCTGGGCAAGGGCCTGCCAGAATTTTGCCATTATGGAGTATATTTCAGAGAGAGGAGAGAATGCAGGATGGAATATATAAATAGAAAGATGCATATGTAAAATATCCATGACTTCTGAGGCTCTGGCATTTCTAGAAATTTCAAAATGAGAGGTATACTATTAATATTTTGGACTACAGATAATAATATTTCACATTAGCCAATTCACACACATTCCCTTAAAATAAAATCTAAGCATTATACTAGTCTTGATAATATTAAATAATTTTACAATAAGAAGAGATTATTTATAGATATTCTGTTGCACTGATTCAAGTAATACTTTAACCTTGACCAATTGCCATTTCCAAGTACCAAGAGTCTAGAGCACTGCATCATGAGTTTCATTAATATTTTATCTTGATTGAGCTTTTATCAAAACAGGCATATTACCTAGACAGTGCTTCAGTAGCATAATCACAAAAGTGTGGCTCAATCAACAGAAATTTATTTTCTCTGAGATGGGGGCTGGAAACCCAGACAAGTTGGGTTCTGTTGAGGTCTCTCCCCTTGGGCTGCAGATTAATGACGTCTTGCTGTGTCCTCATGTGGTCCGCTGTGTGCATGCATGTCTACATCTTTTTTTTTTTTTTAATGTTTTTTTTTTTTTTTAATTTCTAGGAGAGAGAGAGAGAGACAGCATAAGCAGGGGAGGGTGAGAGAGAGAGGGAGTCACAGACTGAAACAGGCTCCAGGCTCCGAGCTGGCAGTCAGCACAGAGCCCGACGCGGGGCTCGAACCCACGAACCGCGAGATCATGACCTAAGAGAAAGTCGGACGCTTAACCGACTAAACCACCCAGGCGCCCCTGCATGTCTACATCTTAATTTCCTCTTTTTATGAGGACACCAGTAGGTTGGATTAGGGCCTACCATAATGACTTTATTTTATCTTAATTATTTCTTTAAAGGTCTTGTCTCCAAATGCAACCGTAGTGTGAGGAACCGGCGGTTAGGACTTCAACATCTGAATTGTGACGCCATGCAGTTTAGCTCATGAGGTAACCTAAGAGAGAATATCCACCTGTCTTGACCCACCCCTTTCATTAGCCATTTAGCTTTGAAATCATTGGCACAAGTCACCTATCCCCTTCTACTGACCACCTTAGAATTTTTAGGGGTTTGTTCTAGCTCTTTCGCTAGACACCTCTCTCTTTGATTAATGTTTACCTTGCAAGCACATTTTCCTATCAATCTTGACTATGGTTCAGTAAAGAAATTCTCTAAAAAAATTCAAGAATTTTTTTTTTACTTGGGATGTTTTAAAAAGTATAATGACACTGTTTCTACATTTAATTAACTTCATGGACTGTAAAGATTATTTGGGGTTTTTTTTTTTTTTGCATTAATTTAAAGACTGAATATCTCAGAAACCACTTGAATTCTGCTTTTAATTCTCAAACTTACTTCAAATAAGAAAATTGTTTTTCTATGACCATATATTCAAATTAGTTTTAGGCCAAATTAGTCATTTAAATAATACTCTTGGGGCACCTGAGTGGCTCAGTCAGTAGGGCAGCTGACTTCAGCTCAGGTCATGATCTCACAATCTGTGAGTTAGAGCCCCGCATCAGGCTCTGTGCTGACAGCTCAGAGCCTGAAGCCTGCTTTGGATTGTGTCTTCCTCTCTCTCTGCCTCTCCTTCGCTTACATGCTATCTCTCTCTGTCTCTCAAGGAAAAATAAAATATTAAAATTTTTTTAAAAAAAATACTCCTATATGTATCTTGTGTTCTCAAATCCATACAGCTGATTAAAAGACTGGAAAGTTAATAATATTTGACCTCTCACCCTTACAGTTACCATGGTCTTCTTTGTGCCCTGGGTTACATATTTTGTCCTCTGTTTTGCTCTTATGTCTTTTAAGAAAGTTCACCTTACACCTGAACTTACTCTGGCTATGTGTGTATTTACACTATGTGAAAGGAGGCTCAATGCATGGTGTATAATCCATATAAGTCGTAAGAAAACTAGTTGATTAGCAGTTATTACCTAGAGTTCCTGTTCTTCAGTCTCTGCCTACATAATGTCAAAATGACATGCTGGGTTGAATTGAGAAAATTTTGACTATCAGTGATATGGTCTGGCTGTATGATACTCAAATAAAGCACTCAGAAGTTTTTTATTGTGAAGCTAGTATTATTTGTCGACTTTTTCTGGGGAGGAGCAGGAATCTATTCTTAGGTGTTTTTCTAGTAATGGGAACTTTCTATTGTTTCTAAACTGTCCTATGACTTATGCATGGCTTCTTTGAGTCAGGGGTTAATTTTTTTGTTTTATTTGTGGATGAGCTCTTAGGTAACTGGCCATTGTAGAGTTAAATTTTGGCTTTATAGTGATGGTGTTCTAAATAAGTTAAGAGATATTAACATGTAGAAACAAGATACACAGGTTTTTTTTTTTCTTATTGGATGTTTGGACTTACCAACTTTGAATGTCATGTGGGCAGAGTTATTTGCTTCCAATTCATACAAGGCTTTGTCTGTAAGACAGTGATTCCTTGTCACCGCCCATTGGGTGGTGGCTCCCTCGGCCTCCATTTGGGGACATCGTATGAAGTTGTTCTTCCCCATCCCAGTCCTTGGCTTCATGTCCTTCTTGGTTCTTTGTTTTACCCTAGACAGTTTGGAGACATGGTGACTCATAGTTTGAGTAGAACCATCTTTCAAGCATCAGGAAAAGACCACTTCTATGCTAATGTGGTCCACGCATTTCACAAACCCAACATGAGTGAATTCAGCCAGTTAATGTTAAGTGTGGCTTAGGCAATGGTGAGGCATCTTTTGAAAACATAAATGTTTTATTTTAGAAGTTTCAGGCTGCAGTATAAATAGAAGTTTGACATGAGGAGCATTGAATATGTCTTCAGCTTTCTCTGCATCTGTGCCACATTGTTGCTACCCATTTTTGCCAAGCTTCTAGAAGGACATGTCTGGGTCTGGTAGGATGGGGCTTGTCAATTTGAATATACTGAGGAGACTGCATCTCTCACTTACCATATGAGAGGATCTTTATTGTGATTTTGTTTTCCGTAATATTGGCTCACATTTGTTCACATATGTGCTCATTTATCTACATGCACACGAGTACACATGTTCAGCACATGCACATCCACTTTCTGCAAGACACCGCATGGGCACCAGCGATCACGAGATGAGTAACAGACCATTCTCAGTGGGCTCCCCGTATCCTGGGAGAGAAGCACATTCAGCCTGCTATATGGGATGATGTGCAACCAGTCCAGCCCATCCTCGCGCCCTAGTGAAAACGTGTCTCAATGGTGGAGTGGAAGTTAGCCAAGGAACATATGGAGAAAGGGTCTTATGGCAATAAAAGCGTAAGTGAAGGCACATAGTGAGAGGCATTATTGTGCACTGGAGAATTATCAGTAGATGATACTATCGGAGATTAATCATGAAACAGCAAGAGGGGCTGGTTGTTGATATAAGATGGATATGGAGAAATAGGCATGGAGGGCACTGTTTACCTTTGAAAAGTGGCTCAGGTTTCATCCAGTAAGACAGAGGGATGGTGTCATCCTTACCAGGCATAGTATCTGTGACTTATAATGAATATTTACAAGTGGCCCTATTTACTGTGTTGAAATCTGCAGATCCTATAAGCTCTCTGCAACCTTACTTTAAAAAAAAAATCAATATAATGCTTTACCATAATATAAAGAAAAAGTACAAGAAAATTAACGTGTAATAAAATAATATGTATTTAAGGATGTTAAGTGTTTGAATATAACATCATTAAGAAACACCATAAAACTGAGAGGTTTAAATAAAACATGGGATAATAGGACATGTGACAGCTCCGGACGCAGACTGGTACAGGTGTACCATACCGATGACTCAAATGCCACAAGAACATTGCAGTGACGTGATTTCCTAAAATGTTAAATAACATTTGCTATCTTTCAGAATAAAGCAAAGTGCAAAGTAGATGCATTACTGGGAAATATCAGCATATACTAAAACTGTACGAGTACTTTGTGTTTATGGGCAAAATATGTCACATGTTGAAAACATCTGGAAACTCTGGCTTCAGCACTGAATGGGGTGCCCTGTCGTCTCCAACACTGTGAGAGCCAAACAGTCACACACATGTTTCCAGACAAGCACATGCTGCCTCTATTGAGAAAAGGTGTTAGGAGACCATCACGATTAGATCTGGGTGCAGATGGATAATTCTAGAGAGTTTTTTACTTGAGTTTGAGGAAAACAAGACAGGAGGTAAGAGGGCCTGTCACTGGGTGACCCCAATGGTCAGGTGAGGCATTATGTGGACACAGAAAGAGGACAGTGATAGCAGGAAGGGAAGGAGAGAGGGATTTGGAGACACTTGATCTTGATGAGAAAATGTTACAAGACTCAGCCACAGACTAGTTGGAAGGAGAAGGGGTTCTCTCTTGTGTGTCCCAGAGTTATGTCCTAAGAAGTGGATCAGCTGGTCTTGGAAACTGAGAAAACTCTAGAAGAGGGCTCTTGGATGGCTCAGTTGGTTAAGAGTTCAACTCTCGGTTTCGGCTCAGGTCATGATCTCATGGTTCATGAGTTTGAGCCCCGCGTTGGGCTCTGTGCTGACAACGCAAAACCTGCTTGGGATTCTCTCTCTCCCCCTCTCTTCCTCTCTCTCTGTTCCTCCCTTGCTCTCTCTTTCAAAATAAATAAGCTTAAAAAAAGAAAACACTAGAAGAATGAATACAGAGGAAAGATAATAAAATAGTTCTGGTTGACTTTGAGTGTCCTTAGCTAGCCAGGAGATGTTTTGCAGGTGTGTGTGTGTGTGTGTGTGTGTGTGTGTGTGTGTGTGTGTGTCTAGGATTCAGTGGACAGGTGAAGGTTGGAGATAAAGATTTAAGAGTCACTGGCATACAGTTGGTAACAAAAACTGTGAGAATATTTCCCAGAAAGAGTGTGTGGCATTGGAGTAACAGATCAAGGGTGAAATGTATTTTAATGTGTTTTAATCTTTACCAGATTAAAAATTCATTTTAAACTCTTCATCTCTCCAGAAATAAAATCTTACTTTACTAATTCCAAGTCATCCCAATCATTTGGATAACCAAAGGAGTGAGGAATCACACTGCTTTCACATTCACATCATTCTAAGAAACTGTTTTTCCTAAGCTATGCCGTTCGATACTTAGTCAAAAGCATGTCTAGTTTTAAGGGCCCAAAGTTAGTTTAGAAAAATTTGTGCACAAGCCCCGGCCACAGTTGCAAGCAGAGCAGGGAGAAGTGTCACTGTCCCTGGTTTATGGACGGAGATCTGGATGGTCATTCTCCAGGATTTGCAAATTCTCCAATTTGCACATTGCCCAGAAAGTCACCCTTGGTGAGCTCTAACAGTGCTTACTTGAGTCTCACTTGCTTCACACTGCAACAGTGCTTTAGATAGAAGATAAGAGACAAGATGCCACTTCCCAGATCACAAAATGGCTTCATTGCCATGAGGTCTTCCTGCTATGGGGACATGTCATGTTTGCAGAAATCAGGTTGGAAATGCAGTGTCAAATTTCATCAGCACAAAGACACCCCATACTTTTTGGTTAATTTGCCGCAATCAGTATTAGCTAGAACGGAGCTTCAGGTTTTCCCTGCAGTGAAAAAGATTCACCTTGTCAAACTCAATAATTGGAAAAACACTGAAGACAATGGCATACCCAGTATATTTAAATTTGACACCTGAGCAGATCTCTTTCTAACAGGTGCTTCTCTACACAACCATTTAGACATTTACCACATCGTCACACTGAAGAAGTATTTCCTTTTTTGAGTTCATTCTTTAGTTTTATTTATTTATTTTTTAATGTTTATTTATTTTTGAGAGAGAGAGAGGGAGACAGAGTCTGAGCAAGGCAGGGGCAGAGAGAGAGAGAGGGAGACACAGAAGAGAGACACAGAGGGAGACACAGAGGGAGACATTGGGCTGTCAGCACGGAGCCCAATGTGGGACTTGAAATCACGAGCTGTGAGATCATAATCTGAGCCCAGGTCTGATGCTTAACCGACTGAGCCACCCAGGCGCCCCTTGGTTCATTATTTAGTTTTAACACAAAGATTAACAATTATAAAGGAAGACTCACTCTCCATTTTAAAGTCAATATTCAAATCCAGAAACATCTTCTCTGAGTGTTTTCTGCTTATACCAACATTTGCTCTTACTAAACAAAAACATTATACCTCACACTGGAAACTACTTCACGGTATTAAAATTTAAACACAAATGGAAAAAAAAAAACCCTCCAAATGGCCGCATAAAATGACAAAAATGAAGTAAGTCAATTCATTTTCTTAGTCTTTACCATTACTGTGTTATTTGTCTTTTCATAGACATCGTTTCAATGCAGCTTCTGCAGAACAGAGAACACACGACCGCGTCCGAGGCAAGCCGCACAGTTCAGAGTTGCAACTCCAATGCCCCAATGTCACGGAATAACCGTATAGCTGGGAATTCCCCAAACATGGCTTCCGTGTAGACCATGATGTCTGTTAAAGAAGAGTGAGAAAAATGGGTTCATTTGTAGCTTTCATGTATGTTATTAAAATTCACTAGTGATCACAGTGACCATTTGGAACTTGGGGCAACAAAATATCTCCTCCCTTTGGGGGACTATATTTTATCACTGGCCTTGTTTAGAATGTTCAGTTCACGGTGATGATAAAAAAGCAGACAGATCCTAGTTAGCTCAGTTATTCATCTTACATTTCTACATTTAATACTCGTTACCCTTCTTAGTATCCTAACACCAGCTGTAATTACATCCAGTAATCCCAGACTTAAAAAAATCTGTCTGAACCAATTTACAGTTGGACACTTTTGTATGACTGTCATGGACTGAATGTGTACTTACACCACCAGTTCATGCGCTGAGACCCTGCCCCTCCCTGGGATGGTATTAGGAGGTGTTAGAGGTATTTAAGATTGGTTACCAAAGAGCTGGCTTCCTCCCTCTGTGCCGGGTGGACATGAGGAGAAAGTGGAAGAGTTTTTGCCAGAAATCACCATGCTGCATGCTGATCTTGGACTTCCAGCTCCAGGACTTCAGGAAATAAAATTCTGTGGTTTATAAGCAAGGCAGTCAATGGTATTCTGCTATGGCGACCTGCACTAGGACAGCGTTTTGTTCTGTGCTTTAAATAGAAGCTTTGCCTCAGCCTTAACAATAGTGATGTGAATGGGCTACTATAATAGTGATACATGCCTTCTAACAACAGGCATTTAAAATAAGTCTTAATGTGGCCTGAGGAGCTACATTAGCCTTCTATCTCAGACAATAGTGAAAGGTCTAAAGTAATGAAGCTTATGAAGTCTGATGGAGAAAAATAGACACCACTGGGAATTTGAAACTACAGCCAGTGATGAGGAAATTGTCATTCCGTCTTTCTCATAAGTGTTTGATGTGCTAAGGTCCAGCAGTTTGCCAAAGGCCTTAATCACGGCTAAATGAAATCAAGGATACTCCCTTACCACCTCATCAAAAAGAAATCTGGGCATTTGGATAAGCAAGGTTAAAAACTTGGGCTTTATTGTGCTCCACAACCATAAATGCCAGCCTCGCTTGCCTGGCCACGTCCTAATCGGGGCACTGACTGAATAACAGCCCTTCGGTGTGCTGAGGGGGTGGCCTCACAAAGGTTTCCTCATGGAAGACACTCAGCCATTATGCAAACACCACCAGGCATCTGGAAATGGCAGCAATGTACCGAAGCAGACCTGTCCCCGTTGGCAGATAAGGAAGACAAGTGGAAGGCTCCAGAATGACCAAAAAGCTGCGTCAACCATCTCGTCTATTAAACAAATGGCATTATAGGGACGCTAATGCGTTGACCTTGCTCGAAGCTTTGTCTGGTTTCAAGCTACTTTTCCTAAATGTTTGCTCTTTAATTTTCTAAACATTTATGTGTTAAGAACATTCTAAATGTGCAGATATTTATCTGCTATGTATGCAAACATGTTATTTGCCTCTCTCAGAATGTTAGTTTTACCTATCTTTGTTTAGAAGAAAGCAAAAAAAGTGGAATAACATTTAAGAGGAGTGTGTCCTCAGAGTAGTCTCCTGGAATATCCCGAAGCCAGACAGTGAGGTGAGATAGGACCTCAGGTAACTTGCTCCCAACACAATCAAACCCTTGCATGTTGAATCATTGATATTACAGGTCTTCAGTCACTCTGAAGGCTGCCCTTGACCTTAAGAATTTCACTGAATTTGTGTGTTGCGTAGTGAACAATCTCGCCCTGTGTTCCTCCCTGATTCCTTTGTTTCCAGTGTTTCTCCTGCTCTGATGAAATCAGAATTAACAAGTTTGAGACCATGACTTACAGCAGCTGTTCAGCCAGAAACATAGAGATAAAGGGCATTCAGAATGGTTACTTTAAATGAATCTCTACCTTAGAGAAAAAATATTGACTCTATTTCTGTTTTTCCAGATGGAGAGCTAATCAGCTACTGTGGGAATCAAATCTGACATTTCTACCTCTTAGGAAGTTGCAAAAGAATTAGTAAGTGGGATTAGTGTGCAGACAGTTGCTACAGACATTGTCCCCAGCTCATCACATATGTACGCTGGCCTGAATCGTGACCGGATATCTGAAGTGAAGCCATGGCACCAGAGTTGGCGGTTATGCCTGGCCGCATCTTTCATTATTACTAGACTCTGCCTTTCCATCACCCTGAGAACATTTATAAGTGATGTCCTGTGTGGGCAAATAAACCCTATTTTATTATTGGACAATTGGGTCAGATATGTGGAATGATCACTCAAGACACAGACAGAAAGATTGTTTCCTCATCGGAGAAGGTACAAGCCCTAGAGTCCATTTGGTTCAGTCTTAGCTCCAGCACTCATGACGTACAGGACCCCAGGCCAAGTCTGCAACCACCCTGTGCTTCAGCCCTTCTTTGCGAAGTAACCTCAGTGAGAAGATTGAATGAGATAATGTATGTGCTGAGTGAGCCATAGTGCCTGACACACGGGAGGCCTTCAGTCTTAACTACCATCGTGACTGTCCCTAGGACAAAATGAGAGATGGAAGAGCTAAGAGCAACTGATATTGTGAAGCTACTGCTTTTTGACCGGTAATTTGAGGTAAGTGACTGTCACTTGGCTGTGGAGAGGTTTTGAATTTAAATGCAATAAATTATTTCAGCTTTTTAGTTTTATGTGATTTTATTGTGGTAAGAACACTTAATAGGAGATCTATACTCTTCATGAAATTTTAAGTGCACAATACAGCACTAACTAGAGCAGATGTCTAGAACGGACCTTGTGGAACAGAAAAACTCTCCATTTTCCCCTCCCCGAGACCCTGGTAACCACCCTTCCATTTTGTTCCTATGACTTTGACTATTTTAGATACATCATGAACCAAGGAATGTGGGAACACGTTCAGCCATGCCTGATCCCCAGTACCAAGCACACTCCTCAGATTGGGATTGGGTTGGGTCAAAGTGGATAAAGATCAGAAGTAGAGGGCAAGGGATGCCAGTTGCACATGTATTAAAATTGTCCTCTATATTTTGATGTGTCACAGTGCAGTATCTATTCCTATTCCATCTCGTGAACAAGTTTCCATGTCATTCTAAAGGTAAAATCCCATATTTATCTGAGTTAGCTCAAAGTTTGTACTTGAACTAGTGGTGGGAAACTGCCTCAAAGGGGCAGATATTCTATTCAGCTTAGAAGAATGGACCCAGGTCCTTAGTTTCCTCCAAAGTCCTACTCCAGTGTTCTGTGATTAAAAAAAAAAAAATCTACAATCTAAAAATCAGGCACAAATGTAGTGAACACCCTTGCTGACAATTACTACTTCCTTAAGACAGGCATACTTCGTTATCTCTAAATCCTTACTTTTATCTCTGCAATGTTTTCTTCCCTAAACTTCTCTGTTGAAATCCTCCTGTCTTTCTTCTAGATTCATCTTGAATGGGTCTAGAATTCTACTTGAATGGGTCTAGATCTGTGACTACAGGGAGACATTTTAAATTGAAGAGCTTAGAATAAATCTTGAAGCCAACCTATTCCAAAATGTGTTCCATTAAACACTTGTAAGTCTACTTGAAAAAAATGGCTTTGGTGGTCAAATAAAGTTTAGGAACCACTGATCCTTATTTCTTCCTTCTAGAAGACTGCTGGTGCTCAATCTCATATTGAAGCTCCTAAGATCTGTAACAAAGAGGACTAGTTTGTCAGGATGGTCTTCTAAAATGTATGACCACAGAGCCCAAGCCCTCCCTCATTTTTCATTAAATATCTGTTAGCCTGATTTTGCACACACAAGACAATTTTGGGAAGCTTTTCCTCAGGGCAAGGGAAGAATCAACAGTATTAAGTGAAGGTCTAGCCTCACTGATGGTGTTTTACGCTGAGATTATAGTAGGGTCAGGTGGGGGAGTTTCATCTCCATCTTCAGTTGTTAAGAAGCCATTGCCAGTCCAGAGAAAAGATGGTAAGGACACAGATTAGGGCAATGTCAGTGGACGCAGATGGAGGAGAACAAACAAAAAACAATATGGCAGAAGTGAAATATCCTCAGGTTGGCAACTGAGCGGATGGATTACAGAGGACTTTAAAGTTTCAAGAGTACCTGTGTGGGAAGAAGGTAAGGTGATGCCATTTCTTGACTGTGGAGAGTCCTGAGTGATTTCAGTTTTAACCTACTGAACTGTAGATGTCAAAAATACATAAATTAAGGAGTTGGGGGTAATTGGAAGAGCACTAGGAGTAACTGGAAATTCAGGAGAGAGGCCTAAGCTGGGAAAACAGAGGCTGGGAAGTTGTTTCATAAAATAATAATTATATCAGATAACTGGCTCTGCCCATTGTGTTTGGGTTCAGAGAAGTACAAATTTATTTTTTAAAGATTTCAAGTTGCTTGTGGCTACCCATATATGTTTGTTGAAATTTATATAATTTTTAGAATGTTTTTGCTTTAATCACACTTTTACTACAGAAATTCTTCTTTTTCAAAACGTGGTCATTTTTATCCATATTAGTTTTTTCCTATCCAGCTTCTTTTTTTGAGGCTGTCAGAAGCACAAGCTGCAATGGTAATGATAGGAAGATGATGGGTGGAATGCCAACCTTAATTAGAGACTTGATTTCCCTGTAATAAAAAGCTTATATTTGATTGGATGGTTCTGGGTTGTCAGGTAGAATGAATCAAATGTGTCTGCACGTTCATTTCAAAATGTGAAAAATGTGAATGTGCATTATTTATATTGTATTTCATGGGTATAATTAATTATGTGTCTGTGGAAATGATGTCCCCAAAGACAGTTGATTTTATGTTCAATCTGTATGTGCATTTGTAAAACTAATTTGTTCTCATTAAAAATTTTAAGGGTTTATTTGAGCTACACTCAGGAGGCCTTTCTGGGTATAAAACTCAGAAAATACAAAGCGAAGTCTAATTTCGGTTTTTACTAGTGAGCAAACTAGTCAATGCCTGAAGCATTGTACTAAATATTATTGTAGCAAATACGGTTGGGCCATAAAAAATAAAGAGAAGACATACTTCCCTCTCAGAAAGTGCTTTTAAACTTGTTTGGAAGATGAGGATATAAAACAAATGTAGATAATGCAATCTGACCTTCTATCGCTTAGTAAAAGAATATTGTGTTTAGTCAATGAAATACTAAGTCACATGATAAGTTGGCCACTTTTTCTTGTTAACCTGTAGAGATTTTTGTTATTTTGCCCTTTTTTTTTTTTTTTTGAAGTTGCCTGCCACTTCTAGTTTGTATTTTCAAAAATTTCCCGGTATATTAACTACTAACATTAAAGATATTAACTCAAGTGGTATAAAGCATTTTTCCTTATCAGTGTCAATGGTAAGTTGATTTGCTGTCAAGCAGACCCACAACTGAATTGTAATATAACAAATAATTTATTTTGAGTTCATTATAATTAAACCTATCCATTGCGGAAGGATATAATTGCAGTCTTAAATTTTTTTTTTTCTCTTGGGGCGCCTGGGTGGCTTAGTCGGTTAAGCGTCCGACTTTCACTTGGGTCGTGATCTCACGGTTCGTGGGTTCAAGCCCCGCGTCGGGCTCTGTGCTGACTGCCAGCTCAGAGCCTGGAACCTGTTTCAGTCTGTGACTCCCTCTCTCTCTGACCCTCCCCTGCTCACGCTGTCTCTCTCTCTCCTAGAAATAAATAAAAAATGTTAAAAAAAAAAATGTTTAAAAAAAATTTTTTTTTCTCATTTTCACTGCTGTAATCAATAGTTCAATGGGATATGATAAGTAGTTCACAGATATAGTGGAGTTAACATCACTTAAAAATATTATTAATATTAACGTAAGTACAGAGAATATTAGTGTCTGAGGGAAACAGGTTGGCTTCCATCGATTATGAGTGTCTCATTCTTTTGTCGGTATTCTTCTGTTAATTTTCCACATGATGATGATAGTAAAACAAGCTGATTTCTCGGTTTTATTTTATCCAATTTCAGAGATCAGTACCCTCAACAAGATGAAGCAATTATTTCCCTTTTATCTGGTGTTTTCAGAGACCATTAAGCTTATTTTGTCCACATCGGGAAACAAAGTAATTTTCTATTCAAGGTATTTCTGATTCTCAACAGCTCATTTTTCATTACCACCAATCCCATTCTTGGAGAAGTCAGACTTCCTGGCAGACCCAGCTATGGCTAGAACATGCTCAAGAGCTTGGAAGTAAGAAAAATAAAGGATCTCCGAAGTGATGGTCACAAAACCTCTACAAATAATCCTATGGTGGCATTGAATTACTTTCCTGTTTAAGCAGAGAGATGGGTAAATGATTAGAAGCAGGGAGGGATTGTACAGTGAACTAACAGCAGCTGGGGGAGACTGGTCACATGACAGGCCTACACCAGCAAACAGGCTGAGATTACGAGATTAACATCAGGGCTATTTTGGAGTCTGGTGATTGGAGGGGGCAGGATACGGGAAACACCTCCAGCAAAGGAACAAGAAGCCTCAAAGAACCTACAAAGGAGACCAAGAAGTAGACACTGCATAGGAGGAGAGCAGAACTCAAGGAAGTCAGAACATTTCAGAAAGACATCAAATCAAATACAGCGGAGGGGCATTTCAAGATGAAAATGTGCCTTGAATCGTGTAGGGTGACTAGGAGTGTTAACTGCTCGCAGAGTTGTCACAGTGATGCCTTAAGGGTGAAAGCTAGATTCCAATAAGGGAAAAGTGAGGATCAGAGACAGCAAGTAAGGTCTGATCTCTCATGAAAATTGGTTCAGTTGTGTTTATGATCTCGGCATAGACTTGGGGCTAACTAACGAAATGACTGAAATCGTTACCATCAGTCGTACTGGCTCTATGTGCAGCAAGAATTAGATTCCGTGTTTTCTCCTGTCACTTAGGGATACACTCTTTTGAAGGTCATAAAAATTCTAGATTCTCTCTTTTCTCTGCGGTTTATTTTGGGCACATAAAGATTCTAGAACTTCACAAAATGGATATACTTGAGAACTGTTATCTTGAGAATTCCGTTATCTCATCAGGCTTTACTCAACTGTGTACAAGTTTTTCTTATTCTTTTTTCTTATTCTGCTTTTTCCTGTTCCATCTACTTCCACACAGCCAATTAGTTGAAGAACTTTCATTTGTAAAACAACTGATTTGCAATTCGGTCAGGATTACTTGGATTTTCAAACTGTACCCTAAGATAAATTGATCTGGGATCTTAACTACATGTGTAAAATCTCTTCAGAGCAGCACCCCCATGGATAATTAATTTCTCTGAGGTGTGTGGATACTAGGAGCCAAAATCTTGGGGTCTGAGGGGTCTTAGAATTAGGCCTACCACAGGTCCTCAGTGTTCACATTTCTGTCAAAAAATTTTTTTTTCTTAAAGTGGTTATTTACAATCAACTTTCTTAAAATTCAGTCTCCACGTAAGGTCAGGAAAGATTGTAAATAATAGTGATTTTGCATAGAAGAATCATGGAATGAATTTAGAGAGTAGAGGCTCTTAGTTTCAGAAAAAGAGCATAGAGATTACTTCTGAAGAAAAATAGTTTTGCCTACTAAAAATTGGCATTTCTAAATTTTTCTGTAGAAAAGATATAGAAACCTACATAGTCGTTAAAGTTCAATAGAACTAAACGCATGCACACAGACACACACACATACATACAAATAAAATGAGAAAGATGAAGAAGGTGGTAAATTTTCTCAATGTAAGTATCTTGCTTATGATAGTTTTTTCATAAAGGTTAACATTGGGGAAGACTGAGTAAAATGTACATAGAACCTTTTTTTGTGTGGTTTCTTAAAGTTGCATGTAAATTTACGATTATCTCAATAAAATTTTTGCTTAAAAAAGTTAATTTTCTTCTAATCACTGGAATGTAGAATGAGGCCATCTTGGTTTTCCATCAAAGTTGGAACGTATCACCACACACATTAGCATTCATGCTCACAGTGGAAACCCTCTGCCTTCCTTTGCTCCCTCTGAGTACAGAAAAGGGTCTTTCCACTTATAAGTAGCTACTGAATAGGGCTGATTCTCTCTGCTATTATGAAATCCAGAGATTTTAAAAGTATGTATAATTGCAAAAAATTGCATTTGTGTGTGTGTGTGTGTGTGTGTTTCTGGACTTAAACCAGCACAGTATTACTATTCTCTCTGGAGGCCGTGTTTGAAACAATCTCCCACTTAAATCACTATAGCAGTCATTGTGCAAAACAGCTGAATTTGGCTTGGCAAACCATTATTTTCCTCAGGATAATGCTGAGTATGCCTGCGGTCTCTCCTGTGAGAAGTTGGCAATTGGCACCTGGATTTTATTACCCTTTGTAATGTCCTTGCAAATCCTATCTGTCTATAATTTCTTGATATGCCTATGTTTTAAACTTCAGCTTTTGTTTTCATAGTGTTCACAGTTTCTTGACCACTGTACAAGTTAGAGGTAATGATTTTCAATTTTTCTCTTCCACCTACTTTGGCTACAACCTTGTCCAGGTAATACTTTATGTTTCCTACATATCTTTTTACATTTCAGTGGGCACCCGTGTAAAATGTATAACTTTAGTCTTCGTAAACCTTGTCAGGTAGGTACTTTGATCCCTCACAAACAGGTACGGAAACAGAAATTCTGGATAATTTTCTGAGCGGGCAAGCAAGAGATCATAACTTGAATTCGAGGTATCCTGATTTTTAAATTGAGCATCCTTCCCATGATAATTACGACAGCTGGAGTATAACAAAGATGGCCTGGCTGACTGACTCATTTGACCTTCATGAGCAGGTGAGAGCAGGTGCTTGGAGCCTTCCATGGCAGCCTCCATTCCATTCCACAGAAGCTTTTCATTATAAATAGCATAATCCATGACAGTTAAAATACTGTGCTGGAAAGCACATGCTTTTCTTAAGCTTTCCTTCCTTTTCGGCATATGGGTTTTCAAAAACATTTACTGAAAATAATATTTTAAGATCATACTTCCTGAGTTGTTGACAAATGGGATAACTGGTTCTGAAAATGCACTTGCTCTGTCATGAGACAAGAATGCCTTGCAAGCCCAAGCAAATGATGACTAAATCCGTCTCCGTGGAAGAAATGAACCCATGAATGAATACATGAGGGCTGTCACTCTGTGATGGAGAACAGAACAGGAAGTAGCTTGAAAGCAAATTCGCTTAAAGGTAACACGAAGAAAAACTAATTATGCTAACTGCTTTGGATACTGAGTATTGAAAGATGATTTTCTTCATTTGTTCGATCTCTTAACGGTTTACATCTCGGTTGCAGGAACTTTTGTTTTCTTCCTGGGAAAATGACACATCTGTGCCGAGAATGTCATTCTAGAGAAGGGAGTCTAATTGCATTCCCCTCTGTGGATGAACTGAACCAGTCATCTAAGCAGTTTTTAAAAAATCAGGATACTGGAAGTTTCGTTCTGTTTTCCCTGGCTTATCGGTGTCTTAGATAGAACATCACGAGAAGTCTGAAGAAGCACAGTCCTGTGGTTTCACTGTTGTGTTTTATTTTTTTTAATTTAATTAAACACAAATTGGTTAAAATATTGTGTAATACTGGTTTCAGAAGTGGAATTTAGTGATTCATCACTTACGTATAACACCTAATGGTCATCCCAACAAGTGCCCTCCTTAATGCCCATCACGCATTTAGTCGATCACCCCATCCAACACCCCTCCAGCAACCCTCAGTTTTTCTCTGTATTTAAGAGTCTCTTAAGGTTTGCCTCCCTCTCTATTTTTATCTTGTTTTTCCTTCCCTTCCCCAGTGTTTCTTAAATTCCACACACAAGTGAAATCGTATGATATTTATCTTTCTCGAACTGACTCATTTTACTTAGCATAATACACTCTAGTTCTATCCACCTTGTTGCAAATGGCAAGATTTCATTCTTTTTAATTGCTAAATAATATTCCATTGTGTATGTATATATATGTATATACATATATACCACATCTTCTTTATCCATCTGTCAGTCAAAAGACTTTGGGCTCTTTCCATAATTTGGCTATTGTTGGTAGTGCTGCTGTAAACATTGGGGTGCATATGCCCCTTTAAATCAAGATTTTTGTATCCTTTGGATAAATACCTAGTAGTACAATTGCTGGGTCATAGGGTAGCTCTATTTTTAATTTTTTGAGGAACTTCCACTCTTTTCCAGAGTGGCTGCACCAGTTTGCGTTCCTACCAGCAGGGCAAAAGGGTTCCCCTTTCTCTGCATGCCAACATCTGTTGTTGCCCGAGTTGTTAATTTCTGTCATTCTGACAGGTGTGAGGTGGTATCTCAGTGTGGTTTTGATTAGTATTTCTCTGATGATGAGCAAAGTTGAGCATCTTTTCATGTGTCTGTGAACCACCTGGATGTCTTCTTTCAAAAAGTGTCTGTTCATGTCTTGACCATTTCTTCACTTTGATTACTTTTTTTTTTTCAGGTGTTGAGTTTTTTAGGTTCCTTATATATTTTGGATACTAACCCTTTATCAGATATGTCATTTGCAAATATCTTTTCCTATTCTGTCAGCTGCCTTTTAGTTGTGTTGGTTGTTTCCTTTGCTGTGCAGAAGATTTTTGTCTTGATGAAGTCCCAATAGTTCATTTTTGCTTTTCTTTCTCTTCCCTCTGGAGACATGTCTAGTAAGAAGTTGCTGTGGCTGAGGTCAAAGAGGTTGTTGCCTGTTTTCTCCTCTAGGATTTTGATGGCTTCTTGTCTTATATTGAGGTCTTTTCATCCATTTTGAGTTTATTTTTGTGTATGGTCTAAGAAAGCGGTCCAGGTTCATTCTTCTGCATGTTGCTGTCCAGTTTTCCCAACACCATTTGCTAAAGAGACTATCTTTCTTCCACTGGATACTCTTTCCTGCTTTGTTGAAGATTAGTTGGCTGTATATTTGTGGATCCATTCCTGGGTTCTTTATTCTGTTCCATTGATCTATGTGTCTGTTTTTGTGCCAGTACCATATTGTCATACTGCAGTATAGCTTGAAGTCTGGAACTGTGATGCCTCCGGTTTTGGTTTTCTTTTCCAACATTACGTTTGCTATCTGGCATCCTTTCTGGTTCCGCATGAGTTTTAGAATTGTTTGTCCTAGCTCTGTGAAGAATGCTGGTGTTATTTTAATAGGGATTGCATTGAATGTGTAGATTGCTTTGAGTAATATCAACATTTTAACAACATTTGTTCCAATCCATGAGCATGGAGTGTTTTTCCATTTCTTTGTGTCTTCTTCAATTTTTTTTTTCATATGCTTTCTACAGTTTTCAGCATACAAATCTTTTACCTCTTGAGTTAAGTTTATTCCTAGGTATTTTATGGTTTTCAGTGCAACTGTAAATGGGATTGATTCCTTGATTTCTCTTTCTGCTGCTTCATTATTGGTGTACAGAAATGGAACCGATTTCTGTATTTTGATTTTATATCCTGCAACTTTGCTGAATTTATGTATCAGTTCTAGAAATGTTTAAATACAAGATGAACTGTGTGCTTGGTCCATTCCCATCCTGAAGTGCGCCTCAGACAGGGCTTCCCTTGAGTACCAGCCTCCAAGCTGGGGTATGGAATGAGGCTTCTCGTCCCAGCCCTGGTCACTGGGGACACATGAGCTGGAGAATCTGTAAAAAATGGGAATAGTAGCAGTGGTCTGTAGGGCTTTGTTACCTGGATTAAATAAAATAAGAACTACAAATGTTTGTAGTCCAGAATTTGATTTATAGAATGTGCCCATTTAAAGCTATAGCTTTTTCTAGAATCCACTTACAATTAACCGATTAGATTATGTGTAATAGAATAAAAATAATCATATAACTGGGATCCATATATCTACCCCCTAATTTAGAAAAATCACCGTGTTTTCCATTATTGTTAATCTATGGGATCCATCTCCTTAACTATGTTCCTGAATGTGGTTTTTATCAAGACCCCCCTTTTGTTATGCCACTACATATGTAATGAGTCTATACATTTTTATTTGTGTTGAATTGTATATAAATGGAATTCTATTTCATGTGTTCTACAGTTTGAGTTTTTGCTCCCAGTTACATGTTGAAAGATGAATGCTGCCATGGGAAAGAATAGAAACCCCACAGTGAGAGGCAAGGGGTGTCGAGAACACCAGCACTGGGGGGTTGGGTGCTTTGGATCATCCATGACATGGTCAGGGTGACTCTTGTTGAGAATTACCAGGAAGCTGGTAATACCACGCCTGGCTTCCATGCTGTGTCTACCTCTAGGGAGTCATAAATTCCTTCCTATTTTTTCTTTGGAGATTCTTACTATTCCTTCTTTCTTGACAGAAGGTTAAGGGTTCTTAACTGATTTTCTATTTGATCCAAACAGTTTTAGTCGTTTTTAGCCAGAGGATGGACAAAGTATCAAGACATCTGGACCACTGGAAATAAAGGCTTCTTTCTTTCTTCATTATGAGATGTATTAAATGCTTAGGATGTTTTAGGGCAGGCTTTTCTAATTTCTCTTTTCTCAATTATTTCCTTTTTGAGGGATAACACTTTAGCAATTCCTAACTCTGTCTGAACACGTTGAGTGCTTATTGCCTTGTGTTCTTGATGTGTCGAGAGCAAGGCCATTAATTACAAAAATATTTATCGTGGATTTTTTTCCCACGGCATGCACTGTGGTAGATGTTGTGGGTATAAGGAGCAAGAGGGGCATGATGTCTGGAGTGCCCTTGAAAGGAGGGGTAGTGACCTTGAGCACAAACTAGCCCACTGAGGAGGCTGCCAGCCAAGGCTGGGTTGCTCCAGACAGAAGATTTCCTGCCTACAGAAAGAAATGATTTAAAGAAGAATGTTTGAATATAGCCTTGTTAGCCTGGTCACATGCAACCTCGTCAATTAGATCAAACCTTTTTCTTTCGTCAGATTTTAGAGTAAATCTGTAAGTGCTTTTTCATTTCTTATCAGCTCAACCTGATGCCGCAAGTCCAATCTGAAACGATTTTAGGTATATGGACATTTTTAAAAATGTTCCTGTTGACCTTTGATTTTGCTGCACATAACTAGGTTACTGGCAGACATGAAGGAGGTGGGTGCGGCGGACAGAAACCGGCCAGGAGCCCCGGATGGGGAGATCTCGGCTCGCAGCCTCTCTCTCTGGGCAGCTGAACCTCCAGGGAGAGCCAGCACAGGACCTCTCTGAGCCTTGGTGCTCACATACGGAATAGAAGCAAGGCTACATCTCCTCCTGCAGTTCTGACGCAAATACAGATCATGGAAATGCAATGCTAAAACTATGCTTTCAAATTTCGAATGAGTTAATTTCCTGCATAACTCTTCAATGTCTTGTCATTATACTTGCGATAAAATCTGGTGCTTTTCTGAGCGACCTGCAGAGTCTGGTCCCCTTCCCCCCGCTCCCCCTGCAATTTCTGGACACCTTCCCTCCTCCACCAGGTCATCTTCACAGAGACCTGTCCCTGCATCCAGTCTGTGTGCTGCGTCTTCATTCTGCCCAGGTACTTTTCTCCTTGCTTTTCATCCTTCAGGCCTCAGCGCAGACACAGCATCTGAGGGGCTTTCTCTCTCCCCGGGGCACTGACTCATGGCCTTCTGGGCACGGATCACACACGTGTTCCTCAGGTGGCTGTCTTCTGGCTGACGCTGTAGGAGCTAAGCCCCTTGCTGGTGAGGATTTTGTCCCTCTTGGCCACAGCTGCTGAGTTTCCAAGAGTCTCCTGCAGCTGTAAGGCATCTAATAAATGTGTCTCAAATAATGAACCAGCAGTGGCAATGAATGCATATTTAAAACTACAAGATTATTCCGTTGCCTGGCATTTTAACTATATTTTTTTGTAGTTTACTTTTTCACGTAGCCTAACATGGTCAGGAAAGTCAGATTACACTGTCATTCAGATTCAGGGTCTAATGTGTGAGCTTCCAATGTTTGGCCGTAGGTCGACAGCGGCTCCAGCCACAGCCTCGGCGCCCATTCACTGGGCGGTGCTCCAAACCAGCCCTCTGCTTAGACAGATGGGAGTTTCCAGCTGACACTTTTAGCACATTTTCTAAAAAGGACAGTTTACCCATCAGCAGCCTGAGTTCTTCTGGAACTCCAAATTCAAAAGTGCACATTAGCAACTGGTACTGAGGCAATGTCCATGTGTTAGCAAATACATCAGATTCTAACCCTGTCAACCACCGGGCCCAGCAACTGCTCAAGAACCTCTTCTTTGTATAATAACATCAGTAGGAGATGCTTTAATAATACACTGATGCTTTTCATGGACACTAGGAATTCCCTTTAGTACAGCCCGTTGTATCTCAGGTCATAATTACACTCAGGCTGATTCCTTACTTCTACAATGAGCGTCGTATTACCAAACAACCATATGGCACCTGGCCATTCACAGATGTCTTAAATATATATTGCCTCCTTGAGTTCCTGCAGCAGCGGTCAAGTACATAACGTGACCGCTGCCCAAAGGTATCAAGCCACAGGGCAATCTTGGTGGCACAAAAATGGTTTAATGTGTTTGGAAGCATGTCAAGCCCCAGTATAGCATGATCCATTTCCCCGTTTACCAGATCGTTGTACTACTGAACTTGTTGTACTGCCTTAGAACCCTGCCCTACTTGTCCTGACGAAAATCCGATTGTTGAACATCAATTTGTTGCTAACATGCTGATTATTGCTCCGTTACAACTGCTGGTGCATCTTAACGCACATCATCAGGAAGCATCCTGGTTTTTAAACTATACGTTAAGGGTCTCTTTACTATTATTAGTAGTAGTAGTAAGTAGTAGTAGTAGTAGTAGTAGTAGTAGTAGTAGTAGTATTTTGAGAGAGAGATAGAGTGTGTGAGCACAGGACAGACAGAAAGAGAGAGACAGAGGGAATCCCACGCAGGCCCCACTTTCAGCATGGAGTTCCACACGGGACTCCATCTCATCATCCAAAATCAAGAGTTGGATGCTTACCGACTGCACCACTCAGGTGCCTGTAGACTCTTGACCCTTGATCACAAATTGACCTTCTTTACCTAGGAATGTTGTCTTCTGTGATTGCACATTTATTTAGAGGAAGAAACACGGGGGCTGGTGACGGGAGGGGACACCTACCTGTACCGGTGGATCAGTCAGATCTACTTGAATGCTTATAGAGTGATGGGCACATAAACCAGGTCACACATAAAACCACAGACATAAACTAGTGGAGGCCCAGTCCTGCTGTCCCCTCATCATCGGCGTATTGCCTTCTCCAGTAACATCCTCACCTGGGTTTGTCATGACCAAAAGAACATTATGTTTGAAAGGTATTTCAGATAGTCCTTCAGTTAGCTTTTTTTTACAAGGTGGAAAATGTGTCTTCCATCTCAGTCAGTTGGATTTTCTGGTCCTCGCATGAACATGCCCAGGAATTGATAGTTTATGTCATTCATTTTTAAGAATATTCTTTCTGCTGTTCAATTACATATTCTTATATCTTTTTTGTATCTTTAGGATTTTCAGGGGAGATGGAACAGCAGTGGATCCAAGATATCCTGGATTTGAACTATCACTTGGCCTCTTACTAGCTGCCTGAACTTGGTCAAGTTACTCAAACTCTCTGTAACTTAGTTTTTGCATCTTTAAAGGGGATTAAATCACAATAACAATATATACCTCAGAGGTACTAAGAAGCCTAATGAGTTTAGAACGTCACCTACATATAGAAATAAGTGTCACTGTTATTTTCCTTCATGGTCATCTCTAGAGCCCTATAGGATTGAGTATATTGACATCAAACTTAAAAAGCACAAATTTATCAATCCCTATAACTTTCACTGTGGGATTTTAGAAGCAAAACTGTTGCATATGTGTTAAGTGATATACATCCTGAATTTCATTTATTCAACTTTTACCTAGGCCTTAAACTCAGCCCAGCTCACTGACAGGCCGCCACATTGTGGGTATAGTAAACCATTGGAGTTTACTAGGGTTTGATGATGCGTAGTTGTTTGGCATGTGTCTGGGGCTCCCTCATGGAGCCTTGCACAGTGGATGGGCTTCACGGCAGGGAATACTGCCGTCAGCCCACAGGCCCAGGAATGGTGTAACTGACACTGACTTTGTTCTCACAACCCTGGGCGTGCACCACACTGTGTTCTGGCTTCTGTGATCACTGTCAAAGGAGCTGCAGTAGGTCAATAAGGAACTGAACTAATAATACCCACATTATCATCTCACTTTGTCAATGGTCCTGAAACAGGCTGTTCTCAGAGTCGGGGCAGCAACCGAGCAAGGCTAAGGGCTTGAGTGGTTTTTGGGGACACAGGGAGCATCTGTTTCTGCTACATTAACACATCGGTCTCCGCTAGTTACAAAAGAGACATAGAACGCCAGGTGTCACACGCAGACAGGAAAACACCATGGAGAAGGGAGGGTGTTTTTTTTAAATTTGATGCCACGAATAAGGAAGAATTTCCCCTCTAGCCACCTTGGAACCTTTCGGGTAGGACTGGGCCACATACCCACAGTGCTGGTGGGAAAGCGGCTGGAAAGAAGGCTGGCTGGCGTATGTGGTCTCTGAGGTTGGAGACAGGCACGGGAGGAGATGGCGAGGGGCATAGGCGATGCAAGGGGTCTGTCCCCTGAGTGTCAGGCCCTGTGTTTCTGGAAATATACTTACGAACAGAATGTAATATGCAGCCAAAGAGCTTACGGGCCAGGGGAAGAGACGTATCAGTGAGCAGGAAACTGCGTTCAGGGTGATAAATGAGAGCAACAGTAGAGGCACCGGGAACCACAAAACCACTTAAGAAGGCACTTGGCCCAGTTCTGCGAGCACACTGTGTGCAGGTGGCTTTCCAGGAAGGTAACCTCTAAGTGTCAACCCGAGGAAATGAAGCTCTTGGCCAAATGAACAGTGATAAGAGTGTAACAGCGGAAAGCCGCCACCTATTAAAAGGCCACGAGTTGTGTGTGACCCACCGTTACCGCAATGAGCTGTACCTGAGGCTGGCGAGAGATGGGGAGCACGTCACGTGGGGCGCAACAGGAGGCCACGTGGGGCCCGAGGGGGCCGGGTCTGCCACGGGCTCCCCAAACACCTGTCCATCTGGAGCGTCGTGGGCTGCTTCTCCGCCAGCAGTGGCTGCACCTTTTCTTAAGTCAAAATTGCACATGAGCCGTATCTGTAACTATAACAGTGCCAATGGATTGTTTACCAGTATCGTTTTCAGTCTTTTATTTAATAAACGTTCACGAACACCTATCATATGCAAACAAGAGAAAGAGGGATAGAGGTAAAAGGGATAATACATGTGGGCTCTTGCTTTGAGGTTAGTTTGCCATGGAAACCAGATGCAAAACGCATGAAACGCAGCATGAAAAATATAAAAGGCACAGAGTTTCACTATGTCTGTGAAATATGACTCATGGCTCATATTTAGTAAATAGTAGTAGACATGTATTTGCTCAATTAAAATGCAAGCACTTGGCTTTAGGAGGTTTCAGACTCCATATATTATAAGTAGAAAATTCTGTATCATCGCAAACTTTGTGAACGAGGATTTTAAACTATTTTTTTAATTTGTATTTAAATTCTAGTTAATTAACATACAGTGTAGTATTAATTTCAGGAGTAGAATTTAGTGATTCATCACGTATATATAACACCCAGTGCTCATCACAAGTGCTCTCCTTAATCCCCATCCCCACCTAGCCCATGCCCCACCCACCTCCCTCCATCAGCCCTCAGTTCGTTTTCTTTGGTTGAGAGTCTCTTGTGGTTTTCTTCATTCTCTGTTTTTTTTCCCTTCCCTTATTTTCATCTGTTTGGCTTCTTAAATTCCACGTATGAGTGAATTATATGGTGTTTGTCTTTCTCTGGTTGACTCATTAAACTATTTAGAAATTTTATTTTAATGTTTATTTATTTTTGAGACAGATACAGAGCATGAGTAGGGGAAGAGCAGAGAGAGAGGGAGACACAGAATCCGAAGCAGGCTCCAGGTTCTGAGCTGTCAGCACAGATCCCAACATGGGGCTTGAACACACGGACTGTGAGATCATGACCTGAGCTGAAGTTGGACACTTAACTGACTGAGCCACTGAGGCGTCCCTTATTAGTCAGTTTTTAATTGTTCAGTAGCCTTTATTCTTTATCTAGAAAATAACTTTATTCTCTGAATTTATCAACCCTGATTCGTGCTGCTCCCAGTTTTTCAGAATCCTCTTTGATAACCCTTTACCTTTGAGTTTCTAAGTGTAAAGATTTCTTCTCAGCTCTTTCCAACAGCCACACACATTTGGCCACCTTATATTCAGTTCTCAAACTCTACTTTATTAACACACATGGATTATGATCAGTTCCGTCCCGTCTTATTAAGAACTAATGAAGCTCTTCTAGATTTAATTTTAGGACTCAGCGGCTGTCTAGATTTCCTTGTATCAGCATTCACTTATGTCATCACATGCCAGGGGATTTCTCGTTCTCACAGCCACGGATTTTGTGACAAAGGATTGCCTGAAGCCTTCCTCCCTCGGTAGGACCATACTCTGGACTTTGCACAAACTCCCTTCTGCACCCCTTAGGGCAATGTTTCCCGGGCAATGTTCCCTTTCGGGCCGCAGGGTCAGAAGGCACGGCATGCAAATTTCATCTTCTAGTCAGGGGTATAAACAAAGCTGTGAATGTGAGCTGTTGCCAAAAACATTTTCTCTCTCTCTCTCTCTCTCTCTCTCTCTGTGTGTATGTGTGTGTGTATGTGCTCACAATTGCTGTTTTAGGAACAGGCTCTACCTCCTTGGGGGAATGAATTCAATATGGTGAAAATAATTAAGGACATTTTCAGAGTTTTAGGGTTTTAAATTCTATGTCATAACATTGATTTGCTGTCTAATAAAAGGAAGTGATGATGATGCTAATAATGAGGCAGGGCTGCTATTAACAGAGCACTCACACCACCACTGGCGGCAAAGTGCTCGGGGAGAAATTACACGCCTTTCAAGAGAGAGTTAGTGGATTTCAGGTACTAAGCAACATTTTATTTCCCTTTTCTCTTCATATAAGCACTAACTCTTAAGAACAATGTAACAGCAAGTATTTATGAAAGCAATGCCCTTCTCTCTTCAGGAAAACGGAGAGAGAACATTTTTGTAGAATGTCCTAATTCCAACAAACCATTCTCCAGCCCCCTTTTCCTCCTGCTGTGGCAATTTCAAATTTCAGTGGACATTTGCAGTTAACTGGCCTGTATTTCAAAATCTACTTCATAGGAGCACATAGTTCAGAGGTTTTTGCACTTTTTTTCTTTTTTTTAAATGAACAGCAAGTTGTGGGAGCCTGGGTGACGCTGTCAGTTAAGCATCCGGATTCTTGGTTTCGGTTCAGGTCACGATCTTACGGTTTTGTGGGTTTGAGCCTCGAAATCCCCTGCTTAGAATTCTCTGTGTCCTCTGTCTTGCCCCTCCTCCACTCACACTGTCTCTCTCTCTCTCTCTCTCTCTCTCTCAAAGTAAATAAATAAACTTAAAAAAATGAACTGCAAGCCAATGAAGATATTTCAAAGAGGAAAAAGGAAATCTTCTTTTACAAGGTTTCCAAGGCGAGCCACAGGCTAATTCGCCTGCGGTATTCACCCCATGAAAGAACCAAAACCATTTATTCACGTTCTTCCGTGTCACACAGTTTGTAAGTCAAGTGCTAAAAATCGATCTGACTACAGATGAATCATTGGTGTGTTCAAAAAGTCCCTGTGGCATAACACATCCTATTAATTTTTCCACGACATTGATTCCATAAATTTCCTTGCAACCGCATTCTTACCTATGTGCATTTGTTATTATTAAATGAATACCCTTGAGAAACTCCATTTTACCTCAATAGGTGGAGAGATTTCTAAAAAGTATTTCTAATGTCTTAGTTCACAAAACTCAAACGGCTCAATACAGGCATTTAGTGTGAACCCTAATTAAGTACTGCAAAACCAATCCTTTTCTCCGACAACAGTCTATTAACTCTAGTTATAAGGAGGGAAAGGAGGTTAGCTTAGATATTTCTAGCCTGTGCACTATCACTCTTGAACTAGAATGAGTGGGTTTGTTATTAAATCTTTCAGAAAGCACTGTGCTTGTGTGTAATGACAAGTCATTAAGATGTAGAGGAAAACATTCAATTTTCCAGATGTTCCTGCATATTCATGATAGATTTAGTGAAATCTGTTTTGAGTTCCCTTAACAGATACAAGTGTCCTTCCTGTCTCACGGACCCCATCAGGAGCGAGGAAGGTTCCTAATTGATTTGCAAAAACCACCTCAATTTGTGATAAGTCCTGAGAAGATGAAGGCTGCATCTAGAAACAGGGATGTATTTGGAGAGCAATGGAGCCATGTGGAGTCTGAGGGGCACACGCCAAACATCCTAGCTGCTGGGTGCCCAAGGATGACTCAAGTGAAGCTTCTGGAATATATCCTATAAAAATGATTCATATTCTGTATATAACTTAATGATTTATATTCTGTATATACGTGTAACATTTAAAAAACATATGTAGCAGTTAAATGTGCTTGAAAATACTTTACTTTTATAAAGCTGGTATTTTGGAAATGGCTGAGAAGAGTGATTTGAGAGAGGGTGGGGTCAGAAGCCTGGGCCCTCAGGTGCTACCAGACAGCTAGAAGGGGCAGGCAGTGATCTAGAACTTTGCACACGTTCCCAGGAGGGACAGTGAACGTCAGATGGGCCGAGCGCACAGACGCACAGTGGGGTCCCTTTGGCGGGCGGGGGTTGGGATGGCCCACGGCAGAGGCTGCCTTCGGATGTGTCTGCCAGGAACAAGAGAAGCCCTGTCTGCCGCCCTCATTTGTTCTAGTCAACACATCTCCTTCATGATCCTCCCCCTCCCCCTTTCTCGTTCGCACCTTCTAAATGTGTGCCTTCGGGAGTAAAATCACCCCGGCGGAGGCGTGCATAGGATAAAAAGTAAAGAATAATGAATTGGATGTACACTTATAAAACATCACCTAAGAAAGTTAAATATCTCAAATCAACATTAAAAATCTAAATATTGACTTCCGGTTTCTACAGATAAGGATCATGTAGCTGATACCAGGCAGACCTGTGGCTTTGACTAGACTAGGAAACAGACCGTGATGGCGGCCAGCCAAGGACTCTGGAGATGGATACTCGTTCACGAGGGACCCCAGAGGCAGGTGGGCCCCTGTCCCGCTCTCATGGGGTGTGACCTCACCTTGCTCTACACCAACAGGTGGGGTCTGATCCCTCTGCCCGCAAGCCCCAACCGCCCGAAGTGATGCTTGTACCAGTGGAATGTAGCACAGGTGACACTCTGTGAACTCCCCACTGGGTTAGGAAAGACTCTGCAACTTCCACTGGGTTGGTCTGGGACACACGACCTGGCATCCCCTTGCTCAGGGTCCAGCTGCCGCAGGAGGCCAGCTGAAGGGTCCCAGCTGAGTTCTGCCCTCACCTTGGCCAGCCGGAGAAGCAGGCAGGAAAGAGAAACTTCCTTGGTGAGCACAAACAGTGGTCATTTGACTGCTGCCTGAGTAATCCTAAAACCACCAGCCCCGTGAAGCCTCACACACCATGGGGTAGAGACAAACTTCTCTAAGTTTCTGGCCCACAGAAACCATGGGCATAATACAATAGTTATTTTCTAATACTAAGTTTAAGGTGGTTTGTGATACAAACAGATAACTAGAGCGAGGGACAGGGTGTATTGGTGGGTGAGCAGGTGAGGAAAGACCTCAAGGGTGTACAAGACCCTTCGGCAGACTACTTCCTCTGCCTGGCTTCCCCAAGAGCACATAAACTTGGCGGTGCTGCGGTTGGGGCCAGGTGGGCAGAGAGGGACAGGAACATATTTGAGAAGAGAAATAGCACCCAGTGATGAATTTTGAACACTGAGCTTGACTGTCATTTCAGAAATGACTGTAATGTGTGAAAGACACCAAAACCGGAAGATACTAGAATATTCTTAACATTTTGATCCACCCCACACCCAGCAATGAAATGGGGTCCTCTGGGTAAGTCAAGAATCTGTTTGCGAAAGAGAGAGAGCAACGCTTACTGCACTGGTCAGCTTGCAGAATCAGGTTGACCCTAAGCACCTGTTCCATGGCGGAGAGTCCGCTAATTTCTAGAGCCTGGATTTGTGAGATGTAAAGCTGGACTAAAATGTGAACGCTATTGTCATTTTTCATTAACACTGGACATTTTTATTTGTTGAATTATATTGGCAATTAGTGATTTATGATAAATGAGTTAAAGCTCTACTGCTTTTGGTATTAACTGCGATGTGGTCTGTTTCCTTGGTGTTTGAATATCCCACGCAAGTGTCACACTCTTAATTTATCAGATTTATGTAGACCTTCTAAGGTCCATTTGCACTGACTAAATCCCTGCCGTAGAGGCATCGGAAAGGTCTAGCCTCTGCATTAATGTCCTTCCATCTGTACAATGAATACAATGTGGGCAAAGGAAGACTCCATCAAGCACAAAGGAGCAAAAGTAATCTGACTTACTTGAGAATGCAGCAGTTTGACATCTGGCCCACAGGGGAGAGACAGGAAAATAAGTCCTAGGAAAAATGAACAAGGCTGTTATAAATGGTAGATAATTATCTAATGGAAATATAAAGTTTTGGTTGTATTTTTTCCATCTTTGAGTTTGATTCACGGTGCAAGGCTTCCACAAATATGTATGTAATTTTATTGAATGTTTCCCTAGTAAATGCCTCATTGAGACCAGATGTAGAATTATTCAAAACTTAGTCAGCAGTGATCTTAACAGGCATGAATGATCAAATGTTGCTGCTGAGAGATGATATATGAGCTCTCTGCGGAAAACCCAGTGATGGGGAAAGTATTGAGGCCTCTCTCTCCATTTTATTTTATTTTTTTAAAAGTTCATTTCTTTTTTTTATATTTTATTTATTTCTGAGAGAGAGAGAGAAGCAGAGTGAGCAGGGGAGGGGAAGAGAGAGAGGGAGACACAGAATCCGAAACAGGCTCCAGGCTCTGAGCCAGCTGTCAGCACAGAGCCTGACGCGGGGCTCGAACCCACGAACCGTGAGATCATGACCTGAGCCGAAGTCAGACGCTCAACCGACTGAGCCCCCCAGGTGCCCCTCTCTGCTTTCTATAGGGAGATGATGCTGGATGAAGAGACATATCATCATGTGTGGTTTTGTGGTTGTTTGTGAGCCAGGAAGATTGCTCACGTCAATAAGAACCATCATGGTTGATACACACCTTGTTTTTCCTTAAATCAGGCAGGTAAAATTAATAAAGGATATTCACAAAGACACAAAGCAATTTTTTAAGACAATGAGGTATACCGAGAGAAGTACATCAGAGCGTCCTGACACTAAAGATCACTGTGCTGGGGAGATCAGCTTGTCTCAGGTGCCCAGCCAAGCACCTTGGTATATCAGCAATGCTATTTTCTAGTATTTAACACCCTGATTTTTAAGTGCTCAGGAAAACACCCTGTTCTGTGCATCATAGCATCGGTGCGGTTTAACAAGACAAGGAGACCCTCCTCCATTTTGTAAATTGTCCTGTTTTCTTTCACAGCAACGATGATGGAAATAATGATGCTGCCTCAAAATTACATGTGATCCTATACTTACACATGTTTTCTCAATTTATTTATGTCAAACCTTGTGAAATAAGATCATCCTAAGCCAGTGCAATACTAGAAGGAAACCTAAGGGCCTCACTGTCTGTTGCTTAAGGAGAAAAATCACATGGGGATATGAACTGGCCACAAGGAGGCTTCCGTCCTGTATCTAATGCCATTTTGTAACGACCTTGGTCAGGTCGTAAAATTGTTTGTGCCTTTGTTTCCTCATGCAGAGAGGTTCGATCTTGTGTGACATTCTATTTAATAAGGAGTTACACAAATATATCTAACACAACTTACACATTTAAGAAGTCTGAATTCATTGTAATTAAAGAATAATTTGAACAAATATCTTTGACATACGAGTGGGTAACTGATATATTTTCTTATATCGACAGATTGGTCTTGCTGATGTATAAAATAGATGAACAGATTCTGGACCCACATTTACTGGATTTAAACCTCAGATCAACTGGTAACCTTTACAAAAGTTACTCTGCATTTTTAGGCTAATTCCCCATCTCTGAGGACAATGAGATATACGGGATACTAATGCTATGTAAATGAGGACAATCTTGGGGATGAAATGAGCTGATATATGTAATTGGAAGAGGGTTGTCACATGGTAGTCACCATATACAGGTGAGTTCTTATTAAATTCTAGGAAACATTTTTCTATCAGTTGACCTATCTTGAATTTCATGCACAATTTGTTCACTTTTACCAAACACTAGGGCTTCATTTTATTTGCCTTCTCATATTTTTTCTTTTATATAATAAATTTACTTGAGTCATACTAGTACTTTCAGTCAAGTTTTTGGAGGGATATTTTGAGAGCAATTTGTTTGTCATAATAAGGAGGTGTTCAGCTTTCTGTGGTATACTAATGTTCCCATTTGTAATTTTGATCCTGTGTTTGAACTCATTATTCTGATATGTGTGGTTTTAGTTTGGGGCTGGATCATTGATGGTATAAACCTTCCAAAGTGGTACCAGTAGATGTGATTTCTGGAGAGTCATTTTTGGGAAGGAAGCTCAGAAAATGACCACGCACAACGAGCCAAATCCTATGATATCTCTAAACTCCCTTGAAACAGTTTTTAAGTGTTTTTAATGTTTTGAATTTGGGGGAGAGAGATACAGAGCACAAGTGGCAGAGAGGCAGAGAGAGAGGAGACACAGAATCCTAAGCAGGCTCCAGGCTCAGAGCTTTCAGCATAGACACTGACATGGCACTTAAACTCATCAACCATAAACTGAGCTGAAGTCAGATGCTTAACCAACTGAGCCACCCAGGTGCCTTGCTTGAAACAGTTTTAAAGGCGTTGAGAGTTAATGGCTGAATGTTTAAGGTATTTACCTGGTTTGTGACAAACTTGAAATGCATTCCTTAAAATCTAATCCACTGATGAGTCAACTCCCTAATATTTGCTAGATCATTTCTTAGTGCCAGGAAGTGTGAGCAAATTTGGCATTCAATTCCATAGCATCTTGGTATTAATATAAATAATGCAATAATTTGTCTAACATGGAAAAATGCAGCACTCTATATCCCAAGATTCCAGAAATCTCAGTTTGAGAAGCAGAGACAAATATATTTGGTGTTCCTAATATTTTAAACATCAATTAGAATGTGTGTGCATGTGCATACATGCATTTATCTATTTTTATATCTGTATCTCTGTGTATGTGTGACTGAAAGCAATTTGATTATAGATTTTGGTGACCATGCATAGAACCACATATTTTAACAGCTTCTAATTTTATTTTGGTTTCGTTTTCTTTAATTTTTTTTGAATGTTTATTCTATTTTTGAGACAGAGAAAGACAGAGCATGAGTGGGGAAGGGACAGAGAGAGAGGAAGACACAGAATCCAAAGCAGGCTGCAGGCTCTGAGCTGACAGCACAGAGCCCAATGCGGGGCTCGAACTCACAGACTACAAGATCATGACCTGAGCTGAAGTCAGACGCTTAACTGACTGAGCCACCCAGGTGCCCCTAATTTTCTTTAGTTAAAAGAGAAAAATTTACCATGGTTTAATTCTGTAATATCTTTTTTTATTGTCATGAAATCTTAAGACACTATTTTGGAGCCAAATCTGTTGAAGCCATACGGTCTGTGAAGGTTTTTTCTGAGTTCATTATTTGCTAACATAGTCTGCCATACTTTAATGAAATAGAGTACAGGGGTTTGGATGAAAGCCAACTAGCAATACATGTCTCACGTTCCTGTTGACTCACTTAGTTTCCGGTTTCAAAACATTGTGAGTTGCTAAGGAAATGATGTTTGATCTAAACGTTGAACACATAGTAGAAAGTAAATAAGAGTTAGATAATTTGAAACTAATAAAGTATAGGAAAATAAGAAAAGTTGAGACCTCATAGATGCCACAAATACTTTAAGTAACTTAAGGTATTTCACTAACATTTAAAGCTGGTCTAGGGATGCCTGAGAGGCTCAGCAGGTTAAGCGTTTGACTCTTAATTTTGGCTCAGGTCATGATGTCATAATTTGTGAGATCCAGCCCCACACTGGATTCTGAGCTGACAGCGTGGAACCTGCTTGGGATGCTCTCTCTCCTTCTCTCTCTGTTCCTCCTTTCTTGTGCTCTCTCTCTCTCTCAAAATAAGTAAATAAACATTAAAAAATAAAGCTTGTCTTATCTGTAACTTGTTGACAACTTCTGTCTTTGCCTATGGTTAATGAATAATAGCATGTATCATGATATGGAGTATACCGATTTGCTTATTCTATTAAATGGAAGAGTATTTTCAGATTATTTTAAATTAATTATAAATAATTTAAAATGTGTATGTTCCATAGGGATAATGGAGTTTTGGGTGTCTCAGTGAACTAGACCCCTCGCTCAAAAGATGTATTTAACTTTATATCGTAGGTTGTGACCAATGAAGTGTTTTAGTTTAAAGCATATGCTTTCAACTGTTTTATGAGAATTACTGTTGAAAGCAATGATATGAGGCACTTGATCCATACTCTTCTATCATATTTTCACCCCTGGAAATCTTTTCAACTGCTGATGCCCTATGTATATTCCTCAAACTATTCTAGGAGCTTGCATTATACAATTTTGGCCGCTTTATGCATCTTCACTATCATTGCTAAACTATCTATACTATTATAGTTTGTTTTCCTCTCTCGGGATACATAAAAGAAGAATCTTATGGTGAAAACTACCAAGTTAATGAAATGGATAATGTAATTGGCACATTTTCCAGTGTAGTGTTGCTAAGATATGTAGCAAAGGTGCATTTTTTACCTCATTATCTACAACTTTTCTTTTAACTTTTTCCAAAACTTTGTTGTGTTTTTGAATAGTAAAAGGGCTATCTTATTTTCAAAATGAAGATGTTTAGCTTGTGTTAAGAGAGAGATTTTTGATTTAGGATTTAAAAACTCAGGAAACCAACCAATACCTATGTTCATTTAACATTTATTCAACAGATGTGTATTGGGAACCTGCTATATTTTTGGCACTTTGCCAAACATGTAGGATAAGTTTTTGAGCAAAAGAAATATACACTCTCCATCCCTGAAGATTATAGTTAATTGGATGACCATGCCCCCCCATCCACCAAATCTACCTTTTTATTTTCATGTGATTAGAATTTAGAGACTAGAAGAGACCAGAATTAGTAGATCAGTGGCTACTGTATTGGAAAACATTGGGTTGGAGGTTGTACTGTCAACACTACTGAGAAACTACCAAGGAAGCTGGATCAACGAGTCAGTCACAGGTGACGAAGACGTGGTTTTAGTCAGTGGCGATGGGAATGAAAATGAGAAGGTGTGTTAAAGGGATTTTTAGGGAGAGGAAGAGATCTGGGTGACCACCACTTTCTGGGTGAGCAGCCAGTCACTGCAGTGTCTATTCAGGCATAGAGGGAGGAGGGCGTGTGTGAATCAAAGACATTATCTTTGAGATAAAGAAGAGAAGAAAGACCAAGATGGAGATGTGGGGCTGATATTGGAAGGGCAGATGCAGAAAACTGATAATCCATGAAAGAGATTGCTAAGTAGATGATGTAGAAGGAAAGTCAGAAACTGTCATGTCACTACCTCTCATGGGTTTCAAGGAAAGGTGAAGGTTTAAAAGTCAAAAGTCATGAGGCACCTGGGTAGCTCAGTTAGTTAAGTGTCCAGCTCTTGATTTTGCCCCAGGTCATGATCTCATGGTTCATGAGGTCAAGCCCTGTGTCGGGCTCTGCACTGACAGTGTAGAGCCTGGTTGGGATTCTCTCTTTCTCTCTCTACCTAGCACTTTCCTGTTCTCATTGTCTCTCTCAAATAAATAAAACTTAATATATATATATATGTCACAGCTGAGTAAAATAAAGACTAAAGAATATCCAGTGAATTGGGAATTGGTGTCAGAGGTAACTAGAAACAGCTCATATGCAATATGGGATCTCTGTGGGTTTAATGGTTGAGAAATAAGCTCTTGGTAAGAGCAGGTAGATGTAAGCTATGTCTAGTTATTCAAACTTTTAACTTTGTATTAAAATAGTTAAATAACTAACAGGACTCAATCACTCTTTTATACAAGCATCTCTCAAACAAACTTTGTATTAACCTGTTTTCAGAAAATATACCAAATATTCATTAGAAGCATGAGAGAGTCTCAAAGAAACAACTCAAGGAAGGAAGCCTTGTTCTTATTTATCCGAAAGGGAAATCTAATCATTACCACTCTTTTTTCAAATGGTCATTATTATTTGGGACACACACATTGTCTTTCTTCTGTGTATGTGTAAGGTTTTTGAAAGCATTTCTTGTCCTAAGGACCATAAAGAATAATTGTCCGGTTGGGGCTAAAGTCTTACTCAACTCAGAAGGGTTTGGATACTATTGACAAAATCTAGCTAAAGGAACAGAAAGTCAAACCATTTCAGGTGGTTTTAAAATTTGTGGTGGATCTGACTCATTATCATTCTACAAATCAACTTGTCCAAAGGCTCCTGCAATAGCTGTGGAAGTATCTTCCCAGGCTAGGGCTCATCAGAGGGCCTTCTGGCACGTATTGATAACTTGTGGAATAGCCTATATTTTTAAAGTTTATTTATTTTGAGAAAGAGAGAGTGGGGGAGGGTCATTGAGAGGGGGTTGGAGAGAGAATCCCAAGTAGACTCTGAGCTGTTAGCACAGAGCCCAATGTGGGGCTCGATCCCATGAACCATGAGATCACAACCTGAGCTGAAATCAAGTCAAATACTTAATTGACTGAGCTACCCAGGTGGCCCTAGAGCAGCCTATTATTTTATGAACAGGTGAATGAGGGTCATGGGTAGAACAATAATAAGTAGGTATCATGATATAACTATGTCTCAGGGACACAGGATGGCAGAAGGGGCTAGCCCTACATTTGAGAGCACAGTTGGGGAAGTTCATTCTAGAAGCGATCTTACTGCTCTGGTGCCATGTGATATTTTCCTTGGACCTTCTCAGCAGGCTCTGTCTGACCATGTCACCAGTTCTCAAAGGCAAGAAATGTCTGTATGCTTTTGGAAGGGCTGTCATACTGTCACAATCAAGGTTGAAAATCAAATAGCAGTTAAAATGTTTAGAATGGTATCAACTAAGCTGGGACAATGGCCAAAGTTTTAGTAACTCCTACTCCTCAGACTGTAGTCTCTATCATTTTCCATTTGAAGGGAGATATTCTCCAAGGAATGACTAATTCAAGGACCAGGGTACAAAATGAGCTCATTCTGCCAAAACTCAAGGCAGCTGTGAAAGACTCCCAAGGTCAAGACTACTCAGGCTGTGTCAGTTGGACTTGATCACCAGTACAGATTACGATTGCAGTGGATTGAAGAAATATGTTTTTTTCCATGAATTGCATCTCAGGCCAAGCAACTAGTTGGTTGATGAGCAAGGGTGTCTCTTTATGGAATTAATTATTCCACATGATAAATGAAGAGGGAATGACTGAAGCTGAATATCACTTTTTTTTTTATTGGCAATGTTAATGAAAGAATGAGTCCATATGAAGATTGTCAATGGCTGCACACCTCAAGAAAAGAAAAACAGCCAAACACCTTGTTACCCTGGTGAATATACACCATGCTGTATGTGGAGCATTATTGTCAAAAATCAAAACCGATCTAACCAATTGTCCATTCTAATCTATCAATTAACTGGTTTAATAAAGCCACAGTGATACAATGAGCAGGAGAAATTCCACAGAACAAATAAACTGGCCCCTCAACAAATCAATTGCGAGCAAAAGCCAAACAAAACAAAATAACACCAAAAACTACAGATTGCAAGGAGGCATATCAAACAATGGACCTTAGCTAAAACAAACTGTATACAATTAATGTTTTGCATAAGCTTATAAGCATAAAATGGAGTTACTTAATATTAACTTTAGGGCGATGATGATATTTCAGTTATTTTTACATTTTTACCTTTTGGAGATAAAATTATAATATTTAATAAGGATTAAAGAATATGATGGCTGAAATTATGTTCATAGTAATCTACGGGACAGGCAGAGTAGGTGAGAAGGAGGGTATATTTTGTTAGACAGCAGAATTCTACATATACCTCCTCCCATTTGGCCAAAGCTTCTAAAGGTCACACTTACAGCCACCATGTGGTTGGAGGGGCTGGGTTAATATGGAGTGGAGGAAAGCTGTGTCTATACTTTCACTGGGATATAGAAATCTTCCTTTCCATTCCTATCCATCTATTCCTAAGAGTCCTTTCTTATCTTGAATTTGGTCCCATGTGCTATTGGAAACTGCTATTTTCTTTTGTTCCTGAACTTGCTTGCAACCTGAGTACTGACATTTATTTTCATTTGAGTTATTTTGTCAGTAATGCAAAAATGATTTAACTTTGAACCTATTTTAATTTGTCAGATGTTCCGGGGTTTTTTTTTTTTCTTTTTCTTTTTTTTTTGGCCAACTTTGTCAAATTCCCAAGTTCCTTCTTAGACACCAGGTCATGAACTTTTGCTAACTTCTATATTCCTTAGTAATCAAAATCCTTCACATAGGGAACATTGCGTTTGTATTTTCACGGCCTGGCAAATTGATACCTCTACAATTCACAGTCACTAAAGTCAACTGCTGCTCTCAAAATTGCCTGACTTTTCGCTCATCTTCCTCTGATAGGCTTGCTCTCCAGCCCTCTGAAATAGTTATTTCAGTCATTATAAGCTCTATTCCAACCTCCAACCCTCCCTGAACCTCCCTGAATCTCAGCAGTGGACTGCTTGAATTTACCCGAAAATGGTAGTTATTAGAGAGGAACTTCGTGCACGTTTCTGCACCCATAAATAAATATGAATATTTGGTTTCCGTTATCTACCCCCACCCTCTCTCTCCCATTGGCTAGTAACTGAAGCCAATACCTCCCCTGGAAACTACTCTATTCATGCTTTTTAAATAACCCTGTTGATTATCTTTGCCCCATGTTTCTAGCTTTTTTCTATCTACTTGGTCTGTCTCCAAGTATTGAACAACTATTGAAATATGATTCAGTCTCTCCTGTTTTGAAAAGAAAATGAAGTGAAAATAACTCTGCCGAGATCCCATTGACCCCATCTAGTTGGGGCCAGTCCCTGAAGGAGGTACCTGTGTGCACCTGCTCACCCCATCACTCACCCTGTCTCTCCAATGCCATCCCTTCCGGCTTTGCTTCCTGCTTAATGGAGTCTGACGTTTCCACGGGACCCAGAAATACCAGGTTCCGTGAAGCCAGGGTGACTTTCACTCACTGCTGACTCAGCTTCCCAGTAACATTCAGCACAGCTGATGCTCCTGCCTCGTTGGGCACAACCCTCCTGAGTTTTTCTTTATTTTTTCATTTTATTTTTTTTAATGTTTATTTATTTTTAAGAGAGAGAGTGTGTAAGCAGGGAAGGGGCAGAGAGAGAGAAAGAGATATAGAATCCAAAGCAGGCTCCAGGCTCTGAGCTGTCAGCACAGAGCCTGATATGGGGTCGAGCCCATGAGCTGTGAGATCATGACCTGAACCGAAGTCGGACACTTAACCTACTGAGCCACCCAGGCGCCCCTCTCTCTGAGTTTCACTGACTCCCTCCTCTCTCCTCTTTCTATAAACAGACTCCCTCATCCTCCACTATCAGCTTGTCTTCTGCTTGTGCTTCAAGCACTGGTGTTTCTCCAGATTCAGTTCTACGGTACCTTTTTTCTTATTTTACTCTCTTCCAAGGCAATCTCATGTACACCTCATAGGTAGCCGCAATTACTGATACCCAGAATATTCCCTACTTTATTCTCCTGCTGGGATTTCTATTCTGAGTGCCGAGGGTTTATCTTTAATACATGTCTGGTATTCTCCACGAATGTCTTAGAAGAATCTCTGTCATGGTAACCTAAAATTGAACTTGTGATTTTTCCCCAACATACTTAAGACACTCCAAGGATATCCCTCTATTCATTCTCCATCAAACTGTCTTAATTAGTTAAAAACAGTTTGCCTCAGATTCATTTAGATATAGTAATTATTGCTTTCTTATGAAAGTCCCAGGAGACAACTATTAAAGTGCAAATGGAATTATTTTTCTGTTAAAACAGAACGCAAATATCTCCTTCAAATCTGGCTATCCTTATGTTTTACCGGAGTGCTAGATGATAGGATTTCTTTTTAGTCCAATCAAATGTGATTTGTGTTATTCACAAATGACACATTGCACCTAGCTAATATTAATCATAAAAGACTATGTTCTTATCTTTGGAATTAATCAATAGGGTAAACCTTATTTTTGGAATTGATTTCTTCCATTAGCCACCTAATATAGCCAACAGTTACATTAATTTCACCTCTACCTCTGAAGTGGATGCCAAAAAAAAGAGGAAGGAGGGGAAGGTAGCAGCTTAAGGCTTTTATACTTGGCATCTTAGGACGTTCCTGAAGGTCAAACTCCATTCCTTTGCCTCCAGATAACTGGGGTAGATAAAACAAAACTCTTGCCTTTTAAGCAGCCTGAAAATTGGGATGTTCAGCAACTTACATTGATGGTCTTCTATTTAAAAAAAAAATTTTTTAATGTTTATTTTTGAGAGAGACAGAAAGGCAGAGTGCAAGAGAGGGAAGGGCAGAGAGAGAAGGAGACACAGAATCCGAAGCAGGCTCCAGGCTCTGAGCTGTCAGCACAGAACTCAATGCGGGCTCAAACTCACAAGCCGTGAGATCATGACCTGAGCTGAAGTCAGATACTTAACCGACTGAGCCACCCAGGCTCCCCAAGATTTCTATAATGGCTCTGGGTGGAAGGGAAGGTTAAGAAAGAAGTGGAAATTTATTACATAACTTATTTCAACTTGAGCATGAATTGACTAAGGTGCAAAGAAAATAAAATTGCTTTGAAGGAATCAAAGTATCCGAATTTGAATCCCAGCTCTGTTATAAAACCAAGGCTCTTCTGTATCACCTAGCAGCACCCTGCCTCAGTTTCTCCAACTCAAAAATGTTCAAATTTCCATTGATGGTGAATACCTGTGGAAGTGGTCTGTAATTACAGTGCTAGAAAATTAGAAGCTATTATTCATTTTAAATGTCCGTAGATTGCAAGGCCATCAAATCATCAGATTTAGCTTCACTCAAGCTTAACATTTTTAAAGCTTCTTGATAGGAGTAACCTTCCGTCTGGATCCCCCGGGGGAATCTAGAGAATGATCAAAAGCTCTCCGGAATTCCTGTGTGGCTGACAATGTCAACTGAGGCAAACCCACAACTAGCAAACAAAGCATACCTGGGCCCTTTGTAATTGTCCTGTGGGGCCATAGGGCAGAATTTTATTCCAAGGCACATATTTATTTTCATTTGTCTTCTTACTTTTACATTTTGGTTCTTATAGTTTCACTTAATGCAAGGATGTCAAACACAAACATCTGCTAGGAGATGCTTGGAAGGGAATGAGTTTATTTTTCCCCAGTAGAATATTTTCCAGTCGCATAAAAAATTCTACAGGACAAAGTTATTACTAATTAAATAAACTTTAAGACATAATCACAGCTTCATTTCATCCTAAATTTCATTGATACAATGCGTTTAGTCTGTTCTATTCTTTCTGTTTATCTGATTTCATTCCAGTTGGGCAGGCCCCGGCCCCCTCTCAGGTGAGGGGTCTGAGGCTCACTTCCCCGGAGCCGATGGTGTGAGACCTTCCTCAGCCAGCCCCTGCTGCCCTCTGGGAGATTTGCTTGGTGAGGGGGGACACGCCAGTCATTCCATCCCATGTGCTGTACCTTTATTATGCTTTCTCTTGCATAGCTGATAGGAGACTTCGATCTCAATCCACTTTTCATCAATTGGTTAAGAATTGGTTAAAAACTCTGAAAGCAGGTGTTGAGAATGATTAAGTTTCTCCAAATGCCCAGCAGATTCCCCTAGAAGTATCACTAGGCTTTAATGATCCAATTTTTCAGCAGCAACCGTTGATGGGTTTCTGGAGGTGGGTCAGTATTCCACTGACTTTCAATTTATTAATCCATCAACTAGGAAGACTAATTGTATTTTGCTTATCTGCTCATATATTCCTTAAACTGCTCAGCATGTATAGAGAATGTCTGTGATTTTATTACCAAAATGAAATATTTAGTTTAGCATCATTTTATTGCCTAGTAAAAGCATAGCCTCTTCATTCTATCACTTGTTGGCAGGAAATAGATCCTCACTATGTTACATTTTAGCTACTGTCAGAGGACAGTCACCCAAATATATATCATACAGTTTCTTTTAAACACAATGGCTAATAAGCATGTACAGTTGTCCCAGCTTACCTTTGAGAAATAAAAACTAAATTTAAGAGACACTTTACTCTTAATTTACTCACAAAATGGGGAAGATTCATAAGAATACTACTAATAATGTCAACAAGGAATCTTTTATACTTCTGATAGCCGTTAAGTTTGAACAAACTCTCTGAAAGCAATTTGCTAATATTTATTAAAAGCCTCTACCCTTTGACTCAGCAATTCTACTTTTAGGAAACCATCTCCCAAAAGTAATTGAAGATGTTCATACAATGAAACAACTACAAAGAAAGCATGGCCGTCTTTTTAGGAGAGACAAAAATAGGAATGATCTAAGTGTTCAATGGTAGATGGCTAGTCAAAGAGATCATGGCACAGCTGGACAAGGTGCCCATTAAAATGTAGGGATAGAAATAAATTTTCTAACTTGGCAATGTATTGGAAACTTGCTGTTTGATAAAGAGATAAGTCATTAAACAGAATGGAGAGATTTTTTTTTTTTTTTAATTTTCACATCTAGAAGTGGGTTTCTGTGGATGGGTAAATGATGGGTGACTTTCTCTTCTTTTTCCTGCTTTTCTTCCTTGTGCATATCTGTATTTTATTTTATTTTATTTTTTTAATGTTTTATTTATTTCTAGGAGAGAGAGAGACAGCGCGAGCAGGGGAGGGTCAGAGAGAGAGGGAGACACAGAATCCGAAACAGGCTCCAGGCTCTGAGCTGGCTGCCAGCACAGAGCCCGACGCGGGGCTCGAACTCACGAACCGCGAGATCATGACCTAAGTGAAAGTCGGACGCTTAACCGACTAAGCCATCCAGGCGCCCCTGTATTTTATTTTTTAAAACAATAAATACATGACCGTTTTTACATAAAGTGGCAAATAAAGGTTTTTAAGCGACATCTTTATATGGAAAACCTCATCCATCTTTTCCCTCTCTTCAATGTCCCTCCTAATGACAGCCACCAGCAGTGGCATTTAATGGAGCAAATTCATGGCACTGTTCAGTACCTATCACTCTTATGTTAAAAGAACACAACTCATTCATTACTTCATTATTGATACCTGAGAAAGGAATAGAAGATAATATTCAGATTAGGAGGAATTAGTTATTTCTTTACTTATATGATGTTTTTCTTTACATTCATTGAGGAAAGTATTAAAATGCCAGAAAGTTTCTGAAGTGGGGTTTGTGTTAACAATGAAAATAAATATGTCACCAAGTAATTTAATAGGAAGCTCCTATTAACTAAGCAAGGTCATTGTGGACTTTATTTTCCCCTCACGCAGTTGAGGGGAAAATATTTCAAAATGTTGAAATAGGAATTTGAGTAACAAAGCTTTACACCTTCATTGTATTTAAATTTCATTTAATTATGTAAAGTCATTTACAGTCTTGGCATCACAGTTGCTGAATCATTTTTTGGCTTATTCTGGGCAGCGTGTGGGATTTTTCTTCAACCAGCCTGTTTTAGTAACATTGTGAGAAGATTTCTATCAAATCGCTGTCTTTGTTTGTACTTTATCTAGGTTCTTTCCTCCCGAATAAAGAACTTTAGTACAAATTACATTTATTTTGACCTATCTTCTCTTCTGAGACCCAAGGAAGCATATTCTCCTGCTTGGATCCATGGGGAGTTTCTTAATTATCCATTGTGTCCTTTGAATTAGTTTCCAGCGATGGCCACGTGATTCTTTAAGCCTTTTTAGAACACTTCGACAAAGTGAAATTTTCTAAATTTAGAAAACATTTGTTTGCTCAAAGTGAATTGCAAATAGAAAGTGTGGCTCTTGTTGTTTCAAACAAAAAAAAAGAAGAATCAGGGCGTCTTCTTCAGCGTGTTGCCTTTAAAAATGTCAGAGGACGCTGCAGAGATCACTTTCCATGCGATTGCATTTGCTCTTCATTACAGCCTCGTCGAGTATAGGAAATCCAGTCCACGGATGTGTCCCTAGAGGAAACCAGCCTGTGGTCTTTCCCCAGATCAAGTTTTCTGCCCAACAGTGTGGCTTTAAATCTGTAGAATCAGAGCTCTCTGGCTGTGCATAAATTCCTGTTGACCTTAACTAGAAAAACTTAACCCACCTCCAAATCTGTTCAGAAATGTGGCCACAGGGTCCCTAAAGAACGGCAAAAAAACAAAACAGAAACCAAAAACGTTTCTTTGAGTTTCTTGGCATCTTTCAACTAAATAAGAGCCTTAAATGCAAACTCTCTGACTCAAGGACAGAGAATGATTCTCCGGAGAATTCAGTCATAAAACAATGAATGTGTGTATGTGTGAGCATATATATATATATATATATATATATATGAATGAATATATATTTAATGTATATATGTATACATTAATAAACAAATATAAATGAATATATATTTAATGTATATATGTATATATTATAATTAATATATCTAATGAGTGTATATGTAATGAATATATATTTTAAACTAACCACATATTTTCTTTTGTTTTCATGGTTTATGTTATTATAAATTTGAAAACGATTTATTTGCCAATTAATCTAGGTATGCCTTGATGGAAATGACAGTTAACTTCTCCGTAGCCTTTGTTGAATGGTCTACCTTTTCGACATGGCTTATCAAGGCTCCTGTGCCCAGAAAGAACACTAAGCAAATGCATGATCCAGGGTCCTGCTGACAGACATGTTGTAAAGCCCAAGCACTTGTAAGCTTCTGTAACACACTGCACCATAATTATGATGCTGCTTTAATCAGTTCTACCCATAATTTACTGATTTGTTCAGTTCACTTCCTTGACAAGATTGAGCCAATCAATTTGAGTCTGTGGTACACGAATGCACAGAAACATCACTTTCCTTTCCTTTAGAACCATGCTGTATCTGTACCTGTGGCATGTATTTCTTTCTCTGCTGCCCATTTATGTGGGGCTTGTACATTTCAATAAGCCAGGTTCACGGTTCCTTTTGTTTCTTTCTGGCAATAGTTTCATTATGACTTTCTTTGTTAAAAGGGGTCTGGCCTTGTAGAAGGAAGACCCAGAACACCTCCATTAGGATAGGAAAATGTGGCATTGCAAAGGCCTGAAGGTCTTCTCCATTAATTTTTTTTACATTTATCTATTTTTGAGAGACAGAGCACAAGTTAGGGAGGGCCAGAGAGAGAAGGAGACATAGAATCCAAAGCAAGCTGTAGGCGCTGAGCTGTCAGCACAGAGCCCAATGCAGGGCTTGAACCCACAAACTGTGAGATCATGACCAGGTGCCCCTCAACTTCTGTGAAATCAAATAAATTCATGTAAAAGCATAATAAGCCAGCGCCTACTAATAGATGGGCAAGATTAAAAGATTGATAAATCCTAGTATTTAATGAGTTTGTGGGAAACAGAAATCTCAAGAGCAGTAATGATTATATAAGTTGGTGCAAACTTGCTGGAAGGTAGTTTTGAAACTGACGGTAGGATTTCAAATACAGATGTGGAAATAAGGGAAGAGCAAATGAGAGCAGACAAAGCTACTCACTCGAGTCAGCCGTTGCAGGGGAGTCAGGCTCCATCTTCTGTATCAGAGCAGAGACTTGGAGGAGAGAGGAAGCCGTAGAGCGGAGGAACGGGAAGGCTCTGGGTGCCCTGAGTGGAGGCTGTCTGCCTGCAGAAAGGCCAGGGGGTCTGGGTAGACACGGGCATCCTACATGATTGCCCGGGGCTTTCTGGTTGTTCCTAAGTTGGTAGCAGGGACAAAACTTAGGGAAACAGTAAGTTATTAATAAATTCCTGGTTATTGTAGGCTGACCATTAGAGGGATTATTGTCTGGCTTTCTGGACCTATGGCTAACGTGGTTTTACTTCCTGAGTCTGACTTGGTGCCTATAGTTTGGCTTCCCCGGCTAGTTGTAGTGGCCAATGGGTTGTTTCTCTGGGATGGTTGCTGTAGAGTGTAGTTCAGATCCCATTTTTGTTTTTTATTTTTCTTTTATTAGTTTTTTTAGAGAAGGGGAGGGGCAGAGGGAGAGAAAGATAGAGAATCTTATTTTCTTTCATTATTTTATTTTATTTTATCTTATTTTATTTTATTTTATTTTTATTCTATATGTGTATGGAGAGAGAATGTGTAGGAGTGAACAGGGGGAAAGGCAGAAGGAGAGAGAGAGAGAGTTCCCAGGCAGGTTCTTTGCTTAACAAAGAACCCAACATAGGGCTTGATCCCACAACCCTGGGATCATGACCTGAGCTGAAATTAGAGTTGATGCTCAGGGCACCTGGGTGGCTCAGTCGGTTAAGGGTCCGACTTCAGCTCAGGTCATGATCTTGCACTTACTGGGTTCAAGCCCTGCATCAAGCTCTGTGCTGATGGCTAGCTCAGAGCCTAGAGCCCATTTTGGATTCTGTGTCTCCCTCTCTCTCTGACCCTCCCCTGTTCATGCTGTTTCTCTCTTTCTCTCAGAAATAAATTAAAAAAAAAAAAGAGTTGATGCTCAACCGACTAACCCACCCACGTGCCCCAAGATTCCATTTTTATATCTGGTCTGGCCATTGTCTGTTTGTATACTCAGTCTCTCATAGGAATCCACAGAAGGAGGTAATCAAAACTACAGTTTTATTAAAGAATGTATTAATTCACAGAACAACCAGTGAGAATTTTTATTTCCAATCTAGCATTATTCTAGACTGTTGCAAGAAGCTGGAGCAATGGTTTTTGATTCAATCAAAGACGAATATCTCTCAGAAAGGGAAATAACACAGGGAGCCATCCCATTCGTAAAACACAAGGATGTCCTTTATAAACTGTCACGGGAGGTTTTAGAATCTGTGCTCACAAAGCCCAGTGCCCACAGAGCACAAACCAAAGAAACCAAAAGAAAACCAAAGGCAATGAGGTGTGTCACCTTGCTCCACGGGGGAAGATGCATACCATGGGGAATCAGATTTCTCAGTAAGATTGTGAGTAGGCCTGTCATACAACACAGGCTTTTGATTTGGGGGGAGAATATAAGGAAATAAATATAATTTGGGGTTGGATACTTGGCAGAGGCCGGCTCCAGCAGGTCCAGGTATCCCAGAAGGATGGATGGTGTCAGAGAGAGAGAGAGAGAGTGAGATGGCCACGAGAATCTTTCTGGTCACCAGGCAGGCATCTCTGCTCTGACTGGGGATCGACTTTATCTTATAATTAAGCGTTTGGGGGATGGCACAGAAGTGGCATTTGCCTTAGACAATGATTTCTGATATCAAATTTATTTGATAGGTAAGAATTTCCCAGAACATAGATTTGTAGAAGACTCATGCATAACCTTTATCAATAGTGATTGAGGTAGGTGATTAAGATGCTTATCTTATGGGGAAGAAATGTATCTTCAGCACACAAGACAATGTTCTTAACATAGCAAAGGCAAGGTTAGTTCTTTGTGGGCAAGGGTCAATAGCCTGTTTAAGTAAGTATTAAGAAAAAGAGGTCTTTCAGGAAACACAAATGTTTGCTCCCATAATCACAAAAGAAGAAGTTTTTCAATAGGTTCCTTCACAGGGTGCAATCAGCATATTCAAGGCCAGACTAAGTCACTCCGAATACCGAATACCGATCACAAGATGCCTTGGGGGTTGGTGCCCCAAGCAGAAACAGTTGGGTGGGGGTGGATACTCTCACCATCTTACCTTGTCCGTGCAACTTAACCTCACAAGGAGTTCTCTCTCGGCCTGTGAGTTCAGAAATGGCTCCCAACAGATGCTGGCAGGAAGCAGGGGCAGTTTGATGACTGAGCATCTTAACACCAGTTATGGTGGAAGAAGAGCAATGCACTGGGGCTTGAGGTGTGACTGGCAGAGGCGCTCCCACGGGCCAGGGCAAAAGTGGTCGGTCATTTTGGTGGAGAGATGGCGTCCTGGTCCTTGTCCTGGAGCGATGACGTCTGACGTTGGTATTCTGTGAAGCTGTCAGCACTTAGCAGGCGACCCCAGAACCTAGCTTCGTGATTCCCAGACAGTGTGCAGAGGTGCCCCGAGTCATCACGGAACACTTTCAAGGGCACACTGGGATAGTTTGAACTTCTGAGGAAAACCCAATGACAGCTACTAAGTATCATGAGCACCTTCATATTGTTTGTACCTAACAATGTAATGGATGCAATGATTAGGTACTTCTCTCGGCTTAAGAGCCCTAAGGAAAAACAAAAACAAAAACAAAAAACTAGGACACTGTGAACTGAGTACGTTTGAGACCTTCTGGTTTGCTATTACTTGACAGGCCAGATACTGGTTCTAGCAGTCAGGGCTGCGATGTTCTTCCTCATCCCTTTCTCTTATCCCTCAGCAATAAAAGTTTGAAACCACGAAAACCACTGGTCCAGACCTATGTTGCAAATATAGTAGCCACTTGCCACTGTGTCTAAAGTTAAATTTATAAACAAATAAAATTTAAATAATCAGTTCCTTAATCACACTGGCCATACTTACAGTGCTCAATGGCCACATCTGATGTATGGTTACACCATTAGCACAGACGGGGAACATTTCCACCCCTCGGGATGTCTCACTGTAGAGACCAGTCAGAGGTGCTTACTCCTTGGACCCTATCATCTATGTCTACAAACTGGTCTAAGTCTTGTGGGTCCAGTCATTCTGCCATAAGAAGATGCCATGTATAAGCTCCTACTCTTCCCGCTAATGTTTTCACATCCACTAGCCAAGACCTGCATTCCTAAGCATGGAAGTTGCCAGATTTCCTCCCCCCACTCACAACTGGGAGATTGGCAATGAACCTCTTCTCCTTATGGTACAAACAACACCTCAGGCTACAATATTTGCCTTTGGATCATTTCAACACTGTCTTGAACATCACTCCCCAAACTAAAAGATGTGTACAGCATGAGCAAATCCTTGGTTCCTCAGTTAGAGCCACAGTGGCAACAGATGACAAATATTTATAACAGATTTAAAAAAAAGTCATATACTTAACTTTCTCAGCTTCCAATAATTGGGGGCTCAAGACTCAAAAGTTCAGTATCAGGGAACAAATCACTCTGTGGTTGGCTAGTAGACACCTGGACCCCTTGAGACTCCATGTTGACTTGCATGACATTAAGTTTCTCCATTTCCTCGGGGGAGGCTCTTGCCTTCCCCCAGGGTTAAATTGCCGGTGGCGGTGCAGAATAGGTCGGGAGCTTGGGTTAGGAGTCAGACTGCCTCTCCGTGATTCCCGGATCCTTTGTTGTCTAAATCTGAGAACGTGACGAACCCCTTAGCTCTCTGTGTCTCAGGTTACTCATCTATGAATTTCTAGATTTAGGGAGAGGAAAAAAGAATAACATCTAACCCCAACTCATACGTTGTTTTGAGGATTAAATGACTCAATACATGTCAAATTATGCCAGGCCTATAGTGCTCATTTCATACATGTCAGTTATGAATATCCTCATCTGTCCGGTGCTGTGAGATGATTTCACATGATACGTGATTTATATCTCATAAACACTGTCAGCTGTCACTCTCACTTATTGATTAGGAAATTAAACATCAGGAATTGTAAATAATTCACCACAAATCATGTGAGTTAGGTCACAAAACTGAGATTCTTTGAGCCTCTAAACAAGGTTAAGTCTAACCATAATATTCTCCCATGAGATCCGTGACTTTTGCAATTACACACTCAATACACGTGCAATGGATTGTGCAGTGTTGCCCTTCCCTGGTAGACCGTGCATACTACGAGAACAAGTTGGTGTCTGCCTCGCTCAAAATTTTACCCTTAATTTCCTAGAACACAGGGCCAAAAGCAGAGTGGGCTCTTGATAAAATTGTATTGAGCGAGTGAATTAACAGACAGATGAATGAGTCTGTTGAACCCCAAGTCCGTGTCTTTTGTCAGTGAAACACATTTTACCTTCTTTAGAACAAGCAAACGATTCACAGCTGATATATTGCGGTAGTACAATGCCTCACCATCATCTTCTCTGATGATTAGATTTTTTTGACAGCAGTTGTATTTAAAATGCTACTCTAGACATATTCTACAACATTTCTTTTAAAACAGTCCGTAGCAAATTTCTGTCATCTTGCATAATAAAAATTTCACTCTTCATTATAGGTTCCCATAGGGTTTTGTTTTGTTTTGTTTTGTTTTCTTCCTCGAACCATCAAAACCTATCATCTCTTTCAAAGTACAGCTGAGTGGAGTTCAGCATTTTGAAAAGCATATTTCCCACACAGCTCAGCCTGGTACATTTTTCACAGTGAAAATGTTCCAAGTTCTGTAAGCACAGGAATGCCAAGCATTTTGAGCTGCGTCCTGGGGCCCCGCAGTGCCTCAGAGGACACCTAAAAGCAAGGGATGATATAACTCACCGTTAGCATATGGAAAAATATGCATAAATGTCCACTTGCTTCCCTGTCCTCTCCCGTTAGCAGGGGGATCATGAGACGGGTGGAGCTGGCTTATAAGCCCGGGCTTTGCAGAAGAGAGAATGCAGAGGAACACAGCTAAGTATCGGCAAAGCCAGCACCTTACGAGCTCAAACATTTATCGCTATTGTTCGCCAAACCTCCTTTGTACAAATAAATCTGTGCATTTGTATTCAATATATTCCTTTACAGTGAGACTCTTAAAAGCCTTTTTCTGTCGTACACTATGGTTGGTACACTCACTTTTTCAAATTTCAACCTCTTTGTTCAAAGGTCAGTTTAACTTCCTATGAGTTGATTCTTTTTTCCAATTTTGCAAATAAAATACACAACTCTTTTGTGACTTTTAGTAAAAAATGAATCGATTTTTTCCACACTCTAAGTCTCTGGTTTTCCAGTGCTATTCCATGTGGGGTGAAAAGGAGGTGAAGGGAAAAAAATGAAAACTTTTATTAAAGTTTTTGCTCATTCTTTTACAGAAATAACATTGGTGTGAACAAAATCTAAGTAGATTTAGAAAAGATTTGTCACGGAAATGGCTCATTGGTTTTAAAGTTGAGTGACAGGTTCAATTGCAAAACTAGAGGCAGGATTTTGCAATGATAAAAACCACAGAAGTGAGTGAGGGTTTCGTTGTACAGAAAGTGCTGATGTGATCCACCGTTAGGATGGCTAATGTCTGGACCCGGGATCTGCCTGCAGGGACAAAGAATCCATCATGACCTTTGATCTGTAATACACACACACACACACACACACACACACACACAGATTGTATGCATAGAGAAAATTCCAATCACCTTGAGAATGACACTTTCCATAGCATACTAAATCCCATTTAAACTCTGAAATCTCACCTCTGTGTAAAGGAAGTTGTTGCTAGGATATTTAGTCTGCAGTTAACTGGCCTTTACCTTCTTTTGTTAGAAATTATAGATTCTTGCTTAAGAGCTAATATGCCAACATTCGAAATCCATCACTTATACAGAGTAAGTGCAATTTAAGTGTTTAAGGGAACAATATCCGCCGAGTGCTGATAATAGATTAAAGCATTTACCCATAAGTAATGTCAGCAGAAGTGAAATGTCTTGACCAATGGGATGAAATTCTGCAGTGAAATGAGAATTCCCTAAGACACTCCCCCTCGACAACCATGTGAACGCAGAGGCAAAAGTGCCGGGCGCTACTTAAAGGGGTGAAACCTTTCTTCCTTTACCTACAAATTCTTATCCCCGTGCTTGTCTAAAGATGAAGAAACTTTCTATTTTGGGGAAATACAAGGCATAATTGCAGCATCGTCTAGATGTATAAATGTCTTAATGGTGAACAATCCTGAGATAAGTCCTACCTGCATTAATCTTGTATTGTAGTCCTGGAGTTACTTTGCAAATATTTAATTGGATGATTTTTGCTTCTGAATTTCTAAGTTAGATAGCTCGTGAATGAATTGGGAGAATTTGCTCTTTCTTTAAACATGTTATGGACTGAATTTTTGTGTCTCCCCAAAACTCATAGTTGGAGCGCTAGTGCCCGAAGGAGGCTGCATGTGGAGATGGGTCCCTTGTGGAAGTAATTGAGGTTCACAGAGGTCACAAAGGTGGTGCCTTGATCAAATCAGATTAGTCTCCTATCTGTTTCTCTCTCTCCCTTTCTCTCTCTCTCTCTCTCTCTCTCTGTGTGTGTGTGTGTGTGTCCATAAGCATTTAGAAAAGGCCATGTGAGCACATCATGAGAAACCAGGAAGAACACATTTACCAGAAACACAGTCAGCTGTCAGTCACCTTGACCTCCAACTTCCCAGCCTCCATAACTCTGAGAAAATAACCTTCTGTTGTTTCAACTGCCCAGTCCATGGTATTTGTCACGGCAGCCTGAGCAGAGCAAAATACTAACGATATTGAATATTTTAGGCAATATAGGAATTATTTTTTTCCTTAAAGGTTTAGTAGACATGCTAGGAAAAAAAAAGGACTTTGTCATGTTTTTAAGGGAAATTTGTAAAAATTGAAAATTATGTTTTAAATTTATTTTATAAGAATTGGTCTAATCAAGTTTTCCAACTTAAAGCAATTTTTGATATGTGTACTCTTCTAGAAAACCATCAATTTGCTTTTGGATTTTTTAATAAAAGTGTTTTTTTCTTTAAAAAACTCCTTTGCATCTTTACTTCTGCTTTCTTTTCACCTTTTTCGTGTTTGTTCTTCCCTTCCTCTAATCAGAATTAATGAGTGTTTATTTCATTGTTGGCTTCAAAGACCAGTTTTCGATAAACAGTGATGTTTTCAAAATTCCCATTACTTTATATCATAATATTTCCTAAGTCCACCCTTCTATTTTTTGGTTCTTTTAATGAAAGAAATCCAGGAATCAATATATGATAATTTTACTTTCAATGTTTCTTGTTTTCAGATAAAAGTGCACTCAAGGTTATAAATCTTCTAAATCCTGCTCTGAATGCAGAACATAAATACTGTCATCATTCTTATTTATTTCTAAATAGATGGATATTTCCATTTTGATTTTAATCCAAGAATTATTTCAAAAGGTGTTTTAAAACTTCCTCTCTATCACACATAGCAATCACAGAATATGAACTATGAATATGATTGATTTAATTTCTACTGTTTGGAATTTAATAATTTTTTCCTGTGATGAATATTTGAAATTTCATGAGTATTTGAAAACTATGGGTGCTTTCAGTTTAGTGTGGATAGTTTTGTGAATGTATTTTTTAAAACAAAGTTAAGCAAGTGACTCAAGTCTTTATATTTTCCCCTATTTTCTCCAGTTGCAATATTGAGTTATGGGAAGTGTTTGATACAACTTTGCAATGTTAAGTATGAATATAATATATATAACTGTATATATAACTATAACTATACATGTGTACATATAATTACTTCTAACTTCTTTCTATATAAAAGTAGACATATATAATTACTTCCAACATCTTGTGCTACATTTTCCTTATTAGGAAAATTAGTCTGTATCCAGACAAATACTCTTCCTTTAACTAAAAAAAGTATTTATTTATGGTACATAAAAGCCCAGTAGAGATCTAGCTTTTGGGTTGACTATGTTGCCACTCTCAACAGAATCAAATCTGTGATTCTGAGGAACAAGGAAAATGAGTATTAGCAGGGTCTGCCACAATTTTATTGTTGTCTGGGGGTGTGTGCACTTGTGTGTATTTATCAACTTGATAGTTTCTTTTATTTAAATTAATTATATTATTTAAATATTAATTAGGTATATTATGTATAATTAATATAATTATTGTAACACAGGATTTTATTTTTACACTGTGTTTTATATTTTCTATTGCTATGTATTTCTTTCTCCTTTCTCTCCACCCTCTTCTCTCTAACTTTATTAAATCATGTTGGCTTTCTTTTGTTTCCCTGTTACCCACCAGCAGCTTCTCTCCCCCCAGCTTTAACATAAAGCTTAATTAGACTCCTACATACTCTGGTGACAGTTTGGCTGATAGCTAAAACTGTGAGCATTAAACGTATTTTTTGTTTCTCAAGGCGATTGTAATTAGCTTATTATGGAAATACTCTCTATTTATGGGATTACACTTCTCATACTTGGTAACTTTTACTCTGTTCCCATTCACTGTATACATAAGTTAGGGGTGATTTTGTCTTCAAGTAAGAGAAACTTAACTAGATGGTTTCAATCAAACATGAGCTAATTTTTAACTGAAGTTACTCTACTGGTAGTGGTTAAATAATAGCTCACTGATGCCAGATTGAACATCTCTATGATTGTGTTGGTCTTTCCTTATGATTGCAAGGTGGCTGCTGAATGTCCACCATCACATTCTCATTCCAGGTAGGAAGAAAGGGCCAACCACACAGATGTCGAATTTGTTAAGAAGACAACCATTTTTTCAGAAGTACCTTGAAAGGTACATTTGCTTACATATCTATGCCTATCCTCAGCAGCATGAGAGAATGGGAAACAAGTATCCGGCCCAGGGGTAATCGTATAGCTTCACAAACAAATCAGAGATATATTATCAGAGAAAAATGAGGCAGTCGATCTTAGGTTTGTAGTTAGCCATAAGCATCACACTTTATATCTTCAGGAATTAAATCCTGTGCTGAACCCTGCAAGATTTCCAGCGCTACTATATATTTATTTGAATTTTTATAATTTTTGCCCTTCTGGCAGGATTAGGGAAGGTGGAATATTTCCATTTTAATTAAAAATCTCTGTGTTAATCAAAACCACACCGAGACACCACCTTTAGTCAGAGTGGCTAAAATGAACAAATCAGGAGACTCTAGATGCTGGCGAGGATGTGGAGAAACGGGCACCCTCCTACACTCTTGGTGGGAATGTAAACTGGTGCAGCCCCTCTGGAAAACAGTGTGGGGGTTCCTCAAAAAATTAGCGATAGAACTCCCCTAAGACCCAGCAATAGCACTGCTAGGAATTTACCCAAGGGATACAGGAGTGCTGATGCATAGGGGCACATGTACCCCAATGTTCATAGCAGCACTCTCAACAATAGCCAAAACATGGAAAGAGCCTAAATGTCCATAAACTGATGAATGGATAAAGAAGATGTGGTTCATCTATACAATGGAATACTACACGGCAATGAGAAAGAATAAAATCTGGCCATTTGCAGCAATGTGGATGGAACTGGAGAGTATTATGCTAAGTCAAATAAGTCAGTCAGAGAAAGACAGATACCATATGCTTTCACTCATATGTGAATCTTGAGAAACTTAACAGGAGGTGAAGTGGGAAAAAGTTACAGAGAGGGAGGGAGGTCAACCATAAGAGACTCTTAAACACAGAGAACAAACTGAGGGTTGATGGGGGGTGGTGGGAAAGCGGGGAAAGTCAGTGATGGGCATTGAGGAGGTCACTTGTTGAGATGGGCACTGGGTGTTGGATGGAAACCAATTTGACAATAAATTATATTTTAAAAAACTCCGTGTGTTTTTTAAATTTCTTAGAGTCAATCTTTTTCTCACCCCACTTCCATATTTTAATTGCTCTTGAATTGCTTTTCTTTCTCTTTGAATTTCAGGTAAACTCAGTTCTATTTATTTATTATCATTTTCTTTGAGTAGAGTTGACACACAATGTTACATTCATTTCAGGTGTACAGTGTAGTGATTTGACATCTCTGTATGTGACACTGGGCTCTCTTCAATGCAGATTCCGTCTGTCACCGTACATCGCTATTACAGTATTATTGACTGCCTTCCCTATGCTGTTCCCTTTACCCTTGTGACCTAGTCATTCGCACCTGGAATCCTATGCCTCCCACTCTCGGTCACTCATTCAGCTCATTTCCCCACCCCCTTTCCCACTCGCCACCATCAATTTGTTCTCCGTATTTATAAGTCTGACTCTGTTTTTTACCTGTTTTGAACTTGTTTTCTTAACAAGAAATTTGATGCAGTTAAGGTTCTTCAGTCTCTTCGTCTGCCATTGCCTCCATTGCTTCTCGGGCTGCAATCCTGCTTCCCACAGAGGGCCATGCTTGTCTCCACTCCCAGCCTTTCCAGATGTTGGATTCCAGAATAGAACACACTTCTCTTCTTACTGAAAACTCTTATCCATTGTTCAAGAGCCAACTCAAGGTCTTTTTTCTATGAACCCTTCAGTTCTTCAGCTGTCCTGGGTCGCTGCTCCTTGGGCAGTTACGTTACCCCCCAAGTTACCCCTCACTGGGACTCATCTCTCTGCTCCGCAGTGGCCGCTGATGGATCAGAATAGTTTGTGCATCTTTCCATCCCTAGAACTTAGCAAAGGCTATGTAACTGGCAAGAGCTCAAATGTACTAAATGAATAAACAAATGAGCAAAGAAAAACTCTTCAAGAAAAGTACCTTTCTCTAGATTACTAAAGAATGATTATTTTTGGAAAACACAAAATAATTTTTTAATAAGACAATAAAATTCTGGAAAAATCTCATTTGTGCCAGCACTACCTACTTTAAGAACTAATCTATAAGCATAGTTCTGGTATCAGTTGTGAAAGTCCATCTAATCTCTATCTCTGACTCCATCTCTTTCTCTCTCTCTCTGTCTCTCTCTCTCACTTACACACACACAAATACACGCACATCACATACACACAGACAAACTCAGGAAAAACCATGCCTAAATTATCTTATACCTATATATGTTGATTCTAAGTTTCTTTGTTTATAATAGTTTACTTAAAATTATGTATTAGTCTTCAAGTGAGGTGTTATTTTATTTATATCTGATATAGAATTCAAGAAATAAAAACCTCTTTACTTGCTACTTTTGTAAGATGTGGGTTCTTAAATACGTTTTTAAAGATAAAGAGGCAAAGAAATGTGGGCCATGACATGTCAGTGGGCGTAAACTGTGGTGTGCCAGAGAGTTTAAAGGCTTATTAAAAATGTAAAGATCAGCTTGATTCCAAAATTCAGTTTTTATTTTCTCTGCTTTTTTATTTTGTATTTTTTTGACTTGAAGATATTTCCTGTTTAAAAGGACAGGAGCCTCCTGATCCAAAATTTCCAATCTGAGAAGACATTCCATGAAATGCTGTAAGATTCCCCCTTCGTATTCCCCTCACTCATGGTAACAGAATGGCCCTAACAGACCTGATCTAATAATTTGACTGTCAGAGAATTGGGTTTTATTTTGGGCAACATATCTGCCTGAAATGCCAGCCTTTACCTGATTCTCAGACTTTAAGTGGGAGGGAGAAAATGGATGTGACCGTATTCATAATGGCTGAACGCTAATATGCCCCTGGGAGTGGAGTGCAGCAGCATATATTGTATAGCTGTCACTGAACAACAGCTCTCCCATAGGTGCATAATAAGGAAAAAAATTATGTCAGAGAATCTAGTCCGTGATGGAAAGAAAAGAAGGATAAAGTGAGAAATTGCATTTCTTATATCAAGAACCTCAGGCTAAATACTACCAACTGTCTTTATTCACAGTGTGCCGCTTCTTGCTTTTCAGCTGTTTTCATGGTGGAGCAGAAATTAGACAGAGTTAAAGCCCTTAATTGGCCCTCCGCACTCCTACTTGTTTCTTCTTCCTTCCTCCTGCCTTCAGACCAGTTGAAGTCTTTGGAATTCCATCGTTAACAACCTGTCAGATCAGAAGGCAGAGAAGCTTAGAGAATTATTCCAAGAGGTAACGCTGTCTATGCTCAGCATGGATTACAGGCTGTAACTAGCAACCTGTCTCTATACCTCACGGCATCAGAAGAGCCCTAATCAAATAAACTGTCCTCCTCTTTTCTGGGCCTCACTGGTGGTGAACACGCATACTCTGTGACGTTTCTGCGATCACACCACGTCAGCTGATGGAGGCTTCGCAATATCTCCCCCGTGAAAGGTAAAACAAAAATGATCTAGCTTCTGTAAGCGAGAAGAAATCCACGATGCACGTTATTTTATTTTACTCCAACATTCTCGGTTAGGGTCGACCTTCAGCCGGTTCACCTGGTATTCCGTAAGATCATGGAATAATCAGGCCTAATGAATAATGAAGGACCTCTCGTCCATGAGAGACATTACTTCTTGCCCCTGTCCACCCTCATCCTTCTTTTTACAGATGTCAGCCTCCTTCCAGCTTTGACTCATGAGGGCTACTGAGTCATCTTATTTGATTGGAGCCAAACTAATATATCACCTAAAAAATTTGTCTGGTTCTTGCTTCTCATCTCTCCGTCTCCCTCCTCTCTTTCTCTCCTTATTTCCCTTCTCTTCTACTTTTAAAATATTCCTGGGCACTCTGTACCAGGAACGGTGTTCTGGGAAGGCCTCAATCATGGGGAAAACACATGCATTCCTGATAGTCTGATAAGAGAGACAAACACGTAATCGCACAGATGGGAGATGATAAGAGAAAGAATAAAGGAAGGATCTCATTGAGATAATTCATATTAGAAAGGACAACTGCTGAGCAGGAAAACTTGAGCTGAGAGCTGCAGTTTACACAGGAGTGAGCCAGGCAAGCAGAGTGAAGAGACTCTCCGGGGGAAAGATGGGGCGTAGAAAAGCTCTAAGGTGGCAGATATTAGGGTACGTTTGAAGAACTTAAAGACCCATGTGGGCAAACAATAGTCAGGATGGTGGTTATTTCTGTGAGATGAGCCTGCGAAGGTGGTCGTGGGACAGATGCAGGCTGATACAGGACAAGTAAGGGATTTGGGATTTTATACTTATCGGAAAGCCAAGTATGTTTGTTTCCCATCTAGCAGAGGAGCAACATGATTTGATTAGAACGAGACAAGTCAGGAGGGCCATTCAGAAAGCTTTTCATGAAACCGGAGCTTCCAGAGAATTGCAGGTGGAGTCGGGTGGTAGCTGTGGAAATGGACGGAATGGATGGGTAATGATATGTCTTGAAATTCTGATTGATAATATCTGAATTGAGTGGGAAGGAGGGGAGATAAACAAGTCAAGGGTAACTATAAGGTTTTTAGCGTTACCAACAGGGTTGATGGAATTAAATTGACAGAGATAGAGAAGATTGGGAGAAAGTCAAGGTTTGAGAAAAATGTCAAGAGCTCATGTATTCGTCGAGGCGCTTGTGAGCACTCACAAGGGAGTTGTCAGCTAGGTCACCGGATAGACTAGAGTCTGGAGTTCCAGGGAGAACGTGCGTGGGGTCACCCACACTCGGGTGGACCAGAAAGCTGTTGCCGTGCATGGGGTTTCCTGCATGTTAGAGACTGTGCATGGAGTAGCACACTGACGAGGAGCGGACAGTGAGATAAGAGAGCACGGCTTCATGGAAGAAAGATGTATTTCAAAGGAGCAGTTTCCAATGTTGAATGCTACCGGGAAGAAAGGGGTTGAAACCTGTCCATTGGATAGAGCAAAATGGACATCTCTGATACCTGCCTATGAGCGGTGTGGTGTCATAACTTACTCTCTACCATGCAGTGAACTCCCAGGGCTTCTCAGTTTCCTCGTGTTACGTGGGGTTGCCTCTCCAGCAGCTCCCAGAGTCACCGTCTACCAGTCTCCTGCTTCCAACCATTTCCCTCTCCTGTGACTGCTCTCAACGCCATCTTCTCAGACAACTTAGAAATGAGCAGCATAAACTCCCTCCCCTCCCCTCCTCTCTATCTGCAAGCTTCTGGATTCCTGTATGATGTACATTCATGCTACACTCGTCATGGATTCCCTTGTTCCCCTCCTGCCCATTTCTCTGGGATGTCACTTTAGCAATCACTGCCCTTTCTTATGCATGCAAGGTCTTGTCCTTTACTTATTTCTCTGTCTGGAACTATGTTGAGCTACCCCACCCCCAAATACTTCTTGAATCTCCTGATTTGTAGGATGCCACCTTCACTTTCCTTTCAGTGACTGATAAAATTCTAAGGGAATATGTATCACACACCCTTGGGATAGAGTGTAACAGTGTGTACCGTCTACACGCCCCCGGGGGCGGAGTGTAACAGCATTTACCATATACATGCCCCTGGGAGTAGAGTGTAACAACGTGTACTATGTATATGCCCTTGGGAGCGGAGCGTAACAGCATATACTGTATATATGCCCGCGGGAGCAGACTGTAACAACGTATACCATATATATACACCCCCGGGAGTGTAGGGTAACAGCACCTACTGTATATATGCCCCCCGGGAGCAGAGTGTAACAGCGTGTACTGTATATACGCCCCCGGGAGCAGAGTGTAACAGCGTGTACTGTATATACGCCCCAGGGGCGGAGTGTAACAGCTTGTACTATATATACGCCCCAGGGGCGGAGTGTAACAGCTTGTACTATATATACGCCCCAGGGGCGGAGTGTAACAGCGTGTACTGTAGAGCTGTCACTGAACAACGGCGCTTCCATAGGTGCATAATAAAGAAAAACATTATGTCAGAAAATTCAGTCCAGGATGGAAAGTAATAAGGATAAATGAGAAATTTGCATATTTTATGTTATATTGATGGCTCCTGGGTGGCTTAGTCGGCTATGCATCCGACTTCAGTTAAGGTCCTGTTCTCGTGGTTCGGGAGTTCGAGCCCCGTGTGAGTTCGAGTTCCAGCTCAGAGCATGGAGTCTGCTTCAGAGTCTATGTCTTCCTCTCTCTCTGCCCCTCCTCTGTTCATACTCTGTCAATCTCTCTCTCTCTCAAAATTAAAATAAACATTAAAAAACTAAAATAAAACCTTTAGGCTAAATATTTATTTGTACACGTTCCCTAAGTCTCCCATATAAACAGCTCTCTTCTCTGAGTTCTGTCACACTTGGGTTCTACCACAGTAGTGCTATTATTCACTCGGTGTCTGTTTTGCCACTGATTTCTGTTCCTTGAGGGCCAGTGGCCACATCTTATTCATCTCTGCATGCCACTCACCAGGCCGTGCGTGACATAGGGAAGTTGCTCCATAATTACATGCTGAATGAATAAACGATGCCTTAGAATATCATTATAACTTGGAAAATATTGTTCTTAATACGAAATACTGACTTTAATACTGTCGTGAAGATTATATGCCCCCCACTGTAACTCCATTTCCATTGGTGGACATAATTGAATGTAGATTTGACCTGCTAAACCGACGACACAATCCTCAAGAAAATGCAGACATACCCTTGCTTCCCCGTTAAACCAATGTATTCAAAATACCCGAAGTCCTTTGCTGACCCCACAGTGAGAGCTGACTTACCAATATAAACGCTATTAACTTTCTAGAGTCTTGTCTGTGAGGAGCTGTTGCAAATTCAGGTTGTGCCGAGTAGAGGGGATTCTGCACGTCTCATCCATGGGGATATTTTAAAACCAGCCGTTTCAATGACAGTTTAAATGAAGCTGAGGATATTTGAAGTTGTCGTATTTACATAATTCCTCCATGCGTGAGTGCTCATTGGGTGTTTAGTTCTCAAAACTCATGTCACATCTGTCTTGCACACCATACTTCTGATGACACCTTTTTTCATCTTAAATCTGAAGATGTAGGCGTATTCAGTGCTGTTCCCTGCCCCTTGCTCAGAAGATCCACAGAATTCAGCAGAAGAGGAAGACCATCTGGTTCCGCAGGTTACATCTTGTGGATTATTTAAAAGGACGACTCTTGTGGAAAGAAGAAAACCTGGCCATAAATCTGCTTTTTCCTGGTGCCCCTGGCTTGAGTGCTAAGCATCAGAGTTAGCAGAGTGCAGTAGAAATAAGAGTGATCAATCTGGTTGCTGCATTTCTACAGGAAATGGGGTGATGTTACCGGGTTTATATGTTTGCTAATATAGTCAGCTATTTTGCAACACCTTGTGGTGGAAACAGATTGATACATTACGCTGAAAAAAAAAAAAAAGGAAATGTTTTCTCTGGTTTAAAATGAGATTTTTAAAAACAGCTATCGGCTCTCAAACTGGAAGTTATATAAGGCTAAATAAAGAGAAAGTCAAAATGTTTCTTTTTTATGTTACTTGATTACCAGAAGTTATACGGATTTTTTCCATGCATCTATCTAAAGAAAATACCAAACACTTTTTGAACATATATGTATCTTATTTATATATATGCACAGAATGTATGCAAAGGGAGGAAATTGTGTTTCTTTCCCCTATGCCAAAACAAAGATTTTATTTTTTTATTTTTTTTTTGTATTTTTATTTATTTTTAGGAGAGAGAGGGGGGGGAGACAGCGTGAGCAGGGGAGGGTCAGAGAGAGAGGGAGATACAGACTCTGAAATAGGCTCCAGGCTCTGAGCTGGCAGTCAGCACAGAGCCCGACGCGGGGCTCGAACCCACGAACAGCGAGATCATGACCTAAGCGAAAGTCGGACGCTCAACCGACTAAGCCACCCAGGCGCCCCCAAAACAAAGATTTTAAAAACTACCATGTGAGTTACGGTGAGTTTGTTGTTAGCGTTAAAACATCACACTTTTTTTCCCCCCTAAATAATAATAAGTTTTTAAGAACTTGGAAAGCACACCCACCAGAGATCAGTAAGTTATTTGGAATAAAACATAATTTCCCCCACTTACAAGGAAGTACTTCTGTCACATGTGGGCCCAGATGACCTCAGTCTGTGCCTTGGGGAGGGTATTGAATAAGGGTGGGGATTTGTATTTGTGCATTAGTAACATGCCTGCCACTAAAAGCTTTTGGCAAATTACTTCTTTTTGAGTCTCATTTTCTTCAGCTCTAAGACAAGGACACTGGCTGAAAAATATCGTCCTCTGCCTTTGGTAAAGAGATACTAATCAACTGGTATAAAGTTTCTGTCACACGAGATGAGATAGTTCTGGAGATGTGCAGGGCAATGCAGTGTCCACAGTCAGCAATACCGTGTTGCACACTTAAACACTTAGTAAGAGGGCAGATCTCATGTTGTGGTCTCTCCGCAATGCAATACAAGTTTTAAAAAGAATAGTTGTGGCAAGAACAGCATGAGTGAACTTCACCTTGACTTTTGCTGGTGCTGCTGTCCGTGGTTAGTCTGAGCTGCCAACCACCTGGCGTTCTTTCCCTACAAACCCACGGGCTTCCCTCTGCACCTTGGGCATCTCACCCTGACCGTCTGTGCTGTGGGAGCCCAACGAAACCCAGTGCAAAATCCACCTATATGGTGATACACTGTTTACAGAAAGGACTCTTGAGACAGTGTAGGTGAGTTGAATGAAGTCCCCAACAAGGTCATTTCAGGGAAAGAACCACAACTTTTACATATTAGTCACAAAGTAACCCTGTGTCTTTTGTGAACATAAACAGGGCCCATCCTGGGAAAGTGTGAGGCGGAGGGGCTGGGCATCGGGAGACCTGATGTCCTATCGTGTCTTTGCAACTGCTTCTGAGACTCTGGGTAAATGCATGCCAAGGTCGTGCAATAAATAAGCGGGTTACTACTATCTGAACACAGCACACACTTCTCCCATGTGCTTGAACCCCGGAAGATAAGGCAACAAAACACCACAGAGAACTCACTGGGCAGGATTATTCAGGAAGACTCGGAGGAATTTTCTTCTCCTTGTGGTTACATCTCACAGAGAAAAAGACAGACTCTGAAAGCACTCTTGTGACGGCATGAATCGTGGAAATATTGGGATGATACCCAGGGACTTTCCTTTTTATTATTTTTTTATTTTTAAGTTCATTTATTTATTTATGGAGAGAGCGAGAGAGCGGGAAGTGGCAGAGAGAGGGAGTGAGGGAGAGAAGCCCAAGCGGGCTCCACTGCCAGCGCAGGGCCCCATGTGGGGCTCCAGCTCAGCAACCTGGGGTCGTGACCTGAGCCGCAATCAAGAGTCAGAAGCTCAACCGACGGAGCCCCCTCCCACCCCCGACGGGCCTACCTGGGGACTGTCTGACCCACATGCCCCGCAGGGACAGCACCGAGAGCTGTGCGGCGCGGCGCAGGTGCCTCACCGAGGCCGTCAGAAGGAGGGAAGAAAGCGGGGCTGGAGAGGAGAGCACAGCCGAGTGTGGAGGAAAACGGCCGCAGAACCACGAACGTGCTTTCGTTCTCCAAGGCCTGCGGGTCGGAGCAGCGCGGCTGGCGCCGGATCTGCGGGTGAAACCAAGGAGTGAAAGGCCGGGGGTCGGGTGAGGTCTCCGCGCTGCACCAGAGAGATGCGAACGCTGGGACAGAGAGGTCAATGTTGCTCACCCGCTACAAACACGACGCCGAGGGGCCTCTGTGCTGGTGTGCAGCGTGGTTCCGCGCCGACGTGAGTAGGTGTGCATGGCGCGGACACCAAGGCGCAGGGACCAGGAGCATCGTCGGGGAGATGTACAGGGAAGGGCGTTCCAGAGCCCCCCACCTGCGAAGCCGGGGCAACATCTGGCCTTGACAGTGGGGACGTAGCGGGGGGCCCGACTGGCGGCGCGGTTCAGCTGTCCTGACGGAGGAAGAGCCGGGCCACTCATCCAGCGGAATGTAAGGTACACAGAGCGGTGGTGCCCCTGGTTTAGGGGGAAACAGACGCAGAGCAATTGGGGTGAAGAAGAGAAAAGGTAACTGCCACCGGGCCCACGGCAATGGCTTCCTTTAGCGTAGCCATTGGGTTTTACGCTGATTTTTAGTTAATTAATGGAAGGCATTGATAAGCATCTGGCAATCGATGCACTTCAGTCTTGCGTGCAAACAGTCTCTGGGGGATCAAAGATGAAGAGATGAGGGCGGTCCACTGGCAAGGCACTTGGGCTGCTGACGTGATGGATCATGAGGTCCCACTCAGGTGTGTGTGTGTGTGTGTGTGTGTGTGTGTGTGTGTGTGTGTGTGTGATTTCCTTCATTCTCCAGTTATTGGTCCACCGAGGAGTTACTAACCCTAATGCTTCCTCAATTACAGATTTCTTTCCCCCTATTTCCTGTGGGGCCCCTTTTGGCACCAACACCCTGACTTTTATCTCCACTGGCTGTGTGTAGTGAGCCGACAGTAATGTGCATTATTTATGATGTAAGGATGTTTCACCACATTTTTGTGACCCAGAATGATACAAACTAATTTTAGCATCAGCACAGAATATTGGCCTCTGAAATAGCAGTTCTCTTCTTGAACTAATGTTAATGCAATTTGTGAATCAGATACCCCTACGACTCATCAAGAGACTTTTCTTAACCATAAATAAAATATGCTAAGCAAGAGACAACTATTTTGGCAGACAAATTCCATTACTAAAAACAAGACACACAGATCTGACATGCAGGCATCATTTAGCTCTACGCCAAATAAACCGAACTGTCTGAAAATGCACGAATTTAAACACAATCTCTTTCTTCTCAAAGAAGAGAAATCAATGTGACAAGTAGGTGGTTTAAACTCTTAATACTCCTTGGTAGCCGCCTCTTTTTGACCAATGACTTGGTACCAGAGATACCGGGTGGGGTGCCTTTTGTGTGCTACAATTATTGCAGAAAAATCAGCACTAGCCTTTACCTGCAAACATCATAGTAACCTTGGGAACATCGTGTGTGCAATTCCTGCCGGGGAACAGGTGAGCCCGGAAGCCTGCACACAGACTTGTGGTGATTTAGACACAGATGTGATTTTGATATAAAATTTATGGCAGCATATTGGCAGATGTGAAATTTGCTCAGTCAAAAATTTTCGATTTCTGTGATGACACGATAAAGCTTCATTGTTCTGGGCACTGAGAAATTGAAGACCTTTGTCTTCTAAGCAAATAGTTATCACCTGTTAACACTAATGTTTTTGGCAAGACCATGTGTTTTCATTATTTTCAACCTATGCAGGTTTTCAGGGCAAACTTCTTAATGCAATACTCATATGGCAACATGGTAGTATCCAAAGAATAACTTTAAAGATAGTGAGGTGTTAGAGAAACTCAAGAAATGAAGAATTTATAAGGCTTACAACTTATTTATGTGTCTGTAAATTAGGAGACAGAGAGCTACACATGAAAACTACAAGAATATTAATTATGCAGTGTTTCCATAATTAGCACAGGGCATGTTGGGGAATAATATTCAAGCTTTTTGACTTCAAGTCAAATGAGTTTGAGGATAGATCTATAATCAACCTATAGTAACCAAAATTATTTCAAAACTATTACAAATAATTGATCCTTTTATGTATATGTAAAATTTTATGTGCATGTACTATCTCTGTAGGGCTTTAGATATGTGTGTACTTGAGAATATTTTTATAGATAAAACCTCATTTTATCTTCACAAACATTTTGTGACTTGGCCGTCATTGTTATTCTCACTTAAACATAGGCAAACTGAGGCCCAGCCACTTGCCAACCTCATGCAACCTTTTAGAGGTCCAGATGCAGAGAAATAATTATACAATGCAACTGAGAGGCATTGACATTAACCTTCATGAGAAGTACAGACATTAACCTATTGTAACAGCCGTGGTTTTATAATTCTGTGTTGTTTTGTTGGCTGTGCAACTGATCCTAAATTTAGTTTCTCTAGTTAGACTGGGGGCCATAAATACATTTTTCATCTGTAAGTTGCTTTCCAACATCAACTTGAAAGTCTATAATTTCACATCACTACTCAGAGCGATTTCCATTTTGGCAGAGGCGGGGGGGCCACTGGGCTAGAAGTCTTAGGTATCTCAGTAATGTCTCTCAAAGGACTTTTAAAAAATAAGCATTGTCATTAAAAGGTATACATGGAATTTCAGCACTTTCTAATGCACATAAAAAGAAAGTAATCATTTTCAAAACTTCTTCCAATGGTAAACAGCCAAAGCCGAACATGGCCTTGGATTTTTTTATGTGCTCATGTATATGATGGTTCTCTACCATTTGAAAATGGCCCCTTACCTACCCATGGGATATCTTTAACCATGATTTGTAAATAGACCACAGAGCAGTTGGAATCTCTGGAAAGGTCAACTGCTTCTATTCATGATGAATCTTATTTGGATTGTTTCTCACATTACAGTCACCCTAGTTAGACCCCAGTCAGGACACCTTTCTTCACCTTACTTGAAATGTACTCTATTCTACTTTTATGCTTTTCGAAAGAAAAATGGCAATAGAAACCCACCTAGTGCTTTACCAACAAACATGCTGTGTAGGGCCCAATCAGTAGGGTTTTCAAGGAAAAATTTCCTCCTGATGGGATCTTCTGATAATTTGCACTAGAGTTCTCTAAGAGTAGGTCAGGAATCTTTAGTTTCAGCACTTGTCTCATTCACACAAAAATGTGACAGTCACCAGTACATGACAGCTTCTCTTAGCATTATTATATGTTCTTTGTGATGACCTATGATAGCACCCTTTTGATATTTATCAATGATTTGCATGTAGGGCTATAAAAATACATTGAAAAAACAAAAAAATGCACTTGCAAACAGTTAACAGTAAGAGTCACACAGTTTTGTTAACATTGCTGAAAAAAATGTAGAGGTTTGTCTTCATGCTCTATGTGCTGACTGTGTGGCTCACACGATTATAAAGTAATGATACGTCATGGCATGATAGGGCTCTATCATTGCTAATCGTCTTGCAGGTAAACCCATGTTTCTAGCAGTGATAATTTTTTGATGGTTTTATATCAGGTTTCATCGACTGTCACTGAATTAATCTTGCCATGGAGTTGATGAAGGTTCTCATTAAGCATAGCATCAGGCTTTGCCTTTTTTGTGCTATGGCATCTCTAATAACCAGTCATATGATGTAAAAATTGTGTGTTTTTCTGTGAAGCATCAGCTTCGTTCTGCCTTTCATTTTTAGCCTTTCCTTCCGTGGTTTCTTCTCAAGAATCTTCTATAACTAAACATTGCTCTGTGGGGATCCCTTTAGCTAAAATTAGGTCACACAACCTCTTCAACCTTCTAGAGTGACTGTACCTAAAATTAAACCTTAAGAAAACAGACAAATGTGGCAACGGAGCCAGTAGTCTGCCCCCATCCTGGGTGCTTATGTTTCTCCCTTGGGACATCTTAGGCTCTGAGTGCATGAGCCCAGCCAGGCCTTCGACCAGGGGAATGTGCCAGTGCCCACCTGTGCCCCACGTGGCAGCCCAGCGGACGTCTCTTCTTTCAGATGACACATATCAGTACAGCAATCTGATTTCCTTCCTGTCCCTCCATGGGCCACTCTGGACTCTCCCTGAATTGTACAAATACCCTCCACACTGTGGAGAGCACCATGCTTTGGAGAAAGGAAAACTGTATCCATCAAATCAATGTCACTGTGATGACACAAAGAAGATGGGTGTTGGAGGCATGGAAAGAAAATAAGGATCTCATGGGATTATCTGAGAGAGCTGGAGAGGGAGTGATTGAAACCACATCCAAGGAGGGCAAAGAAATGTTAGAAAGTTTGTTTGCTCTACCTTTCATCGATAAGAAAGTCCCATCATTTCTTTGGATAGCCTGGAGCAATAAAATGATATGCATTTAAATTAAGAATCTGCAACATACTTATCAAGCATCTTAAATGAGGGTGATGCTACACTGTTGTTATTTTTTTTTTATTTAGGCGTGTCTCAAATGTTGTCAGTACTTTACATTAAGTAGGGAAAAACGATTTTAAAAAGAACAAGACAGATGTTTTATTAGAGATGGAGAAAAGTCTCACGACTCTACGTCAACTGTTGGCTGCTCCAGTCACAATCATCTAGTTTCTCAAACAACGAGCAGATCCTAAAATATGATATCCCCATAAGAATAGTGTAGTTAGTTATACATAATTTTCCCTCTGGTGAAAAAGATGACAAAAACTAGTAAGAAAGAGGGTCTTCATGGTGAAGATGAAATAAATAACCATCTGACCATCTTTACAGTAATTAGCATGTGTATGTTGATAACCCAGCAGGGAAAGAGATATACTTCCTTTGTAAAGGATAATTTATAAATTACAAACCAATCTTTTGGATAGGTAAGCTGTTTTAAAACTGTGCAATATAGATGCATGCCTTTCTGTACTCAAATGGGATGTTTAAATAGGAAAAACATTTATCAACTTGTGATACATCTAAATTCCTATTATAAAATATATTCCCATCTCCATTCGTGGCAATTTTAATGCTAATTAGTTTTTTTGCCTTTCCACAAAAGGCATAAATTAGCATGAATATCTGGCTATATGTCTAGGCTGGATATGAAAATGCTTTGAAAGTGAAGAATAACTCGCAGAGTTTAGTGTGAGATAAGAAAGACTTTAAAATCTGTAAATATATCATTTCCATAATAAAATTTTATTATGTAAATAATGTGTGTTCAATAAACTTTGGACTGCAGTTATTTGCAAATTATAAATGGTGTTTATTACCAATGCTGAGAAACTGATTACAAAGTAAAACCGGAAAATCTCCACAATTTTGGCTCCTCTGTAAAAATAATATGCTCTAGAATTCTGGTCCCATATAAAACAACCTAACAAAGCTAGACCTTCGCATTTGCCTTCTATGAAAAAGACATGTCTAGATTTCAAAATGAGTGCAAGATGCCTGACGTACTGGCTGATACCCTGTCTGGGTCTACAGAGTGTGCCATCAAGGAGGTGGCTTTGCTTTAATCCGACTTGAGCAGCACCTGCTTCCTGAGCGTCTGTTGTTTACTCTGAAGAGCTCATCTTCAACTCAGGGGCTACTGTGTTTTTCATAAGGAGATACCTAAGGAATCGTTGAGATATGACGGGAAATAACTGTAAGAACCCAAATTAGCAGCATAGACACTGCAAGAACCCAAATTAGCAACACTGATCTATCTATCAGCTGGTCTCGAACTTTCTGCTTGTTCTGTGGGACTTTTGTACTGTGCGTTCAAAGGAAAAAGATGAGATCAGTTTGCCCAATTCCCACAGTGGCTTGACCACTTCTGGGAACGCCGGGCAAACTGTAGCCGTCACTGCTAATGCCCCTGACCTCGTGTTGACCTACAACACTTGTATTGTTAAAACACTTATTATTCATCCGGCAGTGCTGAAACCTTGCGGTCTATATTATGCCATGTATTTTCATGTTTATATATTTTATTTTTTCATGGATGCATGTTTCATATATTTTTATGTTATGTTGCATATCCATTTTATGAATTTTATATATTTTCACCTTCTTAGTTCATCTTTGAAGGGTGTACTTATGATGCACAACATAGAGAGAGCTTCTGGTATTTAGCCCTCCCAATAAAGAGAGGGACCAGGAAAGGCAACTACTATTCACGGTGGGGGTGATGTAATGCCAGCACATTCCATGGACTGGGTCATCAGATCTCGTTTTAACTCTTGGAAGTATGTACATTTATCTTCAATTTTGCAGACCAGAGGGCAGAGATATTAAGTAGCAAACCTAGAAGAAGCAAGCTCTCAGAGCTAGCAAATGGTAAGGCTGGGGTGTAAGCTAGATTAACCTCAAAGCCTGAGACTTTTCATACATATCTGCTTTGAAAGTATTTGATTCATTTTAAAGATAATTTTGCTGCAACCTGAATGTTATTTATAAGCTTATTACTTGTAGCTATACAGTTCTGATACGTGAGTTCCTAAGTTCTGAATTGGAACTAAGGGATATTGCTTGCACATTATGAGGATGAACCACTGGTAAATTCCACATTATTGCTGTTGCTGCTGGCGGCGGTGATGGTGGTGGTGATGTGTGTGTGCGTGCGTGTGTGCGTGCGTGTAATTATTGGTTTGGTCAAGTTTCATTTAAGATCACAAACAGTCTTCTGGATGTTTGAAACATTTTACAAACATTTTGGCACTGATATTGTGAAATACATCAGAGTAGTTACCTATATCAACCGCACAAACTACTCCAAGGTCTGACTCAAAATGACCATCATTTTGTCGGCCGTGACTCTGAGCAGACAACGTGGTCTGGGGTCAGCTGGGTGCATCTCGTGCTCCACGTGGCTTTGAGCAGGCCTGCACCCATTTGCAGTCAGGCAGAGTGTGACGCAGGTCTTGGAGGATGTTACTGGGGCCTAACGTTGTTGACATGTGGTGGCCGGGGCTGCTGGACCTCTCCCCTGAAAGGTCTTTCTTTCCACCTGGTGTCTCATCCTTACTGATACCAGCCCAGACTTGCTACAGAGGGACAGACAGGGTTACAAGACAGTGAGAACATAAGCTGAGGCCAACGCCTGAAATCACACAACGTCACCTGTGCCACAATCTCTTTGTCCAAGCGTGTCACGGGGCCGGCCCACTCCAAAGGATAAAGGAAGAGACGGACCTCACTTCTTCACAGGAGCAGATGAAGAGAATTTGTTGTCATTTTTAATCCACCACGAGCACTGGAATTTAGAAGGCTGTTATCTTCAGGAAGCTTTCAATCCCAAACCACCCAAAGGAATCAAAATATTCTTTGTTTGAAATAGAAATGGACCCTGCGTTTTCCCCTTCCAGATACAATATGTACATTTTTACTAGTTCTAGCGTTTATTTACTTGTTCAGATAACCTCTCCTAATATAAACATTCAGCTGTATGACTTATCTGATATTGAGTGTTCAGTTGGAGACAGAACAGATCAAATTCTGACACTGACTGTTGAAAGCAGTCTACTTTATTTCCTCTCCATGTGTGAATAAAGAGATTGATGTGTCAGCCAGAGACCTGGCACCTTTTCAGCCGAGCCTGCTACCTGATAAATAAGAAGGGGTTCATTGAAAAGAAATATTAGTTATTCACACGAATCCAGAATGTATGAAGCCCAGCAAGGTTTATTTTCACTTAAGTCAGATACAGGATGATGTGTGATTCTAGATATGACTCTACTATGAACCTCAGATCCCACCAAGCAGATTACTACTATAGTGTCAGCACCTAATGCAACACTTGAAGCCTGCAGTTGAGGAACTAGAAAAAAAATGACACTGAGAAATCAATATTCTTTTTGCAACACTGACTGTCCAAAGCAAAATATGAATTAGGTTATAAAGCGATTCAGAGGCTTTTCCTGTATGTTTATTTTAAAGAAGAGTTTCCCTCGTCACTTGATAAGTCTCTTCAAGTTCTAATGTTTTGTTAATAATGAGCCTCTCTATCAGGAATTTTCTGTGGCGAAGCTGTGAAATATCTTACCAGGAAGTAACTGAGAGACCTACTAGTGAGACTGACCACGTGATACAGGTGGTGATGTTGTATTCAGGTGGAAAGAATCTGTTTGTTAATTGGATATCCCATTCTTCAGCCCCGCTAGGTTAACAAAGATGTTACCAAGCTAAAAGAGTTTTATAAATATGGACATAAAGTAGATGACTTTCAATTTTGTTTCGATGGGTTCAGATGGTAAGTAGACAGAACGCCAGGTTGAAAAAAGTTGGTAAATTCGAAAATATCGTTATAACTGACACTGATTTAATTCGATAGTCACATCACTGTCCATTCAGGAATGAAGCAATAGCTCCTATAAGCAAAATCGGTCCTCTATTGAAATTAATATATTAGCAGCAATGCTTCTACCAGCAATTTCTCAAACAATTCAATCTCCATGTCTTTCCACTGCTGTCCGTTTTTTAGAGGATTGACCCCGGAGGTAACATTTTAACCTTTATTTGCTTTTACCGCACTTTTAGATCACTTACGTTATTACATTTATTGTATTGGTTTCAGAGTTTCGATCGGGGTCATAACATTTTAAACACCATCTGGACTCTTAGAACTTTTAATGTTTTTCTATTTTAATTAATGAAAGGTGTGAGACTAGAGCAGTTTGAGTAGTTTGTCCAAATTGTGCAGGGCAGCCACGCTGTCAGTTCAAGAAGCCCTTCATGTAGCACACAGAAATTCCTCTCACTCGTTATTCTTTTCTCAATGCCACCAAAGGTGTGCTAGCACCGTCATTTATTTTGAGAAATTCTCATGTATACTCCCAGCTGTAATTTTATAACTTTTCCCCTTTATTAGACTGCTGAATTAGTTTTAATTGGAATTCTGACAGAGATACACAGCTTCTGAGATTGAAAATGTTACCTTTTATCTGTTAATCCCATTAAACTTTTATGTTTGATTTAACATGTTAGTAAAGAGCCCTATATTCGGCATCAACATATTGCCCATTGTACCCCTGACATATGATTATTGATATTAACAACCTATGTAATCTATGCATTGCATTTGGCCAAAGGGCATAGAAATACTCCATAATACTCCATAAGGAAATTGAAAGCCAATTTTCATCCAAAACATACACTTCTTTCTGTTCACTTTGTGTTTGCTTCCTGACTGTAACTTCATATGAAAGGGAGTAAAGTACATTTGCACACACACATATACGAAAAGAGTAGAGACAAACGTGCAAATCACCATAGTTGTATTAAGTCTACTGAGATACTTAGTACATAGAATTTTTTTCTGCATCCTTCCCTTGTTATTTAACTTCTCATCTTTGGTGGTGTAATACAGATTTTATTTACATTTTATAATAGATTTTGCAATTCAAGAAGAAAATGTACAACTCAATTAAAGTGGCTGAAGAAAATGCTCCAAATCACCTAATTATTATAGTAATCGTTCTGTGTCTTAAAACAATATTAATTTTTGTAATTATTATCCCAAATATGAAAGAGATATTTGATCTTCAGCTAGAAAAGTATTAATGTAAAAAAAAAAAGAACACTTTCTCTTCTCAAGGACACTGATGATAATGGTTCATCACATTTAGTCCGTTCTCAAGGAACTAGTGAATGCTGATATGTTGAAATTCTACACCTCAGGGCTCAGAATGGGACCTTATTTAGGAATAGGAATAGAGATGCTGTAGGTATAATTAGCTAAGATGAGGTCATTTTGAAAGAGTGTGGCCCCTTATATTGGATTAGGGTTGGAGTGAGCCGTTCATCAGATATGACTGGAGTTCTCATAAGAAAGAAGACCATGTGACCACAGAGGCAGATATTGGCGAAGTCCATCCACAGGTCAAGGAATGCCTGGAATGCCTCTTCCGGAAGAGGTAAGGAAGGAGGCTCCCCTAGAGCGTTTGGAGAGAGAATGCGGCCCTGCCACACCGCCATTTGGACTTCCAAACTCCAGAACTGTGAGACAATAGATTTCTATTGTTTTTCAGTCATCTGCTTGGTGGCACTTCATTACAACAGTCCCAAGAAACCAATATACTGAACAATAGCCAGGGAAGGGCACCACCTATGTGAGCTAAGGTCACCAGCTGGCTGCCGCTGCCTTAAATACCCGTTACAGTCAGAGTGCCACTGCGGCCCCCACCTCATCTTTGATTCTTGTCTTTAAGGACACTCTTATGGCCAGTTGAAACCTGAAGGTCTGCCTCAGAGAGGGGAGGAGATGGGGGAGTAACAAACGCATCAAATTCTGCACAAACTACTGCAGCTTCTTAGTCCGTCCTTCATCGCAGTGTCGCTTTTCTGTTCGGTACCTAATCTGGTGCCTGAAATATATGGAGAGCCCAATAAATGCCTTTCCTCAAGTGAGAACGCGAGGAGGCTCCCCGAGGGAAGGTTCCAGGACTGCCAAGGGAGAGCACATCTGCTGTCTCCATTCCTGACAGGCTCACACAGACCAGCAGTCATGGTACTCAGTTCCAATTTAGACCTGCTGAAAATTCAGCGGTGCTCCGAGTCCAGATTTATTTCTCTTTTTTCATAATTCAGTGTGCAGTCTAGGGAGCATGCAGAGTTCTCTTTTCACGACCTTCTTTGCCATCACCCTCCCTTCCTTCTGTGTGTTTCTTTAAAACCCATCCCCCCTCAGCATGGCCCCTCAACTCTCAATTGGAGTTTTTCCACCTTGAGCAGGATGTTTAATGAGAATTCTTTGAACCTCCATTTCCTCATCTATAATATAAATGCATTGATACCAACCACGCAGGAGCGCTGTGAAGAACAAATGTTCATGTATATTAAATGAATTCAGTAGTATCTGGTTACTCAAAAAAAAAAAAAAAAAGAGTGCAGATATGGCTATTTTTTTTATTTTCAGACCCTATTCATGCACCACTTATTTTGTGTTTCCTGTTTCCTCCTCTTCTGATGCTTACTATTCTGTGTACATAACTTTCACTTTTCCTATCCCATTGTTTTTTCATTGTTTATTGTCTTTCTTCTTATGTCAGGGGCTGCGGCAAATACAATATCCCACACAAAACAGATTTCAAGGTTTGAATTCGAATGGGCTTAGGTTAAGAATCTTGTGAAGATCTAAGGGCAGCAGAGAGATCCACATGTCTGTATGAGTAAAGAAGGTATGGATTTCTGGAGGGTCAGTGCCGAAAAGGGCAGGATTATAAAAACAGTAAAGAAATTAAAACCAAAATTTTCCATCTTGATTTTGCCGGGGGCCAGCCCTCCTGTTAAACACTTCTGTTCCCAGCCAAAATGTATACGATGATTCCTCGGTTTTCTGTAGATTTTAGATATTCCGAACACTTCAGCTTGCCATCTGGTTTTAGCACAGTAAAAGAAGAAATTGCAATCTACCACTCCTTTAACTAGAATATGAGCATTTTAAGTCCTTCTCCTTAGTCATTGCTTTCCTTCCCTTCCTTCAGGCGGTTAAACATGTTATGTGTCATACTACAAAAGCATTTTCCAGATCAAAAGGGCTTTTTGATGTTTCAGAGCCTCATGTCCCTCTTGGGATGATTTCATAATGGTAGATGTATGCGGGAGGGCTCTGGGTGGCTGGAGGAAAGGATACGAAGGGGCTCCCATGTCCGGCACACCTGTCGTTGATTCTGCAGAAGACATAATTTAGACACTTCCCAGTCTTTTATAGAGGCTGCAAATCTTCAGGATACCACAGAAGATAACAAAAATGTCTCATGAGAAATGAAGTGTAATTCCTCTACTTCCAATAAAATTGAGAAATGATCAATTTCAACGGTTTTAACTTTGCATATCTGGATGGCTTAGGGAATGCTTCTAACTGTTAGGAAGAACTCATAAATAATAACACAATTCTGAGGAATATCTTTTTCTGGATATTAACTTTCTTTTTTTTAATGCTTGCCATTTTTACTCTGCACTCAGTGGGGAATTAAGAGCACAAATTGAACAACAACAATAAATGCACTACTTTCTGTTATCCTTTGGCCCCATCTGAAATTTAGAGCTGCAACTTCCATCTGAAAAGCTTTATGAGGGAAGTCAAACGGCCTTTTTTGTTTTGTTTCGTTTTGTTTTCAGTTTTTGTCACCATTGAGAAATGAGCATATTTAGTCATTGTCTTATATCAAATAAGAAAATGACATTCTCTGTTATACAATGGTTTATTAGCATTCACTGCCTACAGAAGTTTAGTTAGTAGCTTCAATCATGTGCTGGTTATTTTACATTTCTTCCTCCAGATCTATTGTTCAGTCTTCTTACCTGCTCTATAGCCTGAGATGGTGTCTTCTTGTTTACACCATCAAGATCCTTTATGTTTGGCTTCTAGTTGAGTTTGGCCAATGAGAAGTAGAAGAATTCAAGAAGGTGGAAAGAGAAAGATGTAAGAGCATTCTTCCCACTTCATCCCTCCTTGTGGCCACAGATCCTTTAGGATCATGGCTATAATTTTCTTTGGGTTCTTCAGAAATAATGTTTTCCTATTGTTGCTAGTCCCTAAAATCTTCACTATTCCTCCTCCATTCCCTTACTCCTTTTACAACTCTGTAAATAATCTCTTGCTTGGTTAATTGCCTCCCCCTGAGGTAGACATCTGTTTCTTTTCTTTTTTTTTCTTTTCTTTTCTTTTCTTCTTCTCTTTCTTTCTTTCTTTCTTTCTTTCTTTCTTTCTTCTTTCTCCAATAATGATGCAGAATTAGATACCAAGAGAGGACCTAAGAAACTGAGTTCCAGAATGAGATTCCAGAATGTTGGATTGTGTTGCTCACATATTTGATGAGTTCACAGCATAATATCCAGATCAGTCAAGTTTCTGTAGATGTTCACATGGGTTGGAAGGAAGGATGAGACATTTCAGAGATCAATATACTGTGGTATTTGGTCACCTACACACAACAATAAGGAAATTAGATCCTACCTTTTAAAGAGAAAGTGAAAAAAAATGTGTGGATGTATTTTAAACAATAGTGAACACAATGATTTTAAAATAGCAGGCTTTTCCAGATTGTTCATGAAACTCTACATAGTTTCAATGGGCAATGAACCAATGAAGACAAATTGACAACCTTGAGCTCCTGCCTCAATGCCTGGGTGACGAATCATAAAGCCTCTTTGCTGACTAGTAGAATGTCTTGTTTCCTGTAGTCACAGGTTCAAAATGGCTGAGGGTTAAATTTGAAGACTGTTTTTGAGTGTCAAAGGGTTGCAAGGCAAAAATGTCCTCAACCCCATCAGCTCTCTTGTGCACTGGTTGGAAAGGGATGGCAGCTAAGTCATGAGATGAGAGCCGTGGAGACACAAAGAGGTCCCCAGACCTCAAGCCTTTCTTGTTTCTACCCAAGAAACTATGCTTCTCTTGCAATATATATGGAGATATAAAGTTAATAGTCATTAGCACATGGGGTGATTAGGTGTCAGATTGTCTGGAAGTTGATATAAAGTGAGGAAAGCAATGGGTTGAAGACGAAGTCTACCTGATGAAGAGTCCATGGAGAAAAGTGTTCTGGGAGAAAGGAGAGAACCACTGGAATGGAACAACCCCAAAGCACAGGAAGAAGAGGCTATTAAGAAGGAAGAGGAGATTAGTAATGTTAACACTCCAGGAAAGCTCATTGGCTTTGATAATAAACTATTAATTCTACCTCCTAATGCTCTCAAATACTGGACACTTCTCTGCAGTCCCATTGACACTCCCTTGTGCATGCCATCACTGTTCCTGTGGTCAGGCCTCATAACTTGTTTCCCCATGTCCAGGCTGGGTCCCTACTCTACTGTGTTCTCTGCAAGCTCCAGTGGTGTGTGCTCTAAAATCAATGGTGCGGATGATTGCGCAACTCTGTCAGTATATTAAACCATTGAGTTGTATACTTTAACTGGGTGAGGCGTAGTATGCAAACTATAATTCAGTACAGTTATTACAAAAAATAAATGTCATAAGCGAGATATCAATGAGATAATTTCAAATGGAAAGGGCAGGTGCAAAGATTGCTTTTTGAGTGACAAGAGAACAGAAAGTGAGCTCCATGGTGTCAAGGACTTGTGTCCATCTCACAGGGTGGCAGACACTCTTCTGTGCTGAAGCAGTGACTAGAGCAGAGTAGGTGCTCAGTGGATACTTCTTGAATGACTGGATGAATGAGTGAGCAAGAGATAAAAGGAAGTGTGGGGTAAGGGAGGACTTTTTGTTTTAAGAAGGTTGGGTATGTTTTTAGACTGAGAAGTAACAGCTGGGAAGAAACAGCTAAAAAGAAAGGAGAGAAAAAATCACTTCTTGGGACTAACATCCCTGGTAGAAACTGGAATTGATTTATCGCTGTATTAGTGCCTGCATATTTAGAAGTGGACAAAGGAACACTTTTCCCAATGATGTTTTGTGAAAAATGAGTACCAGTAATTTATTGTGTTGAGGTAGTGATTATTTTCAGTGCCTCCCTACTGAGAAGGTTCATGCACTCATCTGATTGTCCTTCTTCCTACAGACTATTCGCTGTTGAATAAAATATTTTCTTGTTTAATGTAGATTTGTGATTAACTTATTGATCTCTATTGTATTTATTTCTTCTGACAGCAAGTAAAAGAGTGGACAGGATGTTTTTGGGGTTTTTTTTAAGAAAAATTTTTATGTTTATTTGTTTATTGTTTGAGAGTGAGAAAGAGAGGGAGAGCAAGCCAGGAGAAACAGAGAGAGAGAGGTGGGGGAAAGAAAGACCCCCAAGCAGGCTTCACATTGTCAGTGCAGAGCCCAATGCAGGGCTCAAACTCACAAACCCTGAGATCGTGACCTGAGCTGAAACCAAGAGTCAGAAGCTCCACTGACTGAGCCACCCAGGCACCCCAGAATTTTTTTTTAGTTGAGAAAGAGAGAACAGCAGAGAAGGGAAGAGGGAAAGAGAGAAAGAATCCCAAGCAGGCTCCGTGCTCAGCACAGAGCCCATCCCATGACCCTGGCATCCTGACCTGAGCCCCAAATCCAGATATTGATGGTCAACTGACTGAGCCACCCAGGCGCCCCATGGACAAGAGTTTATGCAGGGTTGTTAGCATTGCACTCACATGCCACAGGCTAACTATTGCTATTTCTAACACAAATCATTAATAGGCCCTAGGATCATAATCGTTCTCCAGGAAGGAATGTATCATTGCAACTTCTAAACTGCTAGCCTTGCTTTTTCATTTGTGTTTATTCTCATTAAGTGTTTCATATGAAATTATGTTTCTCATGAAATATTATTTCTGAGAGGTCTGGAGTTTGGCAATTATTGACAAGTATCATATCTCTGAGGTTACAAAAAAAACAATGCAGTAAATGAGAAAGAAAGACAGAAAGGCCTGCAGGGAGCCTTAAACACAATCTCATTATTCCCTAGAAAATTGAAAACAAGGCCATGTCTTGTGTCTTTTTTTAATTTGTTTATTCATCTGTTTTATTTTTTAAGTTCCATATCAGTGAAATCATGGTATTTCTCTCTCTCTGTCTGATTTATTTCACTTAGCATCATTCCCTCTAAGTCCATTCATGTTGTTGCAAATGGCAAGATTTCATTCTTTTCTATGCCTGAGTAGTATGCCATGGTGTATATATACCATGTATATTGTGTATTGAGTGACAAGAGAACAGAATTTTATGTATGTATGTATGTATATATATATACACATACCATCACTTCTTTACCCATTCATTAATCATTGGACCCTTGGGCGACTTCCACATCTTGGCTATTAGAATACTGCATGTTAATTATACTTAAAAAAAAAAGCCATGGTTGACATTGTGATCACATAAGGATCAAAAATATATTGTTCTACAGGCTTGAACTGTGGGTAGATTTTTGTATAGGAACTAATCATGAAAAATTATCCAGCATAAAAGGAAGGGGATTGGGAAAAGAAGAAGTTGAAGAAAATTAACTGAGGGGTTAAATATATTTTTTAAAAATCATCATATTGTTGTGCCCTCTTTCAACACCAAGAAAGGTATTATCGCAAATTATTATGCATAATTGAATGATTTAGAAAACAGAGTTAATACATTAGACAATTTTTGAAGCAGAAAAGAATATAGAGCTGGAGTCTTTCAAAGCAAAAACAGATAGTAAAGAAAGCAGCAAGCAGGAAGCTGGAGAAAGTGAAAAAAAATAAAAAAAGGGAGAATAAAGGAAAAAGAGATGATGTTACAAGAAAATAGAGCTGAGGGAAGTCTTAGGAGTTGTGCATTAATAAAAATTTATGAGAAAATGGGGCGCCCGGCCTCCTCAGTCCCTAAACAGAGCGCCTCAAACTCGGGGTTGGGAATTCGAGCTCTATGTTGAATGTAGAGTTTGCTTAAAAATAACATCTTAAAAAATAAAAATGTATTTAAAACACCAGGTGCCTGGGTGGCTCAGTTGGTTAAGGCTCTGACTGGCTCAGGTGATGATTTCATGGTTAGTGGGTTCGAGCCCCACCTCGGGCTCTGTGCTGACAGCTCAGAGCCTGGAGTCTGTTTCAGATTCTGTGTCTCCCTCTTTCTCTGCCCCTCCCCTGCTTATGATCTGTCTCTGTCTCTTTCTTAAAAATAAACATTAAAATTTTTTTAAGAATTAAAATGTATGAGGAAATTAAAGAAAAACAGCATCATCATTGTTTATTTCCACTGCACACTGCACACTGCACACGGTTACTTCGCCTTTTTGGGTAGGGACAGGTTGCCTTCTGCACCAGGTGCTCAGTGAGGCTCTGGAGTGAGCAGGTGGCCAGGGTTGTGAGTGAGAGGCACTCGGAGGCCACAGGAAAAGCAGTCCTGGCCTGGGCTGCAAGCTGTTCTCCCTGTGAGATCACAGAGCACAGTTCGGAGAAGGTCCTCTCTGTCCACGGTGCTTTGAGCTCATGTTTTAGTACTTCCATTTAAGTGCGTTGTTGCACGTGCGTGCACCCACACCCACTCACACACACACACACACACACACACACACACACACACACGGGAATACCTGGTAAACGCGGGTCCCTGGGCCCCTCTCGGCTGCCCCCAGGGAACTGGGAGTGAGGAAGAAGGGGAAGGAATGAAAGACAGAAGCACACCAGGAAGAAGAGAGGAAAGGAGAGAAACAGGACATGGAGTCAGAAGAGAAAGGAGAGAGCAGTTGGGGCCCTAAGTTGTGCAATTCAGGTAAGAGGAATGCACATGGAACTTTCAGGAAGCCGCCTTAGTCAGTCAGGGCTGCCACAACAAAGTGCCAGGACTGAGCTGGATGGCTTGAACAATATCCATTCGTTCTCTAACAGTCCTGGAGCCTGGGAGTCAGGGTTTGGCCGGCTGGGTTGGGTGCTGGGGAAAGCTCTTGCTCTGGTTGCAGATGGTCTCTTCATGCTGTGTGTTCAAATGGTTGAGGGCAGAGTGGGAAGAAGGGGGAGGGAGGGAGGGAGGAAGGAAGGGGAGGAGGAGAGGGGGAGGGAGAGGGTGAAAGGGAAGCTGGTTAGAGGGTAGAGGGGAGGAGGAGCCAGAGAGAGGGGGATGGAGAGGGAGAGGGGCCTGGGAAGGGGAGGGGAGGAGACTGGGAAGGGGTGGGGGAGGGGAGAAGAGGTGGGAGAAAAGGGAAAGGGAGGGAAGGGAAGGGGGGGTAAGAAGGAAGTAGGGGAGAGGGGAGGCAGGAAAAGGAGGGAGGGGTTAGGGAGACTCTCCAGACACTTATAAGGATACCAATCCTAATCACAGAGGCTACAGGTGACCCCATCTAATCCTAATCACCTCCCTAAAACCCCACCTCCTAAAAAGATCACCTTGGAGGTTAGGTTTCAACATGCAAATTTAGGGGACACAAAAATTCAGTCCATAGCAGGAGCCTTTCCTGAATTGTGTAAGGATGATGATAGTAATTGGATATACAAAGTTATTACAGTGTGTCAGGAACAGTCTCAAAGTCAGGGTTACTAAGGTATAATTTATGTGCAGTAAAGCCATGGCTTTATGTGCTCAGTTCCATGCATTCTGATCAAAGTGTAGTCTGTTCCCAGCACAACTGATGTGCCCAGGCAGTTTTAAACTCACTCACTTAACACAGTGAGTGATGAGGTAGGAACCTTTGTTATCCCAGTTTTATAGTCAAGAAGCCACTGCATGGGGAGTTTAGGTGCTCAGGTGACAGATCAGGTGGAAGACCCTGGATAGTTTGATCTCAGAGGCTCAGTTTTGATGAATACAGAGACTTGCTTAGCATTTTGTTGAAAACCTAATTTAACAAGTTAAATTTGTTTTCTAAACTTTTTAGACTTGGGTTTGTGTTTTTCTCACACAAAACAATATGCTGAGAATGGCCAAAGAAGCAGTTTTATTATGAAGACAAATGGATAGATAGAAAATAAAGATGGGTATTCATGAAGACCTATAGATATATGCACAGATACTCTGCTCATTAGTTATTCCATCTGCAATATGTACTTAATTGGAATAAGCGACCCTTCCTTAATACATTTTTCAATGTGAAATTTGGAAAGAAATGAAGGTTTCTGAGGATCTGTTTCTATAATTAGATGTACCATACTTTGGTATGACCTTCTTAAATGTAAATGCATGCCAACAGCCACGTGATATTAACACTGTCCAATTCCATCAGAAATTCTGGCAATAATATGACAGACAATGAGGAAGTTATGCCCTTGTCTCTAATACTCAGTTGCTTAAAACACACTTAAAACACACACACGCGCACACACACACACACACACACACACACATACACACACGAAAAGTTCAGATCCCAATTCAAGATTGGGTCCAAGAGATTAGCAGCAGTGTGGGCCAGTAGAACTGTATTAGAAACCAAGAGAGGGAAATGTCAGTATCTCACACTGATGCTTTTAGCAATTTGGGCAGTGAGAGAGGTGGGGGTTGGACCAGACCCTTCCTGCACACCCCACACCAGAGCCTTAGGATACCATCATCCAGGCAGGTGCTGAAGACCTGGGCCTGTCACCTGAAGCCCTGTGAGGTCCCGTCCTACACATAAGGATGTCCGTAGTGCATGCCTTGTTCTCCATGTGGTAAGAGAGAAAGATGAGCTCTTGATTCATTGTGCAGGTAGTGGGGTTTTGCATGTGTTCTTGTGCGTGGCAACCTGTTCCATAACATGCATCAGAGAACGGGAACACAGCTCTGTCATCAGGTGTATGACATCGTTGGGTGTGCTCTGTGATTTGGAGGCGATTTGTGGATTGCAGCGATTATCTATAATCCCAAGGATATTTACTGTATGCATATATATTTACAGTGTATAGAAGTATAATGTATTAAATATGTACTTATGTTTGTATATTTTAAGTATGTGTGTGTGTGCTGTTTATTCTTTTCTTGTATTTTCTTCTGTTGAGTTGAACATTTATGATATAAGAATTAATGAGTTAAGAGTGTGTCTTTATTAAATGCATGTGCACAAATAATAATATTATCATTTATGAGATGCTTCATATATGGCAGACACATATAAAATTTTTGTGAGGTAGATCTTATTGGTATCCCAATCTTACTAAAAGTAATTGGAGTTCAAAGGGGTTGATTTACAGAGGGCCCCAGTGAGTAAATGACAGGGTTTGACTCCAAAGAATCTGAGGCTTAATATTGTGACATTGAAGTTACACACACTCACACCCCTACACCCCCTCACATACCCCCACACACCACACATATCACACACTCACACACCACTCACACACACACCGCCCGCACTCACACACACACACACACACACACGCAAGCACCGAACCAAGAAAGTGTCCTTGTCTATAGGGGTGATCTCTTAAAAAGAATTCAGTCTCATTATTACTTTCTAACCTTTTGTGAATGTACTACATTAAGCTGTAGCAGGAACACAGAAACCCTTTTCATAACTAGCTTTGATATGTGTCCTCTAACAATTATTAGATTTTTTATTTATAAATATTTAGCTAAATGTGGCATTCTGAGTTTCTAGTCATTGGTGCTCCAGAGGCATTGAAAGTTAATCAGAAGGTGTGAAAAATGTAACTTCATTTTCTTCCTGTCATCCAAGGGCTTTGCTCAGGCTGCAGCTATTTTTAAGACACAAAGGGCACACATATATTATTTGTTCTTTTTACCAGCCATGTGTCTTAATAACAAGTACCTATGGCTTAGCTTTCTAAAGAGTCTGATATAATAGCTTGGGTATGTTTTATCTTGTGACTCAAAAGATTAACTGATCGATTAGTCTCGGGACAATTTCACTTGATGAAATATTTTATTCTTTTTGTTGACAAGTCACACTTTTCATTTATATTAATATCAGTGTTTTCCGTTCACTTACCAACTTGGTCATTTTCACTGCACCCTGAATTCCTCTAGGAATTCATGGCTCTAGGGAACAGCTAGTTGGCTAATGTAGGCATAGGTGAAATACAACTCTCTCCCTCTCCAGTTTCTCCCTCCTCCTCCCTCCCCTCCTCCTGGCCTCCACCCTCTACTCCTCAACCACTCCTGCTCCATTCCCTGTGTTATTGCCTTGGATGTCTTCATCTCCTTCCGTGACACCACCTCCCCCGTCATAGTTACAGTTGCTTGAATTCATTTTCTGTTCCAGGTCAGTGGTGAGAACTTTGCACACTCTAGATTGTTTAGTCTCCAGAATAATTCTGAGGGGTACGTGTAGGCATCGGCATCACATTTTCACAGAGGAGCGGTCCCTGATTCAGGGGTCCCAGGATTCCTCACTTTCAGTTTCTGATGTTTTACAGCCAACATGGGAATAAATACATGCGGGAGGTATAATATATTAATATATTGGAGAGCTTCAAATTTATGAAGTGATTTTTAATCACATGTACACACATCTAACTTACGCCAATTGTATTCTGCCTTCAAAAATATAGCTCTTCTTTAATATAAATTATGTGCATTTGAGCATCATTGTGGAAAAGGAGATTATCTAATGAGCAAATAGTTACATTCCAAGAAATCGTTGTGTAGAATATAACTTAAGGCTTTTGGATTAACTTTTCAGTCCTACATTAGTCACCACTCAAAACAATTTAGTCATGGAAAACTCATTGTGCAAGTTATGGATTTCATTCTACCTAAGTTTAAAAAAAAACAACTTTCAGAATACTTTTCATTATCATATTTTATTTTACATACATGCAATAATTCCCATACATCTGTCTTAATTCAGTCAGTTTATTTTTGCTTTGTCTTATTCACATTGGTACGTACTTTTTATTTTGGCATATTTTAGCTTGAAAGTTCAGGTTTATATTTCTCATCCTCTTCTGTATTTTTAACATATATTTATGGATTCAGAAAATTTAATCAAAACATAATTTCTTTATGACAGAATGTGGGATTGAATTTTAAGTGTGGAGAGATTCGGATAATGAGGCATCTGTGGTGTAAATCCTTGAATAGATGTATTTTTAGAAAAAATATACCTGAATATATATGTTTTTGAAATGGTTGCATGCAGGGATAATTAATTATAATATATTTAAACCAAAGAGAATCTTAGAGATCATTTTACTTCCATCTCTTGTTTTATAGCTAAAGAATGACCTTTTGAATTTAAATTAATTTCCCAATTACACTAATGCCTGGCTCCTCTTCTCCTAGAAGTTAATATTGAAAACATACTTTCACAGACAAACTAAAGAAAAAATAAAGAAACAATTCCCTTAATTTCCAGTTTTCGACAGGACTTAATACGAAGCTAACACAGGAGGCAAGAGGAAGGAAAGACTTGAGCTTGGTCCCTGGCCTTCTGACTTGGGTGAGTCCTCACCAAGATGGAGCTGTGGGAGGGGTATTGATGAAGGTCCTGAGCTAACTTTGGGGTACAGTGGATTGGAGGGGAGGTCTCCAGGAGCTAGATGTTTCTGCAGGCCTTGGAAGTCAGGACCGAGGTGTAAGATGGCTTTCTCCAACAGGACACACCCCCTTTGCTGTTTGACGAGAAGTGAGTCTACTGCGCTGATGTGGGACATTATGCTGAGATTGCTCGCAGGGCGCTGAAGGTGCTCCATGCCAGCCTTGGGGGCACAATGAAAGGAACCCCAGAGAGACAGGTTGAAGACAAGGCAAAGGGAGAGGTATTCTTGATAAAGTCAAACAAGAGATGAAATGGGAGTAATTTTGAGGATTCATCATTTATGCAAGGGGCGGTATAATAGGGCTCAATATTCCAGAAGGGGACTCTTGAGAGATGAAAAAGGAGCACATGTTGGCCCTGGGAGGAAGGAAAGACTGGAGCCTGGTCCCTGGCCTCCTGACTTGGGTGAGTCCTCACCAGGATGAAGCGGGGGGAGGCCAGGCTTGGATGATGTTAGGTGACTCTGCTCTTTGAAGTCGCACCTGTCACGATGGTCTGTCATCTTGCCTGCATCCCTGCTGTTCCTGTTTTAGTTCCTGCTGTTCCATCCCTTTTCTGGATTATTCACTACTTTCCCAATTTCTTTCCTTCCCCTCCCATCCTTCTGTTTCGATTCATGTGTTACACTGTGGCTGGCGAGGTTCTGCCAACGAACAGACCGTGCAGGTTCACTCCAACGCCATCAGAGCGCTTTCCCCTCTTTAGTTAGACTCACCTATTTCGGACATTCCGCTACACATTTCAGATGCCATCCACTGTTAGCCTCAGGTTGTTTCGCCCTCTAGAAACACCCTTTCCACTCAGGAGCTGCACTGACTCACTATAGCCACGCCCCTCATCCAGCCTTCCTCCATCAAGCCACGCCCCCATCACAATCACAACCCCGCCCCTCAAACCACACCCTCAACTAAGGCCACGCCTCCTATCCCAGCCACGCCCTATCCCAGCCACGCCCTCTCCTCAGCCAGGCTCCCTCATCACAGCCCAACCCCTCACCAAGCTGCGCCTTCACTAAGGCTACACCCCCTCGCCACGGCCACGCCCCTCGCCACGGCCACGCCCCTCGCCACAGCCTAAAGCGCCTATTGGAGCCACCTGAAAGTACCACGCCCCTTCTTGCCTCCTCTTTATTCCTGCTAATTCCCTCACCAGATGTACCCTCCTTCCCACAGCAGTTTGCTCAACCTCCACAAATCTATGCATCCACCTCCAGTGTCACCTCTTCTTGGTGAGGAATCTGTTTCCTGAAGCTGCGTTAGGCTTCTCTGTTTATATATCACCCTGAAGATGTTGTTACAGCACGTAAACTGCATTTAATACATGGTCGAATTTATCCCTTTCTTGCACACTAGAGATCTTCCATAGTAGGAACTGTGCATTTGATTTCACCCTCTCCACTTCTCACAGTGCTTAGCATCCAAGTGGGTACCCAGTAAATGTTTGCTAACTCAGAGAACGACCTGATCATAGGAAACAGTGAGAGACCTCCTCAAATTCAGTATTCGTTCACTACCGCAGAGCTTCTCAGTACTATTGAGCTATAGGGGTTTTTGCTAAACATTCTGCTCTAATTATCTTGGGCTCATTATGATGAAGTCCCCTGGGGAGGAAGGAGAAGCTACTTTTAAATACTGCCATTGTTTCCGCATTCTCTAGAACATGAGGGCTTAAGGAGACAAGTCTGAAACCATCTGATGACTTTGTTTTCTGTTTTTTAACAATCTGGCCAACTGAGTGATGTGCTGTTTCTTCCTTTCAATGTTTGACCAATTTTCTAATTCATTTCCCCCTAAATTTCTCTTCACATGTTATTTTCCACTCAAATTCTACGTGTGATACATTCCATTAATATTCACTCCATCTAAACCTACAGAGCACATATCGCTTCACTGATCATCTGGAAGGAGATGTTGCTTGAAAACAGAGCTAAATTGTTTTTCAGGTGAAAGGTATAGCATGATGAGGGATTTCACCTTTGGGAGGGCTCATGCCCATTTCATTATATTTTGTTGAAAAAAATCAAAGTCTGAGTCACAAAACTTGTGCATGTATAATGTATATCTGTGCTTTGAAAACAGTTCTTTTAAGAAAATACAGAGCATTCTTCAGGCAGATCAGATTGGCCACGGGCATCCTGGCCCTGGTATCTTCCTAATACCTGCCGGGGATTGGAGCACTACTCTGGGAAATCTCTATTTATTCAGCCACGCATTCAAACAGTTTTACCTGGTGTACACATTGGGACTATCAAGTATTCCTCACGAGTATAATAAATTTATTTATTTGGCAGTCACATTCCATATACTGTGTGCCTAATAACCTATTGTTGAGTATACAAAATTTGAGATGACATAAATTCTGACTTCAAGTAATTATAATTGGCATAAATAGTGTTACAACTAGAGTTGGATCATCTGTTTAAGCAGATTCATGATGCCTCTTGTTTGCCAAGCTTCATGGTAAAACCTGGATTTGCAAAGATGACTAAATATATTCTCCCTTGAGGGGTTCACTATCTGGTTGATCCTTTGGAATGGCTGCATATCCTGCCAAATCAAGTCATGGAAACTCTGCTTATTATTGTCTGTTTGCATCCATGCCCGGATCCATTCTTTGCCCCTTATCATCCTGCTTTGTGCCTCCAGAGGCTGACTGCTATATTATCTCCTTGACAGTTCCTCCAGAAATGCACATTCTCCCTATGTCTCCAGTCCTAGGGGTGATGTGGTTTCTCTGTTGTCACCAGTGCATCACGGGCCCTTGCTCATTCTCCTAATCTTAACTTCTTAACTTACCTTCCTTCAGTTAAATCCTTTGAGTGTGCCTTTTTTATTTTTTATTTTTTTGCTGGGGCCCACTGGTAAACTAGAAGTCTAGGGCTAAAGGGGCCTTCAGAAAATCTAGTGTAGCTTCTATTGAGCTTCCTGGGTATATCATAACATATCACCCCAAACTTGGTGGCTTCAAACAAAAAAATATTTATCAAATATTTATTCTTTCACAGCTTTGGAAGCCAGAAGTCCACAGTCAAGGTGGTGGCAGGCCACACTTCCTCTGAAGGATCTAGGGGAGGTCGCCTTGCTCCTTCCAGCTTCGGGTGGCTCCTTAGCTCGTGGCACCATTCCTCCAGTCTTCGCCTCTGTCTTCACATGGCATTTCTTTCCCGTGTGTCTGTGTGGGTGCATCTCCTTTTTTTCTCTAAGAAGGACATTAGTCCTTGGATTTAGTACCTGCTCTAAATCTAGGATGATTTCATTTTGAGACCTTTAACTGATGACATTTGCAAAGACCCTATTTCCAAATAATGTTACATTCTGAGGTTCTGAGTGGACTTGATTTTGGGGGAACACTATTCAAGCCACTATATATCCACTCATAAGAAACATCCTCTAATCTCTATCTCCACAGAGGGTAATCAGGATATATTTAGTAGAAAGAGAACAAAGACATATAAGGTTGACAAACAACTTATCATCAACCCTGCTTTTAGAAGCTGTAATTAGAAGTCGAAGGGCAAAGATCTATATTCAAAGCACTGATAGTGTGCATTTATAGCCAGGATGTACATTTATCTGAATATGATGGAGACCACAAATCATTATTTTGGAGAGAAAGAAAGGTGGTTATTTCTCAAGCAGGTGTGGTGGCTCAGCTGTATGAAGCTGTAATGTCAGGAGTCAGGAGTCTAGGCTCTTTCTCTCTTGCTGTTCGGTCCCAGTGTGTTACTCTTTTTTTTTTTTTTTAATTTTTTTTTAATGTTTTATTCATTTCTAGGAGAGAGAGAGAGACAGCGTGAGCAGGGGAGGGTCAGAGAGAGAGGGAGTCACAGACTGTGAAATAGGCTCCAGGCTCTGAGCTGTCAGCACAGAGCCCGACGGGGGCTCGAACCCACGAACCGCGAGATCATGACCTAAGCAAAAGTCGGACGCTCAACCGACTAAGCCACCCAGGCGCCCCCCCAGTGTGTTACTCTTATCCACATGACTCAGGACGGCTCAGCACATGCCTTCAGTCAGTTTTCATGGAGAAATATGGTGCTGACAAGGCTACACTTCCAAGCATTCCTAACATCACTTTGCCCGTTACATCCAATCAGTCAGAACTGCATTACATGGCCCTATACATAGAACTGCAAAGGGAGCCAGAAAATAGAGGGTTTATTTTGAAGTCCTGTGTTCAGCTAAACATCAGGACTCACTCCCTAAGAGAGAGAAATAAAGAACAGATTTTGCGGAATAATTAGCATTGGCAATCACCCTCTGCAAAACCTTAGCTACCAAGTGCTTAAGCATATCTATCTTACACACTTGCAATGTCTGCACAATTTTCTGTAAAACTTCTGATTAATTCCTATGAGACATTTTTAACATATATTTTCTATGCTACCATAACCTCATCCAAAAAAGACTTACCATTTATTGTATGACTATGATGTGCCAAACATTCCTATAGTCAACATACATTTATTGGGCACCTACTACACATCAGGTATTGAAAATTTAGAGGGAGGGAGGCAAACCACAAGAGACTCTAAAATACAGAGAACAAACTGAGGGTAGACGGGGGTGGGGGAGAAGGAAAATGGGTGATGGGCATTGAGGAGGGCACTTGTTGGGATGAGCACTGGGTATTGTATGGAAGCCAATTGGACAATAAATTATATTTTAAAAAAAAGAAAATTTAGTCGTGATAAACACAGATAGAGTCCTTGTCTTTCTGGAGAAAAATGATCTCTAGTGGGGTGGAGGAGTAATCACTTAAAGAGATAAATAAGTGAACTCAGTAAAATCATATGGTGATGAATATTATTGAGAAAATAGAGTGTTGGGGCGCCTGGGTGGCTTAGTCGGTTAAGCGTCCGACTTTGGCTTAGGTCATGATCTTGTGGTTCGTGGGTTCGAGCCCTGCGTCGGGCTCTGTGCTGACTGCCAGCTCAGAGCCTGGAGCCTGTTTCAGTCTGTGACTCCCTCTCTCTCTGAAACTCCCCTGCTCACGCTGTTTCTCTCTCTCTCTCCTAGAAATAAGTAAAACATTAAAAAAAAAAAAAAAAAGAAAAGAAAAGAGAAAATAGAGTGTTATCTATAGAGTATCCTGTGATGGGTTTATTTTAAGGAAGACAGGTATGCTACCCTGAAGCTTTTCAGCAATTGCGAAGGAAAGATGGTATTTTCCCTATTTACATTTTTGAAGTAACAATGGAGTAACATCCTCTCATTTTCTACATGAGCAAATTGCCCAAGGTCATACACCTGGTAAATTCATTGTCTGAATTTAGAGGCTGAGTCCGGACCCAGTTCTCTGCCTTCTCTACTAGCCTACGTTTCCTCAGCGAACTCTCTAGAGTGTTTCCACTTCATACATCGTTCTGCAATAGCATTTTAAGATGAGGTAATACGCTAACAATTCTATCCAGCTCTCTCTGTAATTTTCACATTGCATCGAGCTATACTTCACAGTTGATTTACAAAGTGTAGACATGAGCAGTGACAGACTAAGTGGGATTATAGGTCTCGGGGCTATGCCGTTTGAGGAGGAGTTAGAAGACCACGGGTGCTGTACTTGCAGAATAAAAGACTGGGTGGGGGGCAGCGGGGGATACATGACAGCAGTGTCCAAACATGAAGGGAGGTCACATGAAAGAGGTGAGATTGTTTTTTATGACACCACTGCTGTACCAGAACCTCATAGCAATTACTATATGGTGGGGACTCTATGCACATTACATTAATTCTCATGACAATAGTACACGCAGATATTATTATTATCCAGAGTTTACCAAGGAGGTGACTGAGCCTAGGTAGGTTAAGTTATCTGCCCAAGATTAAAAGGTAGAGCTGAAGTTCCCACTTGTCATCTGGCATTATCACCTACCCCTAAAACACAGTTGGGTTGAAAGATTAGCTCTTTAGACAAATGTGGCTCTGATTAATTCAAGATGGGTGGATTATGATAAAAAAAAAAAAAATCTCACCAGCCTAGGAGGATGGAGGGCATTATGTGGTGAAGAGGTTGGTTAATCTCTTTCCTGTTCTCTTTGGGAAGATTACACATCCACTCAAACTGAAGGAATAGTCAACTAAAGAGTAAAATGCAAAAATATCAGTGTGTTGGCTACATCTTACATCACTTAATAAGGTATTATTAGTGACAGACAAAATCCAATTCAAGATGCCCAATAAATTATTAATCAATTAAGAGAATTTTGCCTGAGTCCCTGGGCAATTGGATTATGTATAATCATGCATCTTATTTATCTGCAGAATATGGATTTTCTGGAGCCCTCCATTCTTAGAACAAATTTTGCTTTAAAAGTCAGAATATAAGAGTCTAAAACATGGAACAAATGTTATTAGCAGTAGCTAGATAAATCTTGAGGCCGTTGCCTCCACATCACAGCTGTCACTAGAATCCTCTTGCTAGAAAATCTGACCATATCTAACATTGTTTCTTCCATCGATTTCCTGAGACCAAGATTTTCAAGTGGAAAGCAAGAAGAAAGGAAGAATTTGCTAGGAAACCAGCCCCATAGCTGACTATGCTCCAAGAATGTTTTAATAAGATTTCTCTCATTACTGTTAATACTTACAGTCCTCATAGATGCTATCAACCAACAGCCAAACTCAGGAGTTGTTTTCTCAGAAAATCTTCAAGACTCTGGAACAACGTCCCCTAATTTCTTGGACTCTACTGCAAGCCCCAATGCCAAGTAGCATCTCCCAAAACAAACAGATGAAGGTGTGATCATACTACCTCTCTTAGGGGTCACACTGAATGCAATTGAACATACAAAATCTTTCTCAAGTTCACCACCTCGAGTAGTTGGATTGGATTAACCACGGCGTCAAGGAAGTTAGTCAATAAATAGATGTACATGAGATTAGCTTGTTTTGTCTAGCACAGAACCCAACATGCTATGATCATGAAAACAGTATATGGTGCTCTCACTTCCCCCTTTCTTTATATTGGAAATTTTATTACATTTACACTATTTTCCTTTTGCCATTATTTTCCATGTGTGTTTGAAGTGGTTAAGGCTATCATTTATTCTATAGACTATAAGAACATAAGGAATCTCACCTCAATGGAAACACTCCTAGGGGTTTTGAATTTATATCTCCTCCAGACAAACCAATCGAATATGTTTTTGGATTATCTCTCTTTGAAGCTGTGTGTGTTTGGATAATAATTATGTGGAAGCAATATTTGGGACATGGTGTGTTTGTGAGAGAGAGAGAGTGAGAGAGAGAGAATATACATACCTGTGAGAGATTTAAGAATCTAAATCTTACTTAGGAATCAGTTTAATAAACTACCCTGATAGAAAACTGCCAATGGACAAGGATTTTTTTTAATTAAAAATTTTTTAATGTTTTATTTATTTATTTATTTTGGAGGCAGGGGCAGAGTACACTTGGGGTATGGACAGAGAGAGAGGGAGACACAGAATCCGTAGCAGGCTCCAAACTCAGAGCTGTCAGCACAGAGCCTGATGCAGGGCTTGAACTCACTAAGCTTTGAGATCATGACCTGAGCTGAAGTCAGACGCTTAGCCAACTGAACGACCCAGGCTCCCCAGACAAGGATTTTTAAATGCAGCCAGACTCCATTAGCAGCAAATAAAAAGATATAATATAAATACAAAGATAAATATGTGATTCTGTTTTTTAAATTTAAAGTAATAAAAGGAAATTCAAGCAAAGACAAATATTAAAATAGTTGTAATATCAAAAGTGAACATGCAGACACATTTCCAAAGAGTGTGCAAAATAAGTTAGTTATTTAAATGTAGGGACGCCTGGGTGGCTCAGTCTGTTAAGCGTACTGCTTCGGCTCAGGTCATGATCTCGCGGTTCGTGGGTTCCAGCCCCGCATCGCCTCTGTGCTGACATCTCAGAGCCTGGAACCTGTTTCGGATTCTGTGTCTCCCTCTCTCTCTGACCCTCCCCTGCTCACTCTCTCTCTCTCTCTCAGAAATAAATAAAACATTAAAAAAATTTAAATGTATTTGATTCGGCCAAAGAGAAACAATTTTTCATCCTTAGAAACAGCATTGAGCACTTCGAAAACAATACTCAGACTCAAAGGACAAGTACATTTTAAACATCACCCTCTATCATACTTTTTCAGTTACTGATGGGGAGAGGCTTCAGAACTAGCCCAGTCCTTCCAGTACGATACTGAGATTAAGTACTCTACCTCCAGAGTCACGTTTTTCAAACAGCAGCAGGTGGGAATCACTTACTAATGTGCTTGTTAAATATATAGAGTCCCAAGACCCTCTCTGAAGTGGGGTCTATGTTGAAAATGGACCTCTGACCATTCTTATGCACATGAAATTTTGAGGAACGCTGTTCTACCAAAGACTACTGACATCAGCCAGGTTAGTCTCCACACACGGTAACAGAATGAGTAGAAGATTTAAGATGATCTTCTACAGTTTCCTCAACTGTTCTTGGCCTCAGCCTCCTCAGATGCAAATGAGCCTGAAGGGCCCCGGAGAGATGTATGGTGGCTCTATGATTCTAGATGCTCAGGGCACAAATGTAGGGCCACACATTTGCAGAAACTCCAAAGGATTAGTGACCACCAGTTTCACTCCTGTGCAGAGAGAGCTATGCTGAGTTGTTAAAGTTATTACTGGTATATGTCTTAGTACTGTCCAACAGAGCTTAAAAATTTAATGAAAGTAAATCTCCCTAATGACTGCTCTAGTGTTTTTATGTGTATGTTCCACTAATTTATCAGTTTGTTTCCTTAAAGAAAAAGTGGTTTAATTACCCATAACAACCCTACATCATTTCAGAAACTTTAGAATATATTTCTTTCTTTATATTTTAGTATGTGTTTATAAAACTTTGGGGTTTTTTTTCTTGTATATTAGGGAAACAAATGGGCAAAGCTCAGGAAGATGGATTGCAAGCTGTAATTTAATCTCAAGGTACTATTGATATCATAAACATCATCACTATGTACAGATTGAATTACAACTGTGTAATCAATCTTTCTCCCTATTATCTGCCACAGAACAAATGATGGCAGGGGCCTACGTCAGGGAGTGTATCAGCAACAAGACTGACAAATGCATGTAAAGTACTTAGGAAACTTCCCGAAATGAAGGACCACTTACTAGTAAAAATAAATGAATTCAGGACTTTTCTTATTACAATTGGGGCTAAACCCATCAGTTTTCTTTATGAAGACAAGGAAAGAACTTCGGAACGGGTCCTCCTAGAACTTCTACTTGAATGAAATAATGTCTAAACTTGACATTCTGTGAAGCTTTAAAACTCACACTCAGTACTTGCTTAAAGAGGGCTGTGTGATCTGGCCTTTTCTGCAGTCACATAAGCTAAACCACAGTAAAAATAAATGATTCTTTGTTTTATAGAGTGAGTCAAACAAAATAAGATATTACCTTTGAATCATGATTTATAAGCTATTAAAAGCCCTTATGGGCTTTAGCCTATTACCAGATTTTTGAAAATATTAATTTGCAAATAATAGTGTAGGCATCTTATATATCAGACTGTGGGAATAAAGAGAATGTACTTCTGTATATAAGGACAGGTACATAGATATATGAGCTCCAGATCTGAAAGTCAGATTCTGAAGGTATCCAAGGCTTTTTCTAGCACATCACTTCTTACTTTATAATCACCATAGAATTATTCTTTGAAGAATCTCTTTGCATTGTATATTTATAATTATTAATGTGCGCCCTTTAAAGAACACAGTAATTTCTTAAGATGAAGTATATTCCCCAGTACTGTGTAATTGGAATTGAATGCAGTTTTCAAACAGCCCTGAAAGATTTGGTGAGATGAAATAAAATCAGAGCAATTGTTAAAAATAATTACTTCTGAAGTAAACAAACAAACAAAGCAAAACTTAAAAGTGGGAAGAGAGTGTGAGGTCCACATGGGTTACTTTGTGCCCAAATGGCATTATGAACTAGTAAACTATGAGCAGGAAGATATAATTACAAACCCTCTTACAAAGGATTTATCTTCTAGATGTGTATGCTTTTCCCATAAACTGGAGCATCACCTTTTTTTTTTTTTTAAGTTACTAGACAGTGTTGATCAAGCATTGTATAATAATCCCTGGAAATATGCTATGTTAGGTAAATATATTTGAATAGAGAAAAAGGTAGTTTGAAGTTCCCTCCTAAGCAAATATCATAATAAATGCTTATAATATCTAGCTAAGGAGTTTTAGTGTCTTCCATGTGTCAGGCACTATTTAAAGGGCTCTAAATTTTAACTTATATAACAGAACAACCATATGAGATGGCTTCTCAGGTATTCCCATTTTATAGACGAGAATGAGGTACAGATAAATCAGGGAACTTGCTCACAGTCACACAGACGATATGTCTCAGCTGGGATCTGAATGCATAAATATGACTGTAGAGCTCGTACCATCCGCCATGATGTTCCACATCTCACGAGCTGAGATTAATACCACTTCTTATATACAGATCCACAAATCAAATGCCTCCATCCCTCAGGGCCATGGGGTATACTGGATATTTTCTGATCATTCCCCAAAACATGCTCTGAGACTTGAATTGTTTCTAATTTAAGTGTTGTATTATCAGAGTTTCCCCGGAGAAACAGAGCCAAAAGATTTTTTCTTCGCCATTTTTTATCCTCGGTTCTTAGTTTTTATTAATTTATTTGTGTGGGGTTTATCCCGCTTGAACAGATCTCTGAGCTACTTTGGATTTGTGGCTTGACATGTTTCATTATATTTGCAATTTCTGTGCCATTACCTTTTCAATATGTTTCCTGTACATTCTCTTTTCCTTCTCCTTCTGGGACGTAAATTTGCTTATATGCTAGACCTTTTCGTATCATTGCCACACTCTGGGTGTCTCTGGTCTCTGCTGTGCTATTTTTTCCCCTCTTTGGGTCTTGGTTTGGATATTTTTCTTGATTTAGTTTTAAGTTTACTGATTCCTGTTTCGGCTAGGTCAAGTCTGCCGGTGAAACTGCCAAGGAAACTCTCCATGTCTAGCATTTCACTCCATATTTTCTTATAATTCCTACTTCTCTGCTGATATTCTTCATCCATTCCTGTATGTTGTCCATCTGGTGCCACTAGGTTATTTAATACACTTGCAATATTCATACTTCCCTGTCTGAGAGTTTCAACATCGAGGGTCATTTCCACAGCTGGGTCTGTTCACTGTTTTGTTTTCACAATGAGTTGTTTTTCCTTGCCTTCTTTTGGTATGTCTCATAATTTTTGACTGAATATTGAAAACCACGTCAAGAACATCAGTGACCAAAGTAAACAGAAGTGCCCAGAAATGAGCACGCTTCTTCATTTTCACGGCGATGCTTTAAGGTGGTCAGGATCCCGGCTAGACTTGGTGTTCCTCGCACACTGGGTGTGCTCAGCGCATGGGCACGTCCAGGCTCCTCCAACAGTGGGCTAACGCTGTGCGGTGCTGAGGGCACTGGCTGTGACCCTGAGTGCGTTTCTAAGCACTTCTGCCGCAGCTGTTAGCATTTTCTGCTCATCTGCCCTCCCGGGAGGTTCTTTTCCTCAGTGTTCCTATCCACCTTCCATCTGAGGACTTCTGGAGAGTCCCTGCTGCAGGATCCAGCTTCCTGGCGGGAGGCCCAGGCATCTCAGCTGCCCGCTCCCTCAGCCAGTAGAAGGTTTGATTGTTTTTTCCCCTTACTCCAGCCAGGAAGGTTCAAAACCTTTCCTGCTTCTCCCCAGGGGTAGAGAAACGTGTTCTTCCTCCAGCCAGACCTTGTTACTTGTGATCTCTGGTCAAGAGCCTTTCTCTCTTTCTTTGATAGAAGAGCAGCTCAGGGAAGTTGGTGGGCTTTATTCCCTCTCGCTGCTAAACTTGGAACACTGGGATTTGCTCCTCCTCCCTCAGCATCTTGAGTCTTTTGCTTCCCAAGAGGGAAAATAATAGTCAGGGAAAGCAGACATGTGCCTTTCCCACAGTGAGGTCAATTCCTGCACGTTTTCATTTGGCTCCCCCACCCACAGTGATACGCCTAAGTGTCCGTGGGGTCTGACAGCAGGTGGGATTCCCCAGGGGTCTGGAGTTTCCATGTTTCTAAAGGCCTTACTGTAGCCCACACTCAGCCTATAGCAATTTACCCCGAATGTAGGCACGTTCTTCCCCATGCCTGTGGTGACCACCACTTCCTCCCAAGCACTGACCTTTGCAGGCTCCAGATCATGGGTCCTGTCTGTCTTTATGGCAATCTGTCTTCTCTTGAATTCCAGGCTATTTGGTTGCTCTACCTCAGTGTTCTGATAGGAACAAGAACAGTTAAGATTTCTTATCATCAGGGTAGGAGAAATGCTTCTCCTATCTTTATATGTCTTAAGCAGAAAGTGCATCTCAAGGCTTTGTATTTTAAGGAGACAAACATCAGGTAAATAGTCAAACTCTGTCATTTTCCAAGCTTTGCCACATTCATGAATCTTAAGAATGAAGGTAATAAACTTTAGAATGAGGATTTTGTGTGCTATGTTAATAGAATAAATGAAAAATGTTAAGATAAATGAGTGACATAGACAAAATCCTTCTTAAAACTAAAGTATACCTTTACTTAAAAAAAAAAAAACAAATAACTTTATCCATACATCCTAAACTTTTAACCATATTTATTGGCTCTCCGTTCGCTCTCCATTACATGTTTCCTCCACAGACCCACCTAAGCTGTAACTGAACAATGTGGCAATAAATCACCCAGGTCAGAGCTTAAAATATTTACTCCTAAGATTTCTGTGTCACAGTAGAAATAAATTTCGACCTAGTTAGCTGAGGAAGATAGATACATTATTATATGAAAATTTATGTCTTCTTATTTTTGACCTTTAAATATCTTTATCTGTCCATTTATTCTTTTCTTAACCATCTAAAAAATGCACTTTACACTTCATTAAACTATACATTAGGATTTATGAGGTTCAGAATTAAGGTGACATTATTATGAATAAAAAGATGAAAGCATAATTATGGCATAATTACCGACTATTAAAACACAACCTAAACAGCTATGTAAATAAACATCACCCTCGTTTCCCATTTCTGTTGAAGGGCAGCTTTATTAATATGTTTTCTCTTTTAAAGAACTATTCTTTTCAGGTTTGAACTCGGTTTTTTTGGGAACAAATTATGATCATTTTAATCTTGTGGTAAGTACATGTGCTAAGTATAATCTGGGGATAAGAGGAAGTTTACATAAATTATGATGCTTTATGGCATTAGTGACGGGTTCCTACAGGGGATGTAAGGCACATACCCTCATGTCTCCTAATACGGCTAGTTCATTCTTCCCTTTCCCCCTCCTTACAAAATTAGCTAGCAGAGAGCAGGCCCATAGCAGGAAAGAATGGTTGTTCCTACTCAAAACTGCTAATTTCATTCTAATCAATCAAATAGATCCTCTGATCTTTACATTAGTAATGCCCAATTAGCAGGGCCGAGAGTAGAAGAAAAATTGGCAATTCCAAGCCACTCGCAGTAAAGTCATTTAATCTCATTTGTTAGCGGTTTTGCCATCCTACAGCAAAACCGCTAAATTGGAAGTTCGTATGTGGCAAACAGGTGAGTCTGGGGCCCTCAGTCTCGGAAGCCAGGTATGTTACTTAAGATCATATAAACTTCTTACTGCCAAGGACAATGATTTGTCTGATCACCCAAAGCAGTGCCTGTACAAAGTTGGAATTCAATACAAGTTCATTCAGTGAATGTATTAATAATATGATGCCCTGAATCTTCCATGCAAAAGTTAAGGGTGTTAATATTGTGTCCTGTTTTTTAAATTACCCATTCATCATTCATAGATAATGCTCTATTGTGTGACAACCTGTAAGGTGCTGAAAAACCCTAATTAATTCTGAGTTTGATGCATATTTGTATAAAACTGCATTTCTTAGTCACACCCTCAGCCCAGACATCTGAGCCAGCATTGCCATTGTGAGTAAATGTTAATTCTACTCTCTTATGTCCTATTTTCAGATGACGTTCCTCAAGAGAGTGTGGCTGGGCTCACAACACTCTAGCTCAACAGAAAGCCCATGGTTGATTTCATTGAAATGTGGCATATCACACGTAAATAACTTTCTCGAGTTGAAAACAACAACAGAAAAGTTCTTGAAAAGCAATTTCAAAAAGGAAGCAGTCAAGAGGTTACTAAACTATACCTCTGAATGGATTTTTTTTTTTTTTTTTTTTTGCTGTGAAGTTTATTGCAAAATCCTCACATGATATACTTCAATCCTTCCCAATGACATGAGTTGTCAGTTGGCATGTAATCTACTAAAGCGGGACCCTTTTCTGAGGGAATAAGAAAAAATAAAAGAGAAATAGTTTTTATTTAATCCTACTAACCAAGGCTGCGATAAGCTGATAAAAAGGGGGAGAAATTGAATTTCTCAGAAATGATCTAGTAATAAATGGGTCACAATGGGGTGGAAAAAGGGAAAAAAGACAATACCATTCTTCTTTAAAAATGGGAAGCACACAGAAATTCTGCAGGAATTGTTAAACAAAAGGTACCCACTTTCTAGTCTTGCTGCAAATTTCCATTTGCAGAAAGTTCAAATATTGAACTTGATTCTCTGAATGAAAGTTATGATTTCCAGATAAAATTTACAAGCCATTTTCTCATGAAAAGAGACAAAATCCTTCAATTTCTATGCCAATTCCCTCACTGGGTAGGAAGTGACATCCCTTATTTACGTGAGACTTAAAAAATCATGCTTCTTAGTAAAGAATATTCATCTTTCATTACCTAGTTGTTTTTAAGACATAAAGGACATCTCTTTTCATAAAAGAATAACTAATTAGATGTATGCCAGAGGTATTTTTCCATAAATATGCTGCTAAGTATTTTCTACCTCATATAATATGCATTCAAGTTATTTTGTAGACACAATTTATTTTAAAAAGGAAGTCCCAGCTGGAATTCATAATTGTTTGCTAGTAAAATGAAAAGTTTCATGTTGCTGAAAATTTACCTAAGCAGTTACTTCAAAAGTCAAAGGAATAATTATCCAAAGATTAAATAACTCATAAGTGTCTCACGGTGAATACAAGAGTGAATGAAATGCCTTGTCCTCTGTGGTTCTACAGCCTAATTAGAATAGATAAGATGACAACAGATTATATATAATATATATATATACATATATACAGTAAAACATATATACACCAATGTAACAACATATAGTTTCATACTTAGTAATATATTTATGATAAAGTACTGTCATCCGAACATTTAATGTTATTGAATTTATTTAAATTCAAATTGCACTTCACAACTCAGTACATTTATTTTTTCCAGCTTTATGGAAATGTAATTGACAAATAAAAATTATATGCATTTAAGGTGTATAACATAATGTTTTGAAATAAGGATGCATTCTGAAGTAATAACCATCAAGAGCTAATTAACATATCCATCACTTCACGCAACTTTTATTTTCTTCCTCCCTTCTCCTTCCTCTTTTCCTTCTCCCTCTCTCCCTTCCTTCTTTCCTTCCTTCCAGGGTGAGAACACTTTAGATCTACCCACTTAGCAAATTTCAAGCATACAATACAGTATTGTCAACTTGTTGCCATGGTAGATTTTCTTTCTCCAGAGTTCATTTATGTTGCATAACTGAAATGCTGTACCCCGTAACCAACATGTGCCTATTTCCCCCACCCCTCTGCTCCTGGCGACCACCATTCTACTCTCTACCTCCACAAATCTGACTATTTTAGATCCACATACAAATGAGATTGTGCACCATTTATCTCTCTGACTTGTCGCTTGGCTCATGTCCTCCAGGTCGATCTATGTTACCAGTGGCAGGGTTTCCTTCTTTTTTCTAGGGTTGAATACTATCCCATTACATATACATGTTCTTTATCCAGCCATCTATCTATGGACTTTTAGGTTGTTTCCATATATATTCCATAGTAAACAATGCTTCAATGAACAAGAGAGTGCAGATATCTCATCAAGATCTTGATTTCATTTCCTTTGAATATATACCCAGAAGTAGGATTTCTGGATCATATGGTTGTTCTATTTTTAATTTTTTGAAAAAAAATCCCCCATACTGTTTTATGTAATGGCTGCACCAATTTACATTCCTACCAACCGTGCACAAGGGTTTCTTTCTCCATATGCTTATTATCCTTTGTCTTTCTGGGAATAGCCATTCTAACAGGTGTGAGATGATATCTCACTTTGGTTTTGATTTGCATTTTCTAGATGATTACTGATGCTGAGAACTTTTTAATATACCTGTTGACCATCTGTATATCTTCTTTGGTGAATTGTCTACTCATTTTCTTTAATAAAAGTCCTGATATATTGGTTTGCAGTTCAAAAAAAATGCTCTAATACTTTAGCCTCGTGCCTGTCAGAGGATGTTAACATTGACTATCAAAGTTGAAATACTAAGAAATGTCTTTGTGACCAAATAACTGTTTCTGTTTAACCTTTCTTTCTACCCTCAATTATATTCGTGGCAATTAATTTTCACACTCTTTAACAATAATGATGTCCATATTAAAACACCCAAAACAAGAAAACCTGTACACTGAAAATACATATTTCAATGTTTTCTCCAAATTCATAAGTAGATGAATATTAGCTAAAAATCATATTAAAAACTCATACATCTTAAAGAATAAGAAGTGAAAATTATGTTCATTATCTTAACTGTAAAACACCACATTTTAGGTTCTTATGTGAGGTTCTTCAGGCTTTAGGTAAACAAAATTAACATGCCCAGCTCTTCATTTCTTTAGTTCTGGCTACTTTGGCTGTCTGAGTGGGATCCTTTGATGTTGCAGGAATGTAACTTTCAGATGTGACTCTGATATGGACTTGGGACCTCTATCTTCAAGAATCCCATTAACACACACACACACACACACACTCACACACACACACACACACACACACGCCCCCCCCCACACACACACACACTTCAGAAACTGAAAATGCTAAAAAAGAAGAAATCACAATACCGCTTGGAAAGAATATTAAAGGCGATCATTTTATAACCCACACCTTCATTGTGTAAAATATTTTATTTTCCTAAATTTTGTCCATGAGAGTTTCCCAGCAGGCTCATGTGCAGCAAATCCTGAAAACTCTGCTAGATGCCCAGCCCCAGGATCATGTAAAGTTCTGGGAAAACGGAATGAAATCTTAGACTGCTCTAGATTGATGCAATGGCACAGGATAGGTCCTCTAGCATGGCTTCGGAGGAACTCAAGACCCAGACCGAAGTGAATCTCTTGGTAGATTTCTGGCTTCCACTGGATTATTTTAGGGGCGCCTGGGTGACTCAGTCAGCTAAGCATCCAACTTTGGTTTACGTTATGATCTCATAGCTCGTGAGTTCAAGCCCCGTGTCAGGCTCTGTGCTGACAGCTGGGAGCCTGGAGACTGCTTTGAATTCTGTGTCTCCCTCTCTCTGCCCCTCCCCTCCTCGTTCTCTTTCTCTCTCTCTCTCTCAAAATTAAATAAATATTAAAAATGGGTTATTTTAGGTCTCTTAAAGAATACAATTATGCTATAAAGTCATTTTGCCACCTATACACACAGCTCAATAGTCACAGAAAGACTGGACCAGGTAGAAATCAAAAGATAATCCAAGTTTGTCTTTCTCATGTCTCACCTGTCTGTCTTCTCCCCCTTTTGCCTAAGATTTCAGTACAATTATGACTTCTTCCAGTACAGACTGAAACACCTTCTGGGTTTTTCCTCCACTAAGATGTAGACAACTTCAAGAGTCATCAGGTTCCCCACTTCAAAGGGACTAAAGCTGTTCTGCCAGTCAATATACTAGTAGTACATACTTCAATGTAATTTAACAATACAGAAATATATTTTGGAATCACCAGGGAATTCCAGTCCTCACCAAAATGAAAAGAAGCATAACGATAATTTGCCTCATACGAATTTTCTTTGGATAGTTTTATGGTAACAACCCAGACAAACTGTTACTATTATTACCATTGCTCCCACATTACAGACATAACAGACTAAGGCAGCTGATGTAAGTGGTTGGTATTATCTGTATAGTGAGTAGTGGAATACAGAATATAAACCTTAAATGTTTGACTGCGTGTGCTCTCCTAAAACTAGTTGATACTGTGTGCACATATGTGTCGATGTATACTTGATTTCATGTACGATTTTGCTTCCGTCCTCTTGTGGTCATTGATCCAATGTTCCGAATGTTCCTCATTCAATGGTCTATCGCTTTCTTCTCGGAACAGCTAAGATTAAACAAAGGAGGCTCAGTTAACTTTAAATTTCAGAATTACATATGAATACTTTTTTGGTAGAGCAATCACCCAAACATCAGATGGGCTTTCCGCACAATATTTCGACATATTTCTACAAAACATTAACCTGCAATTTTTTAAAATGTTTGTTTACTTCTTGAGAGAGACAGAGCGTGAGCAGGGCAGGGGCAGAGAGAAGGGGAGACACAGAATCTGAAACAGGCTCCAGGCTCTGAGCTGTCAGCACAGCTGACAATGCGGGGCTCGAACTCACGGAACCGTGAGATCGTGACCTGAGCCGAAGTCGGGATGCTAACCTACTGAGCCACCCAGGCTCCCCTAACCTGCAATTCTGATGAATTAGATGCCACATACTTATATTTGTCACATCTGGCCACCTTGCCTGAGGCACACCAAATTTTGGTCTCCTCAGGTGTAAGTCCAACCAATTCTTGCCCTACATTCACCCTTGTGTTGGGTATGTGACGTCAGAGGCGAAAGGTATTGCCCTGAGGCAACTGCCAGAGGTACACTGGGAATTTATCTTTCTATGATTGCTTTTCCTAATCTGAAGCAGGAATTGTATCTTTCCCTTTTAAACAATAAGAAGAACCAAGTAACTGGTGACAAGCATAACAAAATATGAGTTTCCCCGTAAACATCAGGGGTAGCAATGCGCACGTCTCCTTGAAGCTGTGTTTCATCCTGCCATGGTGCCAAATTCAATACCTCTTCCTACAGCCTGTGGTGAATGGATATGCTTGCCACCCATTACCTCTGACAGTTTTACCGTGCTTGATCAAATATTTAGTAAAAAGGACATCTGATTGTACCCATTTTTCATCAAGCTTGTAATATTTTTCTCTCTACTAAATGTGAGGGCAAATGGATACATGATGGGTAATTTCAACAACAGGCTGATATCCCTGAGGGCTCGATTCATATTAAAAATGTGGATAGATCAAAGCTCAAGAATATGTCCTCAACCTTTCTGTTGGTGTGAATAGTTTTATTTACCAGCCCAGAAATAGTAAATGTAACCAAGAAATTGACATTATGCTTCATATTTATTTGTCCCCATGTCGCTTCTAATGCCCCTGTACCTATGTTTCATTTAATCCACAAACACATCCGAGTGATGTGGGTATCGGTCCATGGACAGCAGAGTTAATTTTATTCCTTAAATTAAGAAGGTCATACCCTCACAGGCCTGCTCAAGTTCTGTGGGGGTATTCACTTGGAAAAGGCCGGGGTTGCTGGACAAAGAAGAAGACAAGAAAAGCACCCCATAGAGTTAAACTTGTCGGCACCAGGGCGGCTCTGAGATGTGAGGCACATATGTACTTTTACTCCCTGTTAGTACATTAGGAGGAACGTGACACGGTGTCTCTTGCCTTGCATCTACCTCATTTAGGGTTATACGAAATTAGTAGTGGAATGTTAGAGAGTAAAAGGGCAAAATTAAGTCAAGACTGCATTTTTCAAGGCTTTCCTTTTTTAGAGCAGTTTCAGGGTTTAAAGAAAAATTGAGCGGAAGGTGTAGAGATTTCCCATGTATCTCCTGTCCCAACACATGCATAGTCTCCCCCATGGTCAACATCACTCACCAGCTAGGATATTTACTATGATGGACTGAACCTATAATGACACATTAGAACCACCCCAAATCTATAGCTTACCTTAGGGTTCACTTTCAGCGTTGCATATTCTATGGGTTTGGACAAAATGTGTAATGACGGGTAAACACCCTGATTATATAAAGAGTGCTTTTTCCCACTCTAGAAATCCTTTGTTCTCCGCTTATTCATCCTTCTCTGATACCCAGCCCTGGGACAGCTCTGTTCTTCTCACTGTCTTCATAGTTTTGCCTTTTCAGGAATGTCATATGGCTGAAATGAGACATTCTGTAGCCTTTACAAAGTGACTTCTTTCACTTACGAATATGCATTTAAAGATTCTCCCTTGTTCCTAATGGCTCGAGAGCTCATTTCTTTTTAGCACCAAATAATATTCCATTGTCAGCAAGTAGGATAGTTTATCCATTTACCTACTGATGACTATCTTTGTTGTTCACTACTTTAGTAATTGTGAATAAAGCTGCTATAAACATCTATGTGCAGGTTTTTGCATGGATGTACATTTTCAACTCCTTAGGTAAATACCAAGAAGCATGACTGTTACTGAACATAAGAGTATGTTTAGTTTTGTAAGAAACCATCAAACTGCCTTCCAAATTGGTTGCGCCATTTTGCATCCCCTCCCAGCAACGAATGAGAGTTTATGTTGCTGCACATCCTCACCAGCATCTGATGTTGTCAGTGTTCTGGATTTTGAACATTTTAATAGGTGTGTAGTGGTCTCTCTTTGTTTTAATCTACATTCCCCTAATGGTATATTATGTGGAGCATCTTTTCATTTGCTATGTGCCATCTGTCTATCTTCCTTAGTGAGGTGTCTGTTAATTTTTGGCTAATTTTTTAGTCAGGTTGTTTATCTTCTCATTGTTGAGTATTAAGAGATCTTTGTATATTTTGGATAGCAGTTCTTAGTACGATGTGTCTTTTGGAAATACTTTTTCCCAGTCTTTGGCTTATTTTCTCATTCTCTTGATATTGCCTTTCCTGATAAATAAGCAGCCATCTTCTCCACATAAACTCATATGGCAGAAGGAGTAAGGGATCTCTCTGGGGTCACTTTTATAAGGGTATGAATCCCATTCATGACGGCTCTTTCTTTTTCACCTAATCACCTCCCAAAGGCTCCACCATTACATGAAGCATTAGGCTTTGAAATAACTGCAGAATGGCACAGGTATTGACATTCTTTCTTAAATGGTATTATGTACCCCAACCTGTCTTTCTCCAGTCAAACCAGCCAAAGTTCCAATAATGGCTCTCCCAGTGTCTGCCAGTAGACACCTTGCATTTCCTTCATTTTATGCTCTGTGTAAGTCTATATCTCTGTGGCTGTTGCCTGAAAGGTATTGGTATATCCCATCAACTCAGGAAAAAAATTCAGTATTAGTCATTACAGTGTGGTGAACCTGAGACTTATGGCCAGCTTAACTAGAAAGTCCTCCCACCCAGGGAGAAGACAGCAGCAACCAAGGCATAATTTGAGTGGCAGTCTTTAAACTCCTTTGGGGCTGTATAAACTGTAAGTATCTCCTTAATTTCTCCAAATAGCGAATACACTGAAACACCATTTATTGCCAGGTTGACCATCCACTTTGATCAACGTGTTTCCGCTGATACCAATGAAATTTCTACAAATCCCATTAATCAGCTTACAGACCTCAGTCTGTGTTTTCCAGAAAGCTATGTCTTTGTCACCATCCTTTCCAATGTAAATTGCACTAGGATAATTTGCTATTTAAATGAATTCTACAGTAGGGTTTTGGTAAAACCATCTTTCTAATTTCCTACTACTTTGGGTATACCTGTTTGTGGTTTTGTTTTTCTCTGTATCAGGGCTACATAAACTTGAAATATATCTGTAGATGTTCTTAAAGATCATCCCTGCAAGTTGAAAGAAGGTATCTCATAACTTTGAGAATTGTGTCACATGAAACGCATCTTATCATGTTGACTTCTCAAAAAGAAAATGGTATAAAACTCTTGTCTTGCCATATGTCAAAAGTGAGGTACATTTGGAGCCATTATCAATATTATCATAAGTAATGTATTGTTCTTAACATACTGGGTGAATAGGATGACTGTTGAGGTGTCATTCTGCAGCCAACTCGATGTCCTATTTTGTAGGTGCTGACTGCCGAAAAGAACATTGGTGAGCTCTGTCCTCAGAGTGGGGACACTTTATCAAAGATGACACAGCACAGTATGAGATGCTGAGAAGCATTAGGAGAGGATAGAAATGTACTTTCGACTCCTCATTCGGCCACTGCTTCTTTGGGATATAATCTGCTTCTCCCTCTTCAGCTTGCTTTCCTAAATGAGACTTGGAGTAAACACAGGGGCTTTCAGGGTGTGGCTCATCCAAAATGAGTTAGTGCTCTTCTGTTGAAGTGGTTGTGGGAGTGAGGAAAAAGTGCGGGAACAAGATGTTCTGAAGATCATTTCCTTCCATCGCCTTTGGCTCAGTTTGCCATAACTCTCTGTGCGTGAGAGATGATTTTAGATCTGTTATAAATGTCCATGCTTTAGTTAAATGTGAGCTGGTGGGGTCTCTGTCTCTTTTGTGACATCACTGTGTGATATGTGTGCCCCTCACCCCAGCTGATTACAGTCTGGAGGAGAGAGTAATAGAAACTGCCTACGCTTTCCATTTATTTTGTGAAGTTGTGTTCAAGTGAGACATGAGATTAGCTAAAGATCTCCTTTCTGTCTTCTTTATGAACATATCATCATTTGAAATAAAAAGCAATTGAATAATAAAAATGATACTTTAAGAATACTAGAAAGCTGAGGCAGCTAGTCATCTTTACAGACAGGAAATAACATTATCATTGTGTTGTTGGCTTCTAAAAGTGCAGCCTACCTGCAAAAAGCAGTCTGCAGCAATAGAAAGGTATGAATGATGTTTACATCAGAAGGGTGGACATTGTAATCCTCCCTGGGCCTTTCAAACTATGAAGCCGCCTATGTCGAAGGTCCCATTATTTGTGTTTATAGCTGTGAGTGATGGCTGTAGATTAGGGGTATGGTTATTGCATCAAGCATGTTCTATTTGGAGACATTGAAGACCTTTGTGAAGAATGTATACTTTGCGCTAGGCATTCTCAAATTGACAGTTTGGTGGTGGGGCTGGGGGTCAGGGAGCTCAAGTCAGAATCACCTGGGGATATCTTTAAAAAATTACACATGCCCAGTCTTGACTACAGACCTTCAGAACCAGAATACCTGAAGGTGAACCTGGTCATATTTATTTTCAGATCATACCTCTCAACAAAGACTTGTTACAGTTGAGACAAACCATAGAAATGACCTTAAAATGTCATGTGTTGGAAATATAGTCAACATGTGCTTCAGTCAATGGTGAGCTAGGAAAAGTGGGAACAAGTATAAGTCTGGATGAAATGTATCAATCTTCTCAAAATCCCTACAAGCTGATAAGACAGAGATGAAGCACCAAGAAAATGTGAATAAGATGACAGCCACAGAGTGGAATGAGAACTCAAAGCAATTTTGTTGTGGAGCATTGGCCTGTGAGTGGAGGGTTTTGGTGACTTCATTGACTGGAGATGTTGAGTGAAAGCTCAGGTCAGACTTAAGAGGAAAATCTGGTAAATAGCATCCCCCTTCCATCTGACACCCAGAGGTACACATTTTGGGTAAGGGCAAACTGGATTAAACCACACGCTTTTACAGGTTTTTGAGGGGGTTTTTTTGGTATGCCTTGGAAAGTCTTGGAAAAACTCAAAACTTGAACATGGCTTGGGGTTGTCCTGAAATAATATCCCCAGGGAACCAATAGTAGTAAACTCAAAATACAAAGTACTATACTTTCATTGTGAGCCTCTTGTTATTTCTACAAATAGATCTTTTGTGATTTTATCCAACAGAATCAAAAATAGGCACATAAGTAACCTTTAAATATTCCGGCAAAAACAAAGAAACAGATTAACAAAGAATGTGTTAAGAGAAGTAAAAAGCGAGTTCAAATATATCTAAAGTGAAAATTATAGGAGATAATGCAGATTAAATACAGTTCAAGTTAAATGATAAGAAGTAATGCAAACCTCTAATGAAAACTCCTTATAGTAGTTTCAAAGCTTATTAGACATAGTTGAAAAAAGAATTCGTGAGACATAAGCTGGATCAAAAGGGATTTCCCAGGGAGCAAAGGGAAAGGCAAGATAATGTAAAAGGAAGGGAGAAGGGGGACAAACAGACAAGAGAATATCTGATACTATTTTATGGAAGTCCAAGGATGAATAAAAGAGAATATGGGAGCTTTGTTCTGAAGCCAGTGTGAAAGGGTCTACTTTAGACTGACGAAATTTGATTTGGTAGTATCTCTGGGTGAAAAACCAAAAAATTAAGAAGAAGGTGGCAAACAGCTAACTCCAAGTTACTTTAACTGCATGAAATTTAACAAGTACTGAATTAAAATACACACCACCGGGGCACCTTGGGGACTTAGTCAGTTAAGCGTCTGACTCTTGGTTTCGGCTCAGGTCATGGTCTTGTGGTTCATGGGTTAAAGCCCTGTGTGGGGCTTCACACCAACAGTGTGGAGCCTGCTTTGGATTCTCTCTCTCCCTCTCTCTCTCCTCATCCCCTGCTTGTGTGTTCTCTATCAAAGTAAACAAATAAACTTAAAAAAATACACACCACCATTAGTATCTAAGTTAGAAGCAGAGAAATGGAAAATGGAATGAGAGTTCTCAGTGTCTCATATTGTCCTGGGGGAGTGTACAGATATTGATTAATATTAAATTTTGAGAAGTCAAACAGCAGTCTATATTTTATGTAATAGAAATGAGAATGTATAAATTTCTTTTATTTTTTTAAAAATTTTTATTTATTTCTGAGAGGGAGAGAGACAGCATTAGCAGGGGAGGGTCAGAGAGAGAGGGCGACACAGAATTTGAAACAGGCTCCAGGCTCTGAGCTAGCTGTCTGCATGGAGCCCAATGCAGGGCTCGAACCCATGAACCGTGAGATCAAGACCTGAGCCAAAGTCAGCTGCTCAACCAACTGAGCCACCCAGGTGCCCTGAGAATGTATAACTTTCAAACAAGAAAGTGAATAAGTATAAATATAATAACTTTTTAAAAAGATGTAAAAGAAGGCAAGGAAGGAGAGAAACAAGATACATATAATAAGTAGTATATATTGGCTTTAAAACTCTTACTATAAATTATTTATAAGTGATCTCTCTAAAACAGAAGGATACAGACAGGCTAAAAGTAAAACAGTGAAACCAGACATGCCAAGAAAATGCCAAGCGAGAAAGCTAGTGTAGATAGATTCCTATCTGATAAACTGGCTTTAGGGTAAAAAGATTACTGGACATAAAAAATATGTCACTACATAATGAAAAAGGATTCATCTTCACCAGAAATATAAAGTAGTTTTAATACCATATTCTTCTAATCATATAGTCTCAGAATGGATCAAGTATAAATTTATAGAACAACAAGAGAAAAATAAACCACTCCTAAATCATGACTGGAGAGATTAACACACCTTCAAACTGAGGAAACCAGTGGAGAGAAACATTCAGTGAGGATACAGGTGTTTGAAACAATAAAGTCCACAAACATCTATGGAAAACCTGTGTGTTTCTCTAAGGCACGTGAAATATTTACAAATATCCACAGTATATAAAGTCCTGAATTACAGTATATTATTGGTTGACCCTCGTAACGAGGCTGCACCCCAGGTAATAGAGAAGAGGAAGAATAAGTACTGCTTTGTAAGCTTTTATAATGGTGATGTCATAGATGAATTGTTTAATATCAAAACATTTGTTGTCTTCAAAAGCTGGATGTGATTATAACCTGTTCCTCTTAACAGATGAAACATATTCTTCAGTAAGTATGACCCGTACTCCAAGCACACTTAGATGCCATGTTGCTGGGCTCTTCTGGTCATTCTCTCATCATGGAATATACACACATGCATACATGCACACACTCCTACATACACAAATACCCGTCCTCACTGTAAACATCACATGTTATAATCTGATCTTCTTATCTCAGACAACTATTAAGATCAGAGTTTTTCTCTATTTTTATCATAACGTGGTTTTCATGATCACAACATCTGATTGCTTCCTCGGGTGGCTCAACATCTAAGGAAAGATCTTACACGTTGGAGCTCTTTGCAAACATATTCTCAACACATTCCGTATTTGAATAATGGCTACTGATAACGATGCCCTTATAACACTGCCAATGGTGTTTCTCATTTGAAACTCTGATAGCGTCTGGCCCGTGTACAAATCCTGTGTGGAAGTCAGTAAGGACCTGCCAAAGAGATGAGGGCGTGAATCGCATTGACAGATGGTTGGGAGTGCAGTTTCAATTACAGAAAGCAAGGAACTAATGAATAGAGAGCATAAATAAAAGATTACTGGAAACAGGTATTTTATGCAGAAATTGTAGTTCTAATAATGGAGTAAACACACAAATATGAATAACCTAGATAATAATTCCAGCAAAAGCCTTTTTTTCCTTTGAAGCATACTTCTTAGTCTCATTTAGAATTTGAAACAGACATTTCCCCTTGGAAATTTCCATAGTCCAGCTCCAACAGGTCCAGGGGTCCCTGAAGGATGGACAGTGTCAGTGAGAGAGAGTGAGAGAACCACGAGAATCTTTCTGGTCACCATGCAGGCATCTCTGCCCTGACTGAGACTTAGATTTATTTATGGTTAAGTGTATGGGGAACAGCACAGAAATGGCATTTGCCTTAGACAATGATTTCTGATGACAAATTTCTTTGATATGTACAACTTTCCCAGAACATAGATTTGTAGAAGACTCCTACATAACCTTTATCAATAGTGATTGATGTAGGGGATTTAGATGCTTATCCGATGGGGAAAGAAGCTATCTTTAGCATTCAAATAGAAGACAATGTTTTTAGCATAGCAAAGGCAAAGTTAGTTTTTTGTGAGCAGGCAGAGGTCAATAGCCTGTTTGCTTAAGGGGAAGTATAAGAAAAGCAGGTTTTTTCAGGAAGCACATTTGCTCCCATAATCACAAAAGAAGAAATTCCTACAACAGGTTCCTTCACAAGGTGCAATCAGCATATCAAGGCCAGAAAAAAAGTCACTCCAAATATCAATCAACTAGGTGCCTTGGGGGTTAGTGCTCAAGCAGAAACAATGAAGTGGGGGTGGGTATAGGTTGTCATCTGACAGCGAGAGATCTTGCAAATTTGCCTTAACCTCATCAGGAGTTTTCTCAACTAGTGAGTTCAGAATGGTTCCCAACATATTTCTGTCCTGAAAGAGATTTCTTCTCCTTTTCTCTTCTTTTTTCTCTTCTTTTCTTTTTTCTTCTTTCTAAGAAATACTGGTAGTAGTTACTACTTTGAGTTAAATTCGTTTAGGTCAATACTCTCTTCCTTCCCTCCTTTTTTCTTCTTCTTTCATTATGTGTCACACTTAACCATTATAAACTTTATAGCCACTTGACTAATTGTTATGGTTTGATCCAAATATTCCTATACTCAAGAGTAGCTCCTTCTTTCTATTCATTAAAACCACACTTCTGTACAGGTAGAGAGAAGGAAAGCTGGGGGGTGAGTAGCCTTTGAGTTTAGTGTTTGAAACAGCTGAGGGGGAGATTTTCAAGGATAATATCATGGAAAGATTCTTCCATTAGTCTCCAAGGTCATGCATCGAGGAAACTGACCAAGCAGGCCAATTTTTCTGAGTCAGTAATAATCTCTCATTTCGCAAAACCAAGCTTTAAAAAACAAAAGTTTACAGATTGAGGATTTATAAAGTGGTGCCATGGGAGAGGCCGTGGGCTAAGGAAAGAGCGGAAGTTCTATACCAGAACATCAGGGTTTGAATTCGGTCTTCTAGATTTTATGTTTGGGGTAACCAATAACGTCAATGCACCTCAGTTTTTAAGTCTGTAAAAATTGTGATAACCTACAGGGGCACAAATCTACTCTGTGAATGACCAGTGGAGGGGCACCTGGGTGGCTCTGGGAGGTGAGTGTCTGACTTTGGCTCAGGCCATGAGCTCACAGTCCTGTGAGTTTGAGCCCCATCAGGCTTGCTACTCTTAGCGCATAGCTCACTTAGATTCTTCTCTCTCCGTCTCTCTCTCTGTCACTCCCTTGCCCATGCTCTGTCTCTCAAAAATAAATAAAACATTAAAAAAATAAAACGTTTAAAAAATGGTCAGTGGATATTTTTATGAGAGTGTTTCTGGTGACAAATTCCTTTTTCCTGTCAGTCAATCTTTCTTCGGTGCTCACTGCTGTCATTGTTCTTTGTATATACATCTAATGTTGCTTCTGTCTTTTGCTAAAACAAGGATAATGGTATCTACCACAAGGGGCCTCTGTGATGATTAAATGGGAAAAACTGTAAAGTTATTCCCCACGAGCCGGGCACGAGGCCAGTCACCAGCAGGTTCTAGAAACGGCCAGTGCTGCTGCTTCTAACCGTCCCATTATGGTCACATTTTTGTTATTTACACGTTCCCGTTTGTGCGTCTTGCCCTTTGAAAACAGGTATTATGTGTCATTCAAACATGTCTTATTTTGAGCCGCTGACCAATCTCAATTCTTAAAGTTACGGTTTATGGATTATTGTGTCCTGAGCAAGAATAACCTTCCCTAGGAAGGATCAGAATTGCTGGGACAGAATTCAGAGGATATAATCATTGGCAGGTCCCAGATCTGCTGACTGTTTCCAAGCCACATGGCGCATCTCCAGGCACCGTGCGGTTCAAGATGTTCAATATTTTAGCCACGCAGGAGAAGCGGGTGCCGAAATGATAGAGCCCAGTGCTTAATTGTTTTTACTCTCTCATTTGAATGCAGGCTGGGTTTCCAAGATAGACATCCTTTTATATCAACAAGGGGCAGATTTCATGGACAAAAATGAATGCTAAAACCACCACCTCAGAGAATCGTTACAGTGCTAATGTTTCATTGATGCTCGATGCTGTTTCCTATCAGCTGTGGAACATTTATGAAAGCATGGGGGGGGGGGGCATAATCTAATGTTCTGGAAGAATCTATCATCTTCTCCGGGGACAAGGTGCGAGTGGACACAGTAGATTTACTTTAAGCTACATACAAAGGCCAAGTGAGTCAGACTGCACTGAGAGGCAAGTTTTACCGAGAGGGTTCTTATTAAATATTGATACACAGAATGTAATCACAGATATTTTAGTTTGACTATAAATCACTCATATGAAGCCAAGCTGACCTACAATTCTAAGGTATTTCCTAGCAGGTAAAAAATTAATAAAATGCTTTAATAGCAAATTTAACAAGCATATCAGTGCTAAATTTTAAGGTAGAGTTATATATTTGATTGTGTTATGAACAGAAGCTCATATGTTAGCTCACACATGTATACGCATATCTTAATTTTTATATTATACCAGAATGATTCATTTTGCTACAAAAGAATGCATCTAGAAATTAGAAAAAGAAAGGAAGAAAGAAAGAAAAGAAAGAGGGAAGAGAAAAAAATAATTGCTTACAGAGTAAAATGAGAAAATAGGAGATACTACGCAGGATTTAATAGTATAGAGTTTTATTGTTCTAATTTGCTTAATGTTTACTTATTTGTTTTGAGAGAGAATGAGAGGGAGAGAGCACCAGGGAGGGGCAGAGAGAGAGAGAGAGAGAGAGAGAGAGAATCCCAAGCGGACCTCCCGCTCAGTGCAGAGCCTGATGTGAGGCTCGATACCATGATCATGATCATGACTTGATCCAACATCAAGAGTCAGGTGCACAACCAAGTCATCCACGTGCCCCAACATTATGGAATTTGAAATAAAGCTTATTTTTTAAGCTAATATATGTATATTCCACAAAGAGATATTCAGAAATATGCATATATCCCATAATGCATAAATTGATCATATGGAAGTATCAAGTCTCAAGAAACAGTACTTCTGTTTTGTTCCCTGTGTTAAAACGTTTTCCTTTTTTGTTAAAGATGAATGAACTGTTTTAGGATTTTTTTAACTCTAAATGATAATGTAAAACAATCTAACATGGGCCATCATGTCAGACTACACTAACAGGCTCAGATCTGTCCTTAAGTATTTGAAAAATTTAAAATGACCAAGGAGACATTGTTTGATGATTTGTAATTATAACTGATGCATTTTATTGAGGACCACAGTGCTTTATGAGCTTATTGAGATGCTTTTGTAATTATGCCCTCCCCAAATCCCCAAATCTGCCTGTGTTTTTTAAAATAAAATTTTTCTTTTCCCATTATCCTTAAAGATTTACTCTAGCAGAATGACTGTGGGGCTCGTAATGCACATTTTTAAGAAGCTAACCAGGTGATTATGGCCATCAACCCCAGTTTAAGGAATCATAGTTCAAATACAATGAAAACTGTTTTTTAAGTGCACACTCTATTTCTGTTAGCAGTGGAGTTTTATATGGTCCCTCCAGGAACAAGGATTCTCCAGTCACTTAATGGAACTGGGGGTTATCCAAACCCTTTCTAAATTTCTCCAAGTTTTACTTAGAGAAAACAAACAAACAAAAAAACGATGACAACAAAGAATGATGGATCCTCATTTCACAGACTCTGTATTTGTGAAATCACTTCCTTGAGAAAATTTATTTGTAGGCCCCCAATCAATAGTGGTGGTGCTTTGTGATCATTCTGTGGTGTGTACAGAGTAGTAAAAACGTTGAGTCACCCAACACACACATTCGCAGCAGTGAGTGCACAGAGCTACAGCCTACCTTTCTGTTTCAGCTCTTACGCTGTAAACACGTGTTCTGTTCTTCATTTCTTAGTGCTACTTTTTCTCACTTTTGTGTTTTTGGTTGGTGATATGCACTTAAAATGGCACCCAAATGTTCTGCACAAGTGATGTTTAGTGTCCCTAGGCTCAAGAAGGCTGGCATTTGTGAATCAACAATACTTATTAAAAAACTGTCTTTAAGCAGAAACGTATGTAAAACAAGTTTATATGTTGATTAATGGAGAAAATGTGAGCAGAAGCTCACAGGAACCTAGCCCTACATTTCTGTTGGGAGTGATGGGTCAGTGGTCTCTAATTTGGCATTTGTAATAACTTGAATGAGAACCCATTATATACATCACATAAATTTACCTCACATCTTAAATTAACCTAAGTATAATTTAATGGCTTGCTAGTGATTCTTAAAGACTCTTTGGGATTTAAAAAACACAGTCCAATGAGAAATGTATATAAAACTGTAACTGCACCTGAATAAATGTGTATTTTCATCTAAAACAATTGTGCATATATTACTTTCAATTCATCTTATTTATGAAAGAACAGATTTTATATTTATACATAGAGTAATAATAATCATTATCACAGAGTGTTAACAATATTTGTTGAAAATTGGTAGGGTTCAGGATAGTGTACAATGATGTAATAGATGTTTCCACTTAATCTTTGCCACAGTTGGGGACATTTTTATTAACTCCATTATACAGGTGAACACATTAAGACAAAGAGGTTTGGAGACTTGGCTCAGGGACACTGTTAGCGAAAGACAGATCTAAATTATATATGCATTATTTGTAAATATGCACATATACTAAACCAAGTAGATTAAACCCAGGGCACCTGGACAGCTCAGTTGACTAAGCATCCAACTCTGGATTTTGGCTCAGGTCATGATCTCATAGTTTGTGGGATTGAGCCTTGCATTGGGCTCTGTGCTGACAGTGTTGGAGCCTCTGGTTGGGATTCTTTCTCTCCCTATTTCTCTGTCTGTCCCCTGCTCATGCTTTCTCTCTCTCTCTCAAAATAAATAAATAACCTTAAATAAAACACACACATATTGGAATGTCTTATTCTGACAACAATTGGCATTGTTTGATGCCTGTCACCTCCAAATGAAATAGGATCTCTAATTTTCCTCTTTATCTTGGCTTCCTTAGGACCTTGCATAAAGCCTGGCAGATGAGCACTCCGTATAGAATCAAACTCATACTTGGGTGTGTGTTGCATGAAAAACAGAGCTCAATATTATACCTCATTGTCACAAAGATAAACAAATGCTAGGCGTATTATACAATGAGAAGAGTATTGAATCCTCTCTTTGGCAATAAATAACATTGTCAATGCTGGAATCAATCATTGAGTCAATCAGTCATGTATTTGATCTTTAAAATGGGACACTGTTATCTGTCCCTTACTGTATCTGTATCTTATTTCTACTCAGGATACACTATGAATATTAAATGACATACTGCTTGTAAAAACAATTTCAAAGGCTTAGAAGCATGAATTTTCCTCTTCCTCTTCCTCCTCTTCCTCCTCATCCTCCCCCAGCTCCTCCAATAACATCTATCATTTTGTCATTGCTTTGTTCAACATTTAGAGTTTAATGATTCCTAGAGGTGCCTGGGTGGCATGGTCGGTTGAGAATCTGACTCTTGATTTTGGCTCAGGTCATGGTCTCGTGTCTTGTGAGTTTGAGTCCCACTTCGGGCTCTGTGCTGACTGCATGGATCCTGTTTGTGATTCCCTCCTTCCCTCCCTCTCTGCCCCTCCCCTGCTCTCTGTCTCTCTGTTTCTCTCTGTCTCTGTCTCTCTCTCTTTCAAAAAATAAATAAACTGATGAAAGATTTTAAAACATAAGTAGAGGTTAATGATTCCTTTTTTGAATTAAGTTCAAGTGTAATTCAGTATATGTCAGATGTTTTTAGTGGTCTTGCATGAATTTATAGGAGTTGAACCATTTCAAAGAAATATCATTAAAATTAAAAGAGGAATTCCAGCGATTTTTATTTTATATGTTTTCTCTGTGTTAGTTTTAGCCTAATTTCTCATGTCATTTTTGATTACTTATCACTCAAAGCACATCTGAATTTAGCCTAATTACCTCTTTGATCAACCATCTCAAGAAGAGATTGAGATTTTCCTAACAGAGGACCTCCCTACATCAGAATGAAATATGTTAACAAAGAAAAGCAGTGGTATTTCATTGTTCTGTAAGTAGCAATCAATGAAATAAAAATTTTAATAGGGAGTTAACAAATTTTCTTTACAAATTCAAGTTGAGTTCATTAGATGACTCTTAAAATTCTGGCTTCATACTCCCCCAAAGCAGATAGTTTAGCTTTTCAAATGGCTGGTAGGGAAATTTAAGAGCTACATTTTAGATTAGAGCAATTTATTTCATTTTTATGATGTGATACATTTTAATGCTTGATAAGCTCAATGAGAAAAGAATCTTCTGTGAAGCAATAAATATTGATGTGTGTTGATTTACAACACTGTGCCCTGTCAGCTCTTTATGTTTTAGGTAAACAAATTTAAAATGCTAAAAAATTAAAGAAGGCTGAAGAATGTTACCTCTAAGTGTATGTATGTTTTAGTCCATAGACTTAGTGGCTTATAAACAACAGAAATTTATTTGTCACAGTTCCAGAGACTGTGACAATCTTAAGTCCAAGATTAAGGAGTCAGCAGCTCTGGTGTCTGCTGAGAACCCAGTTCTAGGTTCATACACGCCCCCCCCCCCCCTTCTCCATGCATCCTCAAATGGCAGACGGAGCAAGGGAGCTCTCTGGGGCCCCTTTGAAAAGGACACAGACTCCCTCATGACCTAATCACTTCTCAAAGGCCTCAACTCCTAATATAATCACGCTGGGGCTTAGTCTTGGGCATATGAATTTTGGGGAGATACATATATTCAGTCCATAGAAACATGGGATATTTAATCGTGCTTTTAATTTTAATCTTTATATTGGGTTGTAGATAACACCTATCTCATTTATTATCATTATCCTGCTCCTCACCTTACTTTTCCTGTGTGACCAGTGAGAAATTTACTGAGTTTGAAAATATTTTCCTGTCCCCAGCCAAAAAGTCCTTATTCTTCGCCATATCACTTGTTGAACACAAATTCTAAAATGGGAATTTGTAGGGCATGGTGGAGGATGTAAGTGTTCAGTGCCTCGGACAGTGGGGGTGATGGTGGTACTCCATTTCACAACATCGTCTTCTTACATCTGACATGGGACTTTACAGATGTACTTACTGATTTAATTGCATGTTTCCTCTTAGACCATTGCTCATCTAGTCTTCCCACTCACTGATGTGAATGGGAACCATCTGGCTGCATATCGATTTAGCCTATCTTTTGAGGACTGTCCACATTTCTGGTCACTTCTCTTCATGTAGCAGTGATGTTGTGCCTGGCTCATTATAGCGTTCTCAATCAGCACACAGATATTCTTCCATCTAACCTCGTAGAATTCAGTGTTTACCAATTTCAATCAAGTTTGGTTGCCTAATTCATTCATTCCATAAATTAATTCTGTTAGATAGTGACGGGTTAAGAAAATATAGGCCATGCCTTCCTATCCATTTCTTACGGATGGTTAGGGAAGAATAGGGAGCCACAGCACAGAGAGTAAGAAGCAGTTTCTCTTCTTGTAGAAAATACTAGTGACAAAACCAACTTGCTGAGAGGAAAGGTATACAGAGGAGAGGCTCTACTTTTCCTTCAGTTCCAAGGCAAGGGATACACGCTCTTCTCCTGTGCTGCTGCTTTGATTTCTTTTCTTCTGCTTTTGCTTTGACCACTTCTATTAGCTAGGTAGCATTTATTGAGGGCTTACTATGAGCCTGGGGTTTATCTTAGAACTAATAGGTATCTTCACATTTAATTCTCTAGAATGATCATTATGAAAGTGTGTTCCTGGACACACCAGCCATAATATCACTTGGGAACTTACTAGAAATGCAGATTTTGGGTCCAGACCCAGCCCTACTGTTGAAGAAACTCCAAGAGTGAGGTCCAACAGTATGTGTTTTCTCACCACCGAGGGGATTCAGAGGCACACAGTGAACCTTGAGAACCACTGGATTAAAAGATCGTTACGTTCCACTCCAATTCTGAGATACTTTGGTTCATTGCAGATGTAAATGATGAGGAGCTTAATATTTTAGTGAAGTTTTTTTAATGTTATCTCTATAATTGTCTTCAATATCTCTGGAATAGCTCTTAAGTACATCACAGAATGTGCAATCCCAGTAAACTCCAGCAAGAAACAGCTTCATTTTGCTTTTAGAGCTTTTGGAACCACTTAGCCTGATTGTATTTTTACTTCGGTGCAGCTGAGGTTTCATAAATATTCGTGGTGCTGACCTTTAGTTGCATAACAAGGAGAGGATACATTTTATTTTAAACCCTAATGTGGTCGCTTAGATTTCAGTTCAAGTTGTACTTTTGGGCTGGTGGTTTTAAGTAACTGAAATTCTTAGGTGTTTAATTGGGTTTTTAAACACGGCATCTAGTTAAGGGAATTCAAAAGAAAAGTGGACTCGAATTAAATTTTAGAATGCCCAGTTAAAATAATTTTTTGACGTGTTTCTTACTTAAAGTAGGGAAATGTAATCTGACTAATCCCACTAAAATATAAAAACAAAATCTGTTCACTCATTTAAGAAAAAAAATCCCAAAATGTTTTTATAAACAGATTTTTCAAGCAGAATTTTACATAAGAAAGTGAGTGGATTAAAAAAATAATAAAACTTCTTGTTGTTAGGCATTTTATTTATTTATTCTACGTTTATTTAGTTATTTTGAGAGAGAGAGGGAGAGAGGTCATGCAGGCATGAGAACATGGGAGGGGCAGAGAAAGAGAGAATCCTAAGGAAGACAACTCAAGACTCAATCTCACAAACCCCATGAGATCATGACCTGAGCCAAAATCAAGAGTCAGACACTTAACTGACTAACCTACCCAGGTGCCCTGTTAGACATTTTAAACTTCTGATTAAGTTTTGTTAGACTCATATTTCTGACTTTATTCATAGCTACACCTAAGTGAGATGCAATTAAAAACATAAAGGCTATTCCCCACCCTAACCCCCACCTTTGTCTTGGTTAGGACTGGGAAATGCTGAAAACAGGAAAGATTATGTTCTGAACAAAATGCAGAGCATATAGCAACCAGCAGAAAATGGGCTGCTTGTAGTTACTCTTATAATAACTGAGATGATCTCATCTTTAATAATTAGAAACATGGTAAAGAAAGCAATTCCGGGATTTTAGAAAACACTAATTTCAAGTTAAATGCTTTAATTAACTAAAATTAGTGATAATCAATAATTTAACTAATACCTCTTAGTTATGTTGGCAGATCTCTAAGAAAATATATTTACATATATTATGGCTTATTATAAAACTAGTAACATATCAGCAGTTTGACAAACATATAGAGTTAAAATATCCTCATGAAGTAATTAGTATAAGGGTAGCTTATTCTCACATATTTTAAGAGAACACTTAAAGATTTGGGAAAACAATGTCACAAAGCTCGGACATCCAAATGAAGCCACATCTGACTTCACAGTGAGCTCTATCTTCCTAAGATTTCACGTGGAGCTGTAAGTGGCCATGATCAATTTGAAATCTGATTAGAGCCTTTGGCAATGACACTTGTCTGGTATCTCACTGGCGCTCAGTCATTTGGACTTCAGGACGTCCCCCACTCCTGAAGGCTTTTTCCATTTTGAGTGCAATTTTTGTATGTCACTCAGCCCAGGTGCAAACACTTTGTCTCACCAAGGGGTAAATTAGGGCCCTCAGACCTGACATCCTCATCTCCAGTGGGTCATGATGTGGGAAAATGTTCAAGAATTTCCATTGTCGAAAAAGGACAGCACAGGACTTGAGGCCATGCCATTTTCCCCCATGATCTCAGCCACCTTCATGAATAGGTCACTGTCCTACAGTGGAGACTTAGAAGTCCCAATCTCTTACCTGGAAAGGCACCTGACAGCTGACAAGATGGCCTCTCTCATTGATGAGACAGCCCAGCCTGCCCTGTCCAGCGGTTCTCCTAACACTACTACAGCCATGTGTTATAAAATGGATGCAGTTCTGAAGGCCTGGGGCTGTGGCTCCGCTTTCCCAGGGCTCTCACTCCTAGATTTATGAGAGGACGCCTTAACACAGAGGCTATTAGGTCCGATCTTTGGGCCTTTATTGCCACTTTGATTTCCAGTGGAGGTTTTTCCATTTCTTCATTTGCTGTAAGAGAACTCATGATTGTTGGTTGAAGCATTTTAGTGATGACTACCTGAAGACCTTTGTCAGTGACCCTAACATCTGACGTCTTTCTGATGTTGGCGTAAGTTGTCTTTTCTTGTTCATGCTGTGCTTTTCCTGGTCTGGGTATGACGTTTGCTTTTCTATTGTGTTCTGCGCATTCTGCATGCAATGTTGGTAGACTGGTAATCTGTTTAAATCTGCTATTTTAGCAGCCACTCATTCGATTCGAGGTTGACCTGTAGGTCTTGGTATACTTTGTAGGGTTTTAATCCAGCATTGATCTAGTTTTTCAAAGGCCTTGAAATACCTTTCTGTTATGCATCACTTTCCTAGTGCCCCTGAGGCTCTGCAGGTGCATTGAGTGGGCTCAAGAAAGTTGATTCTGGTTTGCTTTCTAATGCTGGAGGAACGTCAAGGATATGCTGGCCCTGCATCTTTTTTTTTTTTTTTTTGCTATTGGGTGGAAGTCCTGGGAATAATATCTGGCTGGTGATGGGGGTGCTAGCCGATGGACTGCCATGCCACTGAGTGTGGAGCCAGTAGTTACAGATCACCGCCGAGGTTCTGCTGATGTCGACACTGCTGGTGGGTCCAGCCACCACTGACCTAGGTGGAGTGGTTCTTACCCACTGCTGTTGTGGCTGCTGGAACCTACTTGAACCCAGCTGGGGATCAGATGTAGATCACTCCACTGGATCTTCACCAGTCTCTTTCTTCCTGGTACTTTGTCCGGGACAAAAGCCAGACACATATATATGAAGTTCTAGAAATAATAAGTCTAATCTACAGTAATAGAAATCAAGAACAGTCATTGTCTTAGGGTGAGGGAGTGGGGATGCTGGCTGATGAGAGAAGAATTAACTAGAAAGAGACATAAGAGAGCTTTCTGGAATGATGGGGATGTTCTATTTCTTCACTGAGATGGTTATATGAGTGTATCATTTTCAAAGACTCATATGCATAAGACTTATATGTAAATTATATCATAACTGAAAAGTGAGAAAAGCTTATATAAAAGTGTACTGAGAAATTGGCCAGGGTCAGACCTTGAATGGTTTAATAAACGGGTGAATAAGCCAGGTCGTTCAGATTTTGTCCTGGTGATGGAGATGTGCTAGGGTATGTGAAGCTGAGTTGTGCTCCAGTAACTTATACATTTTGGGACACAACTCCAGTGGAAACATGGAGAGCAATTACTGAGTTCTAAGCAAAGTCCACAGGAGAAATGATGAGAATCTCAGGGTGATCATGAGGACTGCAAAGGGTAAGGTACTTGCATGATGTTGAACAGGCTTGGTAATTCATCAGGTATTTGAGATAGAAGAAAAGGAGGAGTTTGGATGGCTCCAAAGTTGCCTCCTTGGGTCCATTGGTAGATGCTGCACCACTGTAGTTGAGAATGAGACACAGAAGACAGGGCAAGAACTTGGGTGATGAGGGAGGCACAGCATTTCTAGGGGCACCAAAATCTTGGTAGTCAAGATAAAGGCAGAATCAGAAGGAAGTGTGTTTGTGTGTGAGGATCACGAGTTTACTATCGATATCTTGATTTTCAGGAGTGAAGGATTGAGTCGAACGGCACAGAGACATTTGGCTTTAAAATTCCAAACAGCATATAATTCTTTCAGACAGAAGGAGGACATGACAAAGGGGACCTTAGAGCAGCTGGTTTTAACATTACAGGTTGACATTATATACAAAGCTTTTCTAAAGTAGTTTTTATTAGAGTCTCGGTGTGGTTCACGATCCAACAGGTTAAGAATTACTAGAGCATATATTAGTGAAGCAGAGAGTCAGTAAAAGAAATTACATGTGAAGATTATATTTTAATAAAATAGGAAGCAAGGTCACTTGAAAGTAAACTAGTGAAGTGCCTTAGGGGAGGCAGAAGAAAATGGAAAGACTTTAGAACAGCTACTGTGAATAAGAGAGAGAGAGTCAACTCAAGATAATTAAAGAGATTGGTGAGCATCACTGAGGGTTCAGTTGAGTAATTCCAAAAGCAAAAAAAAAAAAAAAAAAATTAAGAAAAGGTTTAGTGTAGTGATATCATGATTGAGTAAGTATGTGTCTTCTCGATGTGACCTCTTTGAGGTAAATAAGACTCATTTGTACATGCAAGTTGATTTGTTCCCAGAAATTGAAGTCATATAATTTTATAGCCATAACTTGTATTAGAATGATAAACCCAAATGATGACTTTCTGTCAGAGTATTTTTAGTATCCCTGAAAATGTTGACATTAGAAGTCCTTAAACACTTGATAAAGCAAACCATTTCTTTTAAACTAAACGCTTCACCAATCCTACAAATGTCACTGATCAAAGCCAGCACTGTTAGGGATTTAAACTAAAAGTAAGTAGCACACTAAAGCAGGGAAGACTCTGGAGCCATAAGACCATAATCCTCTATTAAAATATGGGACCCCATTGCTTTGTGAAGAGTTGAGAGGTATGGTTTTGCTAGGAAGTAGATAAAGGCATCAGATGGAAGGTGACAAAGGATGACAAGTCAGGGTATTTTTCATAAGTAGAAATAAGGAATGCTTTTCTTGGTACTAGACACTCCATCATCCAAGGAAGTTGTAAAATAATAAAGTAACTATATTCCACCTTCATTAAATGCAAGTGATCTTACTATCTTTTCAAGTTTCAGATGATCTCCTATGAAAGTAATATATATGATGGGTTAGATTTTGCAACTCTTTATTGAACACTTAATATTTTCCAGTTTTGGTAACAAAATGCATTTATGTGGGAATAAAGTGTGAAGCTCTAGTTAGACAGGGGCATTACTTGAGTAGTAAGAAATAAATGTAGAGAAGATAATAACAAAATAGCTATGTACCAAGTCAAAAGCAGGAGAGAGAGAGAGAGAGAGAGAGAGAGAGAGAGAGAGATCTCACTCTCCTCACTCCCCAACTCCTGGGAAGTGCTATTGTTGAAAACAATCTCAATCATAATTCCTTGTGAAAAGCTTTCTCTAGGGACACCTGGGTGGCTCAGTCAGTTAAGCATCTGACTTCAGCTCAGGTCATGATCTCACGGTTCGTGGGTTCAAGTCCCATGTCGGGCCCTGTGCTCCCAGCTCAGAGCCTGGAGCCTGTTTCGGATTGTGTCTCCCTCTCTCTGACTCTCCCCTGTTCATGCTATCATTCTCTCTCTCTCTCTCTCTCAGAAATAAATAAAAACATTAAAAAAAAAAAAAAAAAAAAAATTCTCTAATTTCCTCAGTGGGCCTTGGTTCTTCCCTGTCTACAGTTCTATGTGATTTCATCTTCAATTATAGCATTTATAGCATTTCTCCCTGGAATACTAATGAGTGTGCAATTCTTCGCAACAACATGGAAAGCAAAGAAATGGGGCTCTCTCTTTTTCATCTGTCTTCCAATACAGAATATAATATAATGTCCAGCCTCATTGTCAACATCACAGTCAGAGGCTTGGTAGTAGTGGAAACAGATGCTACACGATATTCTCTTCTCTAGGCTCATTCAATTAGCCCAAGGACCAACAACCACAATCAGCAACCACATTCTCTTCCCCTCCTCCATCTCCTCTGCCTCCTTAGCTGTATTTGGGAGAACTCATGTTTTCTACTCTTTGAGAGATGTGTGTAAAAAGATATTAGAGGGGCGCCTGGGTGGCTTAGTCAGTTAAGCGTCTGACTTTCGCTGGGGTCATGATCTTGCAGTTCGTGGGTTCGAGCCCCGTGTTGGGCTCTGTGCTGACTGCCAGCTCAGAGCCTGGAGCCTGTTTCAGTCTGTGACTCCCTCTCTCTCTGACCCTCCCCTGCTCCCGCTGCCTCTCTCTCTCTCTCTCTCTCTCTCTCTCTCCTAGAAAGAAATAAAACATTAAAAAAAATTTTTTTAATAAAAACAAATTTAAAAAAAAGATATTAGAAAACCCTGATTTTCATCACTTAAGTAATTCATTAAATTAAGAGCAGTAACCTTTGGGAGCACACAATTCCACTTCCCAAAGTTCGATCCCATCCAATCCAATGTATTTAAGACACGGCTCTCCCAATGGAAAAAACTAGACGTGGTGAGTTTAAATGAGATAATTAAACATTTAATTCACTGGCTGCTTTCAAACTAAACGTGTAATAGATTTAGTTCTTCTTACTAGTATTGTTATTAAGTAATCTATGTGCCCATTTTAAGGGAAACAGCATCATTGACGTCCAGTGTAGCAACATTTTTGGACGGCCATATTAATTAAATGTGTTCTACAAAAAGAGAATAAACTCCTTACAGTTATATAATTATAAAACAGAATACATTTGCAAAAAGAGTAAAACCAAAAATTAAATTAACAAAATGTATTTAATATAAGAGATGCTGAAATAAATTTTCACTTCAGAAAATGAATCCGGGCACACTGCCATGTTCTCTGTGTGATGGCTGAATTCTGCTCCTTATCTCTCCATGAACTTCAGAGAAATAGGCATCTGAACCCCATGCCATGACATTACTTGACTTTCAGTTGGCTTAAATCAATCATGGAACAGTTCTCTTTTCCTTACCTGATGATCCAAAGAATTTTTAAACACAAGTGGAATCAGGATGATAACATTATCTCATAAAATATGAATAGAGAACAGTCATTCAGATGATCTAACTAGTATTATGCCACTTTCATTGTTCTTATGTGAAAATTTGCTTTTTCACTAATCAATACATTGTTGAGATATATTATGTTATTATATTACAGATCCAATTCACTTATTCCAATATGCACACATTTTTATTAATTGTTCCTTTTTAATGAAAGCTTAAGTGATTCCAAAACTCGTTGCATTTAAAATGGTGCAGTGCTTGTATATGTTTCCTTGTGCTAACAGCTAGGTGTAGCCATTCCATACTTATATCCAGGCTCATAGTCATATTCTCTCTCTCTCTCCTATTTATCTCTCTTTCTCTATTTCTGTCTGTAACTCTATCTCTCATTACTTCCAATTTACTCCATATGTAGTGCACATATATGCATGCACCCACACCAAATGTTAGGTCCTTTTTTATAAGATAAAAATCATATTATATGCACTTCTCTGCATCATATTATACTTTTCTGCACTTTATTTTTATTTTTTTTTGTTATTTGTTTTGTTTTTATATCAAATTTTGGCAAAAGCACATTACAAAATTTACTACCTTATGCATTTTTAGGTGTTCAGCTCAGTAGTGTTATGTGTATTCACAGTGTTATGCAACAGATCTCCACAAAATTCTTTACCTTGCAAAATTAAAACTCTATGCTCATTAAACAATAACTCCTTATCACCTCCTTCTTCCAGCCCATGGCAACCACTCTTCCACTTTCTGATTCTATCACTTTGGGGCACTTTAGATAGCTCATGTAATGGAAGCATACAGAAACCTGACAAGTATATCCTTATTTATATGGTCAAATAATCTTTAATAAGGATGCCAGGACCATTCAGTGGGAAAGAATGGGCTCTTCAACAAATGACCTTGGGAAAATGGGATATCCTCAAGTAAAACAGTAAGGTTGTACCGAGGCCTTACACCACATAAAGGTTAACTAAATCAAAGACCTAAACCTAAGACCTAAATCCATGAAACTCTTAGAAGAAAACACAGGGAAAAGGTTCATGACATTGGCTTGGTAATGATTTCTTGGATAGGACATCAAAATCACAGACAACAAAAGCAAAAATAGATGAATAGGAAGTCACTTAGAAACTTCTGTGTATAAAAGGACACACAACAAAATGAAAAGGCAACCTACAGAATGGGAAGAAATATTTGAAAATCACATATCTGATTAGGGGTCAATATTCCAAATAAATGAAGAATTACAATTCAACAACAAAAATCCCAAATACCCTATTCAAAAATGGGCAAAAGACTTGAATAGACATTTGTCTAAAGATGATACGCAATGGCCAATGATAATATGAAAAGATGCCCAACATCACTAACTATTAAGGAAATGAAAATGAAAACTACAAGATATCATCTCACACTATTAGAGTGGCTACTGTCTAGAAAAAAAAAAAGCGTGGGAGAGGATATGGATAACTTGGAACATTTGTGCACTGTTGGTGGGAATGTAAAATTGTATCATTGAAATGAAAAACAATATGGTATTTCCTCAGAAAATCAAAAATAGTATTACCACATGATTTAGCAACTCCACCTCTGGGTATATGTCAAAAATAATTGAAAACATTATATTGAGGAGATATTTGCACACCAATGTTCCCTGCAGTGTCATTCACAATCGCCAAGCTGTGGAAGCAACCAAAGTGTTTATCAATGGATGAATGGATAAACACAATGTGGTACATACATACATGGAGTATTATTCAGCCTTAAAAATTAAGGAAATCCTATCACATGCTACCACATAGATAAAATTTGAGGACATTCTCAGTTTAATTGATTTTTATGTTGATTGACTGATTGGTTTAGAGAGCCAAGGAGGGACAGAGAGAGAGAAGAGAGAATCTCAAGCATGCTCCGTACTGCCAGTGCAGATCCTAATGTGGGGCTCCATCCTACAAACTGTGAGATCATGACCTGAGCCAAAATCAAGAGTTAGATGTTTAACTGATGGAGCCATTCAGGCATCCCTGCAGTTTGAGTTTTAACTTCACAATAAATTGAGGCAATCTTTCAAACTGGTTAGTATGATCTCATTTATTATTTTCTATAGCTGGATACTTTTATCTTTTTCATGATCTAGCTATTGCTTAGTCTATTCAAACATTTTTTAATTGATAAAGATTCATTTGTTTCCAGTTCAGTGGGAAAATGTTGCCATGAGCATTCTTTTACATACATCTTTATATATTTGTCACATTTTGTTATTAATTTCTGTATGTATAGAGTTATAAGATACAGCATATAGCCAATATTGTTCTTATCGTTTTTATGGTTTAGTGTGGGGTTTACCTGGGGGGCGAGTGTAAATATATAAATACTTTTCTAATTGTTCTAATTGTTCCATTCATGTTATGTCCTTAGTTTTTCAATGAAAATTCTCTATACACTTACTAGGGATCGTTTACTTTATTGATTCTGTACTTTTTTGTGTCTAATCAAGTGGACTGAGATATATTGAAATATCCCAGTATAGTTTTATTTTTCAAGTTTTATTTGAATTCTTAGTAATTTGCTTTTTAAACTGTCATTTGACTTCATAGTTTTTTTAATCCTGAACTAATATTCATCTTGCGCTCTGCAATTTATCTCCTCCTTTTTGTTTTAGCAAGTAAGTGCTCATCCCCACATATTCTACTTTGTAAAATATATTTTAGTGCGGTTCTTATAATAAATTCATTTTAATAGCATCTATCCCATTACCTTTAACAAAGTCCTGACATATTCTCTTCCTCCTGTCTTATTTATGTTTACTATTTGTTTGTCATTTCCTCTTTCACCTCTGCATTATACTTTCCTAATTTACCAAGTCACTGTGTTTTCTCTTGTCTTTTTGAATGACAATTATATAGATATATGTATGTATATATGTGTATGTGGATATATACATACATTTCCACAATTTGTGACATGCTTGAACACATTAATAACAAATGATGAATGATTTAAAGTAACGCTGCTTTAAAAACAAACAAACCAAGTATGGGTTCCTGGATGGCTTAGTCAGTTGAGAGTCTGTCTTTGCTTGAGGTCATGATCTCACGTTTTGTGAATTCAACCTCCACATTGGGCTTGCTGCTGTCAGCATGGAGCCTGCTTTGGATCCTCTGGTCCCTCTTTCTGCCCCTTCCCCTCCCCCCTCTCAAAAATAAATAAACATTAAAAAACAAGTATGATAATAAAATAATTAAAATCATGCGTACCTGAAAACATACTTGAATGGTATTTGGATAAACAATAAGCAGTTTTTCATTGTAGACATTTAGTATTCTCTGAATCACTTCTAGTGAATATGATATTAACAGTAGCCTGGCTGTACAATAATAGGCTATTTTGGTTTCCTTTGTAAACTTACATCAGAGACTTGTCTTTGCTGTGAACAACCCCTTGGATGGAAAATAAGTCACCTGATGAAAGTGCCCTTTAATGAACTGTGTTTGCAATTTTCTAAATGATAGCCATGAGACCAGATCATAATTACAACTCCTCCCTAAATGATGGGAATATTTCCACTAATCAGGCCCGGATGCTATTATGTATTAATGGTATTACTAAGAAAAATTGGAAATAGTCTAATTAAAAGTTAAGTATGTTTGAGGATAGGAAAATCATCACTGAAACCAGCCATTTGTCATTCTTTGTAATTGACTTTCTTTGCATTAAATGGCAGGAGTAATGTGCTCAGGTAGGGAAGCACATTTCCAGGCACTCACGGAGGAAAAGCAGATGCTTCCTCTTTCACATGCTACAAATACATTTTTGCAAAATCACTAAAAGTCATAGCCCTTCTGGCCCATTTGATTGCAGACTGTATACTCTAAATCACTTATGTCAACTGAGCCTCCCAAGCCAAGTTGAATGCATAGAGTCGTTGGTATTATTACTAAAGGTCATCTACACATAGTCTTTTGAATTATTTTATATTCCATTTATTGAATGTATAAATGTGTATATATACTGCCAACTCTAAGTGAGACATAGTAGGTAGCATGTAGCAGCAAGTCATCACTGCTTCAACAAAATAAAGAAAATTATAATAGTTATAGCTTTTAAAGATACCAGAGAGCTGTGATCAAGGAATAGATGAATTTAAATTCTAAAGGATAAGCAGTCATTATTAGGTGAATGGACACCATGGACCATTTTCACCTGAGGAGATATTCTTGGCCAGAATATGAGCCGAATACCTTACTTGCCATAAGTAGAAGGAGTCCGCCAAAAGAAAACTGGCAACAGCAAAACAGTAGAGATTTTAATGGCCACATGGGCTGCCAGGACAAAATGTAGAGGAACAGGGTTAAAATCAAACTGTACTTCTTGTCAGTAACCAAGAAAGCCAAAAGAGAGTGTAGTGAAATATTTAAAGTGTTAAAACAAAATACAAATACCAACCTAGAATTCTATATCCGGTGAAATTATGCTTCAGAAGGAAGGAACAATAAAGACTTTCTCAAACTTAGCTGAAAGAATTCATCACCAGCAAAAATGCTCTCTAGGAAACATTGAAAGTTCTTCCAGTTGAAAGAAGGTGATATAGGTCAGAAACTTGTGCCTACATAAAGGAATAGTATTGGAGAAGGTATAAATTAAGGTAAAATATAAATTTTATTTTCTTGTTCTTAGTGAATCTAATAAATAACTGCTCAGACTAGTACTAGTGACTATGTATTGAGTGCTTACACTATATGGACAAGTGGAATGAATAAAAGCATTGTTGTAAGATGTGGGAGGAAGGATTGGAATTATTCCATTATATCTGTGCTACTTATAAATTATCATTTAAAAGTTGATTTATATTAGTTTTGATTACTTGGCTCACTCTGGTGCAACTGCCAAATATTTTTCTTAAAAAGAAGTATAATTAACATACTATGAGAAGAGAGAAAATGAAATCACATGAAATACTCAACCAGGACCAAAGGGAGAACAAGAGGGGAAAAAGAAATAAAGAAAAATTGTAAGAAATAGAGAACATTTACAAGCATAGTAGATAATAATCCAACTATATTAATAATAATAACTTTAACATTTATCATTTTTAAAAATATTTATTTTGAGAGAGAACGCAAGTGCAGGAGGGCAAAGAGAGGGGAGAAAGAGAGAGAGAGAGAGAGAGAGAGAGAGAGAATTCCAAGTAGGCTCTGCATTGTCAGCACAGACTTGGGGCTTGACCCCATGAAATGTAAGATCATGTCTTGAGCCAAGACCAAGAGTTGGACACTTAACCGACTGAGCCATTCAGGTACCCCTCAATAATCACTTTAAATATAAATGGCTTAAACACACCACTTAAATGGCTGAGATTATCAGAATGGTTAAGAAAAATACTGAACTCCATGTTGTCTGCAAGAAAGTCACCTCACATATAAAGACACAAACAGACTAAAAGTAAGGGGATAGAGAAAGAAACACTATGCCACAATTAATTAGAAGAAAGCCGAGTGGCTATATTAACTTCCAACAAAACAGATTTCAGAACAAGGAAAATATTAGGGATGAAGAAAGGCATTACACAATGACCAAGGGTTCAAAATATCAAGAAGAAAAAATATTCCTTAATATGAATGGTCCTAATAGTAGAGTGCCAAAGTATGCAAGGCAAAAATAGAGATAACTGAAAGGATAAATATAAAATCCATGACATTATTGGAGATTTCAGCAGTGTCTTCAATAATTGATAGATCAAGCAGACAGAAAAAACAAGGAGGAATGTTAACACATATTGCTTTCTGAGAAAAAGCCAGTTTGAGAAGGCTTCCTACTGCATGATTCCAATTTTATGATTTTGTGGAAATGGCAAAACTCTAGGGACAGTAAAAAACATCAGTGGTTTCCAGAGAGTTGGGGGGAATATGGTGGAACAGAAGGGATGGGTGGGGGAAGAACAGAGAGCTAGGGAATTTTAGGACAGTGAAACTGTTCTGTGTGGTACTACATTTTTGGACAAATGAAATTATGCATTTGTCAAAGACCAAACTTTACTCTGGAGTCACAAAACTAATGTGAATGACTACGTTATAATGGTCGCCTTCCTAACAGGAGAAAGGTCAAGCTTCTTCACATGCATGGATGTGAAGCAAACCATTATTTCCCTCTGAGTGTCCAGTCACGACAGTGGTATCAAAGGAGACATATACAGAGTTACTTTCTTTTTTTTTTTTTTTTTTTTAAATATTTTTTAATGTTTATTATTGAGAGACAGAGTCAGAGCACAAGCATGGGTGGGGCAGAGAGAGAGGGAGACACAGAATCAGAAGCAGGCTCCAGGCTCTGAGCTCATCAGCACAGAGCCCGATGCGGGGCTCGAACCCACGAACCGGGAGATCATGACCCGAGCTGAAGTCAGCCGCTCAACCAACCGAACCAGCCAGGTGCCCCCAGAGTTACTTTCAAAAGAAAGAACAGTTCCCAGGCTATGGAAATATCTATTTTTAGGAAGGATTAACAAAAAGAGGAAACATTTGCCCAAAGTTCAGCCACAGAAGCCTAAGAAAAGCAAGCAAGGCACTGAGAAGAGGATGGCATCATTTGGGAGAGAAAAACAACCTATCAGGAAAAACTGAATCTTGACCAATTATTTTGAAATTTACAGTCCTACTAAAAAGACTAATTATGTGCAAATGTATACATCAGTCCTTCTTGGTGACATAGTGCCTTTAAATGATGCGCTGCTCTGTTAAGAATGGGATTCTGAAGTATAGTTGTTCTCCATTGTTTCTCTTCATTAGCATTAAAATTAACTATTTAAATTTAAATTATTAGAAGCTTTGAATTTAATTAGAAACAGACAAATTATCAACGCTTAAATGACTATTGATATCATTCATTAATTAAATCAGTATACTTATATATATAATATTCAATTTTTAAGAATTTATTTATATTTGGGGCACGTGGGTGGCTCATTTGGTTAAGTGTCCAACTTTGGCTCAGATCATGATCTCACAGTTCATGGGTTTAAGCGCTGCTTGGGGATCCATGCTGACAGCTCAGAGTCTGGAGCCTGCTTTGGATTCTGTGCCTTCCTCCCTCTATGCCCCTCCTCCATTCATTCTCTCTCTCTCTCTCTCACTCTCTCACTCTCTCTGTCTCTCTGTCTCTCTCTCTCTCCCTCTCTCTCTCAAGAATAAACATTAAACTTTTTATAAATATATCTATATTTTCCAATAAAATGAAACAAGAATTTGTGGGCTATAAGCAGTAGTGTGTTGAAATGTTTAACAACTGGATTCCCCGCCCCCCACCCGAAAGCTCCTATAGGTTGCGGTTGCCAGTTGTCTGGTGTAAGTACTCTCACCACATGTGGTTTCTGTGATGTGCACATTCTGATCTGGAGAGCCCGTGCTGTCTGGTGTTATATCTGATCTGTCCCCTAGAAATGACATACTTTGAATTTGTTATTTTCATTGCTTGTTATTAGTTGTTCCTGAACCTCAGTGAAATGACTCTTGGGGGCCAGTGTTTCCGTGGCAAGAAAGTAATGAGTATCTGGAGTCTCTTAATACACCTGGGATTTCTAAGAAAATCAGTGGTGAGTGAATGCTTAATTTCGCTGAAACAAGTGAAGAGTCCCATCCATTTCCCTAGAGGCAGTAGAAGTGAGAGGAAGGAGGTGGAAGTGTCTGTTTTTCCACACATCATTAGTTTGTGAAGTATCATGGGTTTGGATTTGAAAACCTTATCCAGATACTTCACTTTGGATTAAAATATTAATACATCTCTGATTTTCTTCCTTCCTTCCTCCCTCCCTCCCTCCCTTCCTTCCTTCCTTCCTTCCTTCCTTTTTCTCTACCTCCCTCCCTTCCTTTCTATAATATATATATATATGCATGTATCTAAAATTTCATTGGGATTTTCTCCACTCTTTGAATAGTCTGTCCTAACAGCTATTTTGTGTATTTTTCATGTACTGAGTTGGATCTCCATTTTCTAATATTTTGGTACTATTTAGTTTCTGTCACTTGGAGATTCCTTACACATTTGATTTGTTTAACTTATTGATATTGTATTTGTTGTTTTTATCTAGCTGATTTGTTAGATATCTTTATGGGGGGTTATCTATTTATTCTAATTACAAATGTATTTGAATTTTTTGTCATCATATATATTTCTCTGTTTTCATTGTCATGTGTCCTGTTAGTTTCTGCTTTTTCTATTTTTTTAAGCTTCAGATGGATTGATGGTGCGATTCTATGTTTTATTTTAGCTTTTTTTTTAGCTCTTGTCATTAATTTTTTCAGTAGTTTGGAAATTACACACTCTATTATTTTTGTGGTCACTCAAATATTTAATACATATTTCAAATTTGAATTTTTATTGCAAGTGCTAAAACAAACTACCATCTCCAACCTCTTTCCAAATAAGACAAAAATCTTACTTTCTAGTCTTCCTGGATATTTCACCTTTCGCCTCCCGATATAGTTCTGTATAGAAACTTAATGCAGCTTTTTTTTCTAAATATATATTGATTCATAAAGTTATAGATGGGCAGACAGATCATAGATAGATAGATGGATGGATGGATAGATAGATAGATAGATAGATAGATAGATAGATAGACAGATAGATGATAGATATAGATAGATGATAGACAGATGATAGATAGGTAGGTAGATAGATGATAGATAGAAGATGATAGATGATAGATAGATAGATACATAGGTACATAGATACATAGACAGATAGATGATAGATATAGATAGATGATAGACAGATGATAGATAGGTAGGTAGATAGATGATAGAAGATGATAGATAGATAGATAGATAGATAGATAGATAGATAGATAGATAGATAGACAGATGAAAGAATATAGATAGATAGTAGATGATAGATAGATAGATAGATAGATAGATAGATAGATAGATAGATAGATAGATAGATGGGAGACACAGATGGATAGTTAAACACAGATATCTTCAATTCTGATGTTGCTGACAAGATTTCTGATATCCATCTCACTTCAATTTCTTGCTGGTCAGCCTGCTTTTTCCCTCTAGTTGATGTAAATATATTCTGTATCTCCTTCTTTAGATTCATTGTATCTGCTGTTATTTTTACTGTCACTTTAATTTGGCAAGTATGCTTGAAGATTTTTCCAAAATGAAGATTTGTGACTTTCTGTTCTGAGAAACTGAGCCATTATCTCTTAAAAATGGCCTCTTCAGCCTTCTCTGAGGTATATGTTAGAGCTAGCAGATCTATCTTCCAGAGCTTGAACTTGCTTTTGAGAAATTTTCATCTCTTGTGTGTGCTCTTTTCATCTCTTAGTTGCGTTCCCGGTAAAATCTTCCAGTTAGTAGTTCATGTTTCAGTTGTGCTCAATTTTGTAGTCAACGTATACTGTGGTCTCTTTTGCTTAAGAAATATTTTTATTCATAAGAATTTAATCATTTTCTCTTCTTAGGTTTCTTTTATAATTCTTAACCTCTGCTTCTTGCATTCATGCTTGGTAACCTGGTATCTTATTTCATGTGCACTATTCCTTCTCGTGAAAGGTGTTAAATACACTTCCTTTAAAAGCGTATTGAATGGCTCTCTTCCCTCTGTTCCTTACTTGCGTGTCTCCAGTTTGTGAAACATGGTGCTCAGCCTGTCACTGGGATTCCTAAGAGCAAAGGGTTTTGATGTGATGGTTCTGCAGTGGAAAACTGCACTGGACCTCTCTGTGGTCACTGCCGTGGGCTGCCTAGCAGAGTAGCTGAGCTTCTTACAAGGTGGTTCATGCTCCCATAGCTCCAGTGCCTGGGAGCGATGGAACATGGCCATCAGTCCACATTGAGGAGAGCTTGGAACTGGTGTCGTCCCTTCTTCCACATTTGATTCATTCACCCAAGTAACAGGCGAGCTCCGATTCTATGTGGGAAGACTGTACCAGTGTGGGAAAAGAGGAGATCTTTGAAGGGATTCTTCAGAGTTCTGCAACTAAACAGGAGTGAGTTAACTTGTGCCCGCTTGTTGGAATGCAGGTAACCATCTCCTACTGTATTGCAATGTTGTCTCTTGTACCTTCAGGGAGGCCCAAAGATATATACTAACATACAAAAATCTGTGGCTTTGAACTTCCAAGTAGAATTAATTAATACCTGGATAACTCTCATCATGGAGATGATAGATATATGATCAAAAAATTGATTATTTTATATCATTTTTATTTTTGCTCAAAGAAAAAAATCAAACCATGTATTTGGATCTGTGATTATAGAAATCAAATGGGGGGAAAGAACACCATTCTTGAAGTTTAAAAAATGTGGGACCTATGTCCCAGATGTGATATTATTTAGGCAGCTTAATCTTTGGGCTTTTGCTTTTTTCTAACCATGAAATGAAGATATCAGACTTTGGTCACTCCAAACATTTTCTTCATTGCTAATATCCCATTCAGAAGGGTATTTCTGATCTAACTGATAAATACAAACATTTAAGGGGCGCCTGGGTGGCTTAGTCAGTTAAGCGTTCGACTTTCGCTTAGGTCATGATCTCACGGTGGTGGGTTCGAGCCCCGCATCGGGCTCTGTGCTGACTGCCAGCTCAGAGCCTGAAGCCTGCTTCAGATTCTGTGTCTCCCTCTCTCTCTGACCCTCCCCTGCTCATGCTGTCTCTCTCTCTCTCTCTTTCCTAGAAATAAATTAAAAAAACATTAAAAAAACCAAACATTTAATTAAAATATTATATACATTCTAGTGATCATAATTCTCAAGATACAGATAGCCTTAGGAATAAAAAAAACTTGTTTTTCTTTTCTCATTTTAAATAATTTCTATAAAACCTCAATCTTTCTACAAGCCCCCTGGCATAAATCCAACACACACACACACACACACACACACACACGCACACACCCCAGATGTTGTCAAAAGAGATCACCCTCACATTGTTCTTTCTTTTAATGCTCTAGTAACATATTTTTTACAATAAGCTTATACATCACTCCAGGCTTTGACTTTTTAATGAACATAAATTCAACCATGGACTCTGTTTTCTCTTTTGAGACTTTTAAGTTGGAATAGTATTCTTGTAAATCTTGAACATAACATGGTAAAATGATAAAACTAAAAGGTGCTATATACGGGAAGTAAGGATGATGATATTTGACTCAGGAGAGGCCCCAAATTTCTTTCCCTCAATGAGAAGGACCTCTGTCTAAATCGTACTCAACCTGTTAGTTGTTCCTTCCCACCCTAGCCCGGGTACTCCCTAACCATTTCTGTTGTCGACCTCAGGAAAAGGGAATATTTAGAGATGCTGCAACTGAATGGAATGACTGAATTAGGAGCATTGGCACGCTGGGAGGGCATGCTATAACAAAACCAAGAAGACATTAAAGAAGAAAATTGACCATATCTATGCAAATGGGAAAGAAGAACACTAGAAACACAGGTCAGGGAGACTTTGAACTTAAAAGTATGAAATTTGAATAATAATGGAGGAACTCAGAATTTTTTCAATTCATGCCAACAGTCCTGATATGTGAAAAAGATCAACTCAATACAGATGGTGCATGACACAAATAGCATCAGTCCCTGAAAAGAGATCATAGTGTTATAAAGAGGAGGATGTCTTAAAACAGCTCAGCTCAGAGACTTCTCTTTTGGTTTTGTCTGGCATATAATATCACTGATTTCTTGGTTAGAGAGAGTCTGGGCATTAAGTCAGAATAACACAATAACACTATATCCTCTTTTTAGATTACTCCATGTATAATTTTGTTTCAACCTCTAAAAAGCTGCATTTGGTTCTCCTCTGCAGTGGTCATTTTATATTAGTAGGGTTATTTTTTAAAAAAGGGTCATTAAAGGGAGGAACCTGAAAAATCGCACCACTAATCTACAATAGATGTCAATGTTTACTCCCAGAGTGAATGAGCTAGAATCTTGATAAAATGTAATCTAGCTGATTATATCACATTTGACATTAGGTTGAATATTTCTAGACTTCTAAATGATTCACAGTGTGTCTAACTATATAATTTTGTTTACAGGTCATTGTTTCTCAAAGTACATCTCCTGGAGTTTTTGTGGAAAATGCAGATCAGTCAACCAAGCCTCAGAATTTCTAGATGCAAACTAACGAATGAATAATAACATTGTGTGAGTTTCTTGTCATAGCAATAGAGTAAGGATGTCATGAAGCCTATAAACTACACATGTTTCTTTCATTGAAATCTTTGTTATATCTACTATGGATGTTTAGTGAATATCACTATTTATTGGGTATCATGCTAGACATAGCAAATGAGAGGATAGAGTATCTTTCAGTTTTCTCTGCTAAACCCGAAAAAGAAATTACAGATTATTGACATTATGTGACAGTAGAACCCTCCTCATCTGCTTAAGTCTTCTCTCTTTTGCCATCAGTGATATTTTCAGCACAATTTTGATTAAAAAATGGGTGACGGAGATTGTTAAAAATAATGTACACACATTGATTTTCAAACAATGGGGCAGCTGAGAACATTTAGCATTAGTGTTGACTTTGGAAAATGCTGTGTCAGCAAAACAATTTGATGACAATCCTCTGAAGGAAAAATGATTACAGAGGCTGTCATAAACCCGACTAATTGATTTATCTAGAAATCACAGTAATTTTAGAAACCTGCCTGATTTTAAGCATGAAATTGAGAGTTGATCCTCCAGTTGTAAACAAAGCTATTTTGTCTAGTCAATTATTAGTTGGTTATTCATATATTTCTATACTCAGTACTATTTTCAAAAATCATAATTCTGAAACCAAATTTCAGAAATATGACAATCTTAGATATTTTAATACAAAAGTATACAGGTGAAAGATCTCCGACTTCCTAACCTAGCTACAGAAAGTTCTTGGCCAGCAATGGCAATTTAAAAGAGATCTACCTGAGTCCCTTCTCATGATCAGTTTGGGTGCTAGTACATAGGGCAAAGTGCTGGGCTTGGGATACAATATAAAGGAAAATTGTGTACAGCTCCCTATTAGAGATGGGACCGTATGATTATATTTATATCCATCCAAGAAGGAGGTAATCTATGACAAAGTTCGTGGTACATATCTAAAGCTTGAAAATAGTTACGGAGTTGCTGGGTGTTAAGAGTTATTGCTAAGTTTGAACATAGAGTTTTGGTATATGTAATTACACATAGGACTGAAAATAACTACAAAACATCCTAAAAACTCTGGAAAAATTGCTCAAAAACAATTTACTCATAAGAGGAGAGACGTTTTTGACAGTTCTAAATAGTTTTTTGTTTCCCTTTTAGTTCCCATCTAATTGTTTAGAATAGCCATGTTTCTTGTTCCTTTTTTTTTTTTTTTAGATCCAGGATACAGGATTCCCGTCAACAAGGTTCTAGACGTGAGAATGGAAGAAGATGTACTCCTCTCAATATGGTACCTGCCTACACGAGTGGGATTATGTAGGATTACAGGGGGCTGTCTTCAGCTGCCAATGAGCTTGGAAATGGCTAAACTGGGATATAAAGATCGAGAAGGAGGTCATCAGAGGCATGAGAATAGAATTACCTAAGGAAACAAGGTGAAGATCGAGAAGAAAGTAGTTTTCTTTGTTTTCATCATTAGCTCCCACTCCTTCCATCTCTAAGACACCCTCAAAGGTATGCTTTCATTCAGAGCTAAGGGGAGGTGTTAGGATGGGAAATTATTGGGGAAATTATAAGAACTTTGGATTTAATTACTTTTTGGGACAGCCTATATCTCTCAGAGAGATTTAGTCCAGTATTTAACTGACTTCAGTGTCCCAGGGTTGGTCATAAGGTCAATCAATTCTACAAATATTCTGTGACTAAACATTTCCATTTTCGTTTATATTTTCCTAAAACACTGGGGCCGTTGTTCGAGAGAAAGTAAAGGTTGGCCTGAGAACTTAAGGGTGTGAGGGGCGTCTGGGTGGCTCAGTCGGTTAAGCATCCGACTTCAGCTCAGGTCATGATCTCATGGTTTGTGGGTTTGAGCCCTGACTGCTAGCTCAGAGCCTGGAGATTGTCTTCGGATTCTGTGTTTCCCTCTCTCTCTGACCCTCCCCTGCTCACGCTGTCGTTATCTCTCTCTCAAAAATAAATAAAACATTAAAAAAAGGGTGTGTGCTCCCTTTGAGTGGGGGGGGAGGGGATGTGTGAAGGAAGATGGGTCGTGCAAGGCAAAGCCCTACTGGACAGGGTGTACTATTTTCTTAAATGCAGCTTTAAAAAAAATTTTTTTAATGCTTTTTTTTTTTAATTTATATTTGAGAGAGAGAGAGATCTCGAATGGGAGAAGGCCAGAGAGAGAAAGAGACAGACAGACAGACAGACAGACAGAATCAGAAGGAGGCTCCAGGCTCTGAGCTGTCAGCACAGAGACGGATGGTGGGGCTCAAACCCATGAGTTGTGAGATCATGACCTGAACTGAAGTTGGACGCTTAACTGACTGAGCCACCCAGGTGCCCCAATGCAGCTTTAATCCTCCTATGATTTCTTATTTTATCACAGCATCCCTTGTCGAAGCTCTGTCCATGTTATTCTCATTCATTCATTAATTCTATCCCTCATCCATCTATTCACTTAATAAATAACCATTTCCCTCTCACTCACCATCAAGCACCATGCTCAAAGAAGAGAGATAAAGTGAGGCATGATCTCTCCCCTGAAACAGACTGCATTCTAGCAGATCATGTAACAAGTAGAAAGGACGTAAAACCCGGTAACTAGATGACAGAGTGTGGTGTGTTCTAGTAAAAAAAACTAACATGTAACCCTTTTTGATAGAATAATGTTTTTATTGCTACCCAAAGCCTACTTCCCATCTCTCTTGGTGACATGACTCCAAATTTCCTTCGGTGACCAACCCTCCCCACATCTGACTCAAGACAAGCAGGTCATTCTGACTCAAAACAAGCAGAATATCCATTTTCATTGGACTGCAAGTTCTTCTACAATGGTCTTAGTAAGATCGGTGCGAGGCTTCAAAAAGCATGTGCCCTTCAGGAAGAGCCCTGGGGCAGTGAACGTCATTTAAATCCCCAGGGTGAACTATGTGCAAGAAACCAAGTCATGGCATGAATTTTGAGGGTGTCTGAGTACTGGACCAAATAGCACTTGAAAACATTGCCACCTTTCAAGTTATGGAAGGAATACATGACCTTTAGGTTTTAAGTGAGTTTTTCTTTGGCATTTCTGCCACGTGCAAATGAATGATTTCCAAGATACCTTTGTGGATCATATGCTAGGTTACTGTAATCCAGCATGCCTCAAGGTGTGCTGCTACACAAGCACTAGGGGCTACTCTGGGTCAAAAAGAGTGAAACCAGAAGTTATTGATTTTCATACCCAATCAGCTCACCTGGTGACATTTTTCAGAATGTCATTCGAAATCTTAACGTCTCCCAGAACAGTTTATATAGGCAATGTCCAGTTGCTATGTATACAATTTTAAGAGATGCTCAGAGATAACGCAAAATTGACTCAAATGGCTTGATTAGACCTGAATAACTAAATGCCACACCTCCCAAAGCTTTGTTTACTCAGAATCTATTCGAGATTTCCTCAATGGCAGGGATTCAATGAACGCTTATGGGATGATTACGTGAAAGTAAAAAGGACTCCAGAGGAAATCCCAAAGAATCAGAGAAAAGCAAAGGTAGAAGGAACATTTGTTCTTTCTCTTTCTTCTTCTCTCTATAGATTAACTCCTGCCATTCATCTTGTTAATGTGGATATAGTCACAGAGAGTGAACACATAAACCGGAAGAAAGATGGAAGCTTATTATTACTTGTTTTGGGAGAAGAGGTATTATTTACCTGACTGTCCTTCCGTGCTGTGAATTTACTGGTCAGGAGATAACTAACATCAATTTCATGTCCTATTTTTAGTATTTTAGTGACTTACAGTAAGATATGATTGGAGGTTTGATGCAATATGAACAGAAACGAAATGAGTTTGGTAGTTCCCCAAGTGTATCCCCAAGTGTATTCAATAACTTAACCTGACACATGAAATGCGTGGGAAGGCTCCATGCTCATGAGTGTATTTTCCAGAATGTTCTGTTCAGTGTCTGTAACAGAGGGGGCTCTGCGTGTCCATTCACTCTTTTGTCTGAGTCCCTCTCTTATGTGTGACAGGAACATATCATATGCCACAGTGACATCATATGTTACTCATGCCAGCTAAATGCTTCATCAACTTACAGAATCTTTACTTTCAACACTATGGAACAGTGTAAAATAGAAAAAAATGACACCGAATTATTTTTCTATGTAGATTTACATTCTGTTTTTCCCCTAATATGAATTTGATTAATTATGCAGGAAGTCCAAGATAAATTAGCCATAAGAGGCTCATTTGAAGCTGACATTCCACTTTGGACTCATTTGCTAATTAGTTAAGAAGCAGACCATGTTGACAATGCGCCTATTTCACGGGTCTACCCTCTTTGCTTCTCAGTTTTCTCATGAACATGAGTTTGACTAATAAATATCTTATCGGACTGTTTTTTCTTTCAAGTACAATATATCAGTGTTGTATAGTTTTGATTAAATTCCTGCCCAACTCCACTTAAGAAAAGTAGTAGTTTTATTTTTGTATCAACAAATCCCACTTTTATTATTACCTTCATTGCTCATATTACCCTAAGACAAAGTAAAAGCTATGTCTAGTTGTATGCTCACTGATTTGTTCTTTTGACTAAGAAGCCATTGTTTTCCCTCATTTGTGGATTTATCCTTATTATATCTGTCATATTATTTAAAACACACAATAATAAACATTCCAGCTTATATTAGCTATTTAAACCACCAACTTCTTAAAATGAGGTACCTTTGTCCAAATAGTTTGAAATGAAATATACTAAGAAAGTAATGAAGATGATCAATATCACGTGCACTGACAGCGATGACCATTATATCATTCAGGAGGTCGATTATGAATGACATCTGAGCATGATATGAATAGGAAGGAAGGAAGGAAGGAAGGAAGGAAGGAAGGAAGGAAGGAAGGAAGGAAGGAAGGAAGGAAAGAAGGGAGGGAGGGAGAGAGGAAGGGAGGGAGGGAG